>NC_092876.1:36883695-37183695 GCF_028372415.1 Notamacropus eugenii
GTCTTTACCGAATGCTGTATTAAACAACGTCGGTCGCTAGGCCTGGTTGCTAACATGGGGAATGTTTCTGCCCCTGGAGTTGAACAATGGGACGGCAATGTACAGAACACAGATTACATTTTTTTTAAAAAAGGTTAATCTGTGTGTGTGTGTGTGTGTGTGTGTGTGTGTGTGTGTTAACAGAACAGAGCATTAAGCTCTGCAATTTTTTTTTAAAAATGGCAACAGCCCAGACCCACTGTGGTTTCCCTGAGGACAGATCATGCTTTGGTACCTAGTGACTGAGTTTGTTAGCATAAGCATTGAGAAAATGACAAGTCTGTTTCTAGTTGAGTTTCCAGACAACAGTTTACACCATCTCCAATGAAGCCACCAGAATAAAATCTACACCTGGCAGCAAAGACCCCTCAGTGGCTAATCACTGTCTGCTTTTTCCATCTGAAATGACTCCATCTGGTGTCCCTGCACCAGGCTGGTCCTATTAGCTGGGATCCAGGCCTCCCCTTGGTGATACTAGAGCAAAGTCATTTGGTTCTTCTTCTAAGATCAACCCAGTCTGGGAATTTGGTGACAGCAAAAACAGAAATTGTGTTCATTTAAAATGTAAAGGGGAAGAAAAAAACAATTAGGCGACTCTACCTCTCGATACTTTTAAAAACTTCAGCGGATGTTTGCAAACTAAGAGAGTGTCGTGTTCAAATTACCTCTAATAAAATGGAACCGCCCAGAGCCAGGCTGCCAAATTTTCCATAAGGAAACTGTACTGTATGTTTCCAATAGCAAAGCCCACATTTCCCTAATGCAAAACACAGGCAGCAGATTTAACAAATAGTTTTCTTGAACTGTTGGCTCAGACATCTGAATCCGAGAAGGCCGAGATTTCAGTCACCATTTCCTCAGGAAAAAAAAAAAGTATGTTCCAGACAAACTCTCAACTTAAAACGTCTGTGGGGTCAGAGTAGGGGACAGCCAAAGCTTACCTGGGTTGGCCCATTCAGGAAGGCATCCCCGAGGGGCTTCCAAACACGGGAGCAGACAGTACAAAATCAACAAACACTCAAAATTAAGAGAGAAAGAAAGAAAAAAGACCAGAGTGAAACTAGGTGACATTCGATCTCATTAGATTTGCAGAATGCTGGAGAGAAAAGGGATCTTCTACGACTAATTTCTTATTCTGCCCTACTCCTCTCTCTCTCCTCACCCCAAACTCCAACCTATATAATGTAATGTCCTGAGGGCTGGGACTGTTTTGTTACTGCTTTGGTGTTCCCAGAACCTAGCATGGCTCTATGCCTCATGGCAGGTACTTGATTTGTTTAATGTGAGTAGAATAACTGAAGTTTAGAGAGAAGGCCCTCCTCCAAGGTCCCACAGTGAGTCAGTAGCACAACCAGGATTAGAACTCAGATCTTTTCTCTCCCAGACCAGAGAACTTTTGAATATATCAGACCAAGAGAATTCATCTCTTTTATGTATTTTGGGTGTGTGGTGGGTAGGGATGCCCTTTACAATTCTAGAAACAAGCAACAGGAGAAGGAAGTGTTATATTCATGTTTGCTGCATTGGAACATAGATGCTGGGCTGAAACTGATGCTGAAATGAAGGTAGCCAAGCTGGTTTCTGTGGCAGTACCACAGATCTCTGCCTGACCTAATTTGAGAGGATCTTAAGATGCCCTCATGTTGCCAACAGCTCTCCTCAGGCTATATAGCCTGCTAACCTCTGCACTAAATGATTGCTAAGCTGGGATTCTTAACCTGGAGCTCATGAAATTTATATATGTGTGTATATATATATGTATATGTATTGATAATTCAATACAGTTGATTTCCTTTATAATCATGTGTATTTTATTTTGCACCTTTAAAAACATGGTTCTGAAATGTGATCCAAAGGCTTTATACTACCAAAGGGGTACAGGACACACAAAAAGTTAAAGGTCTCTTCCAGCTTTAAATCTATGTTCTTTTCACCTGGATTTTCCATTTTTATCACTATTTTTCCATAACCCAGTCTTGAAAGTGCATAATCATCATGAATTGAGTAGCCTGCCTTGGCCACTTACTTCTAATGAGTTATCAAGCCTACTGATTGTTTCGTCACCTCTGAATCAAACATTCCTCCTTCTATCTCTTTCTCATGCCCCTATCTCCATTTGCCAGATTCTTACCCATCCTTCAAAGCCCAGCTCAAATCCTACTTCCTTAATTAAGCCTACCCTGATCCTCCATTCAGAAATTACATTTCCTTCCTCGGACCTTTCGTAACAACTTGTATGGTTCTTCCACTCTTTCCATAGTCTTATTCTGTGCTGGAGTTATTGGATATTTGCATATGCATCATGCTACCTCTTCTCACCCTCCCCCCCCCCCCCCATTAAATTGTAAATTCTGTGAATATGATGACTGATGAGTTTTTCTTGAACAAGAAATTATTCCTGTCACAAAACATAATTTGAAAATATACTTTCTTTTCTTGAAATGCGGACATGCAATAGTTGCTGTATGTGTCAGGGCAGAAACTGATTTAAAGTGATTTTTTAATATTGTTCTCTGAGTTATGCATGAGGGTAGGACCTGATTTACAGTGATTTTTTTTAAATTTTCCCCTGAGTCTAGCACAGAGCTCTTTACCCATGAATAACTGATGTCATCCCTTCCTAATCATTCCTGGACAACACCCTAGTTCATTCCTAACTGCCTTACACCAGGATTATTGCAACAGCCTGTAAACTGAAGGTTTCCTTGCCTTCAGCCTCTTCCCTTGCCAAAGCTTGCTGCTGCCAGGGCAAGCTCCCTAATATACAGCTTGGATTGGGTAATACTGCCCTGCTTGAGAAAACATCAATGGTTTGCAGTGCCCACTAAAGAAAGTCTATGTCTCTTAACCCAGTATTCAAAGTCCCTCCAAAATCTGGCCTTGACTTGTATTTCTAACCTTACCTCCAATAATAAATCTTTTATCCAGACAGGTCAACTCATTTTTCTCCAAAAAAGCCTGCTCATTCCTACCCATTTATGTGCCAGCAGGCATGGGATTTAGTTCAATGATATGTACAGCATCTTTTAAGTCTGAAAGGCTGTCTGTCATATAGAAGGATTAGACTTCTGCTTGGTCCTCCAGGTTAGAAAGAGGATTCAGGGGTAGAAGGCACAGAGAAGCACTCATCCGTAGAAGCAAAACTTTGTAACAAATAGAACTGCCAGAAAGAGAATGGATTTCCTCAAGAAGGAGAGGGTCCCCATTTTGCTGACAGTGGGATTTTCATTGAAGTCTGGATGGCCACTTATTTGGGATGGCCAGAAGGTTTGAATAAGGATCACATTAGATGGTCTTGGGGATTCCTTCTAAACCTTAAGATTCTATGGCTATTTGAATTCAATTCAAGTCAACACTCATTTATGAAGTGCCTAATGTGTGCGAATACTATGCTGGTTGCTGGTGGTGGTACAGTATTTAGTTAAGATTTAGATAAGATTTCTTCTCTGATGGATCTTAGTAGTACATAAATACAGCCAAAAAACAATCACTGAACTCAGTTATATCAAGTCATGAAGTAATTATATTTAAGTCAGGAGACCATTTGGAAACTCTGGAGGTGGGGGGGGGGGTCCCTACTTCTGGCCGTGTATGAACCATCAATGAGGGACTTGCACTTAGAAAGGTAGGTATAGGTCACTTGGAATAAACATGGCGGAGGGGATTTGGTAGTCCATCTGATCCAAGTTCTGTACATTCAGATGAATTCTCTGGCCTATTATAACTTCTCTCCTCAAAGTTGAGCTGTTTCCAATTTTGTGGGTGACATTTAAAGCTCCACAATCTGTGGGCAGGCCCACTTCTCTGGATCTGGTCAGACCAATGCACTGGTCTTGGCCATCTGCCATACAGCTTCTTAATGACCTGCTTGATCTGGATGTTGGCTGGCCCTGATCATCACAATGAAAGGCTCCACATTGTTATCTTTCATCTCCTTCCTTAGCTGACTCAGGGGTCGTGGGAACTTCATGTTGACATAGTGATCTAGCTTATTCTTCCCAGGGGAGCTTTTCCTTTTGCTGCCTATGAAGCCCAAGGATCTTGGGTTGTCAGGGAATGTTAAGAGTTCTCCCTTTGGCGGGGTATGCCTTTCAAACCCACTCTCTTAGCCTTCAAGGCAAAGACTGACTTCTTTTCTTGGGCACGGGGGAAGACAACATCCTTCTCTTCTTTCACAGCTTAGATTAAAGGTACTAATTAAAGGTGTCTGTCTGATTATATCCTGTTTTTCCACCTTCACCCCCATTAGATTATAAGCTCCTTGAGAGAAGAAGCTATATCTGATGGGCTAAAATATTCACTGTAATTCTATTGTAATGAGGACTGGTCAATTAGCTCAATCATTGTGCGTGGGACAAAGGGCATCATCATCCTTGGCTGATGCAACTTCCCTTGAGAAAGAGTCTGGGCAACCTGCTTCTGGGAGAGCCTGTGATGAAGAATGATGCCAGTGGTTTGGAGACACTTTCAACCATTTCCGAAGTCTTGGAAATCTTTGAAGACATCTTGTAACTGGTTCCAGTCTGCTAACCATGTTGGGGACAGCAACCTCTTTGATTGGATGTAGTTGCACAACTGGAATTAGAAACACCTTCAAAAGACCTTAGTCATCCTCAGCCTCTGCATGTCTTGCTTGGACTTCTGCTCTTGGTTTGACTCTTCTCACTGATGATGTCCAGCAAGGGACAATGCTTTGGCCCCATGTATATGGAATGTGTCCCCATGTATATGGGTCTTAATTCTTTACCTGCCTTGGTGTTCATTTTCTTATTTTACATGAAGAAGATTAATCTGGAGACTCTGACCTTGTAAGATCCAGAAAGTCAGTAGAATGAGCCTTTGGGAGTCCAACCACCCATAAATTTGGGTGTCTAAGGGTCCAGGGAATTGATCTGGTCCCAGATGGATGCCCAAAGGAGTGAAAAGAGACCTTCAGGACTCAATTCAGTTGTCACTGTTGCCTCCTTTGGACCTCAACTTCGTGGGACAAATGATAGATAGAAATTATGTTGAGCTATGCCCACTCTTCCCATCGACAAAGGTGGGATAGGGGAAAACGTGCTCCATGGTACTAGGGAGAAATATCTGTTCTGTCTTGTTATATCTTTGAAGTAAATATCACTATGTAAAACCTATTTTCTGTGATGTATTTAAATGGAACTTGAGTGCTATTCATGAGTACCTAAGAATGTGTACGGAGTGATGGGGAGGACACTACTGGAATGGGAGAGAGAAGCCTTCAGTTTCCAAGGGGGTGTCCCTGGAACTGGAGGAGGGGGGCAGTGCAGTTGTCCTGGCTGTAGCAGTGTGAGTCACAGTAGCTTCTATATAAACATAACAGGAGCTCAATCAATATTTGTGAAAGGAAGGAAAGAATACATAAGTGAACCAAGGCAGAACTGAAGTGATTAGGTAGTCACCAAAAGACTTAGTTTGTGAGAGAATTCCCATGAAGCTGATCTATAAGACCTCAACATTCTGGACCATGGACAGAATGAGCATATTCTAAAACATGTAAGAGGCGGTGCTGTGTGGTTCAAAAAGTCCTCTGAATCAAAGGCCCAGGGTTCAAGGTCTGGGTTCTGCCAATTACATACAAACCCTGAAATGGTAAGCTAGTCACTTTGCTTCTCCAGGCCTCACTTTTCCTGTATTTAAAACGGTGGTAGTAGGATACACTAGGTTGTCCCTAAAGACCTTTTTTTTTTCCAATGCTGACATTCCATGATTTTATGAAATACCCTTCACATACACACATGTGTATGCATGTGTGTGCACGCACGCACACACACACACAAGTGTTCTGATATATGCAAGAAGCCTTCACCTGGGGGCAGAATTATTGCTCTCAGAAGGAATGTGTTGAAAAGTTAGACATGCATATATATGTGTACACATATTTAATAATATTACCACAGAGAATATTTCATTCAAAGGCAATCTGACCTTGTGTCTCTGTTTGCTTAGAAACCTGCCCTGCAACACAGTCTGCCTGCAAAACCAATCACAGAACTGCCCCTAAAGGGCTTTCCCTTTTCATCTAATGGGTGGTTCTAAAGTAACTTTACTAGGTTACAAGTGTGAGGCTTCCTAATGAAAGCAGAAAGGGAGGAAACAAGGAAGGAAGGAAGGAAGGAAGGAAGGAAGGAAGGAAGAAAGAAAGAAAGAAAGAAAGAAAGAAAGAAAGAAAGAAAGAAAGAAAGAAAGAAAGAAAGAAAGAAAGAAAGAAAGAAAAGAAAGAAAGAAAGAAAGGAAGGAAGGAAGGAAGGAAGGAAGGAAGGAAGGAAGGAAGGAAGGAAGGAAGGAAGGAAGAGAAGAAGAGAAAGAAACAAAGAAAGAAGGAAAGAAGGAAGGAAAGAAAGGAAGGAAGGAAGAAAGAGAAGAAGAGAAAGAAACAAAGAAAGAAAGGAAGGAAAGAAAGAAAGGAAGGAAGAAAGAAGAAAGAAAGAAAGAAAGAAAGAGAAGAAAAGAAAGAAAGAAGATGTGAAGAGACAGAAAGGAGAGAACAGAAGGAAGGAAAAGATGGAAGGAAGAAAAGAAGGGAGGAATAGAGGGAGGAGGGAGGGAAGAAGAGAAGGAAGAGAAAGAAAGAAAAAGTGAGACAAAGAAAAGAGAGAAAGGAAAGAAAGAAAGAGAGAGCAAGGTAGAAAAACAAAGACAGAAGAAAGGATTTTGCATGACTGTTCCATTTAAAATGCAGCACTAGGGGACAGCAGCCTCCTGGGTTCCACACATCCAGATATTTTGCCTTCACCCCCTGAACTTCCCTGTCTACTTGACACTCTGGCTGTGTCTCCCTGATATCAAAATACCTGGAGGAGGATGTTTTGTCTATACGACTCCAAACATCTGGCTGTTCTAAAACATCTTGAGGCTCTGTATAACTGTAGACAAAACATCCTGAGGCCTGACTGAATCTTTCACTTTTCATCTGAGAGCTGGGCATCAGGAGAACACTTGACTTTTTTTTTTTTAATGGCCCATTAAAACAAACAAACATTAGCCTGCCTGGAGTGGTGATCCATGCCTAGAATCCTTGCTACTTGGGGAGGTTGAAGCTGGTGGATCCCTTGGGCTCAGGAGTTCTGAGCTGCAATAAGAGAAAAGCCGCACTAAGTCTAGCCCCGATATGGTGAGCCCCCAGGAGCAGAGCACCACCAGGCTGTCTAAGGATGGGCAAAGTGGCCCAGGTAGAAAGCGGAGCAGGTGAAAGCTGCCATACTGAAAAGCATTGGGATCTGGCCCGTGAGTGGCTTTTGTATTTCTGACCTGAGAGACCCAATCTCAAACATTTTTTAAGAATTTATCCTCTTCCCCCCACCAAGATTATTCCTTACTAAGTAGGTGATTTCAAGGGGGAAAAAAAAAATCTAAAGTCTATATTTTCTCTTTAGAAACAAGGGTCTTTAAATGACCTTCATTTTATAATTTAAAATATAACCCTAAGCACACAAGAAGATTTATATCCTGATGCAGGGTGAAGTAAACAGAACCAGGAAAACAATGTACAGAATTGTAACATAAACTGAAAGAACAAAAGCTGAAACTGAGTAACATTGTAACTTCTTTGTAAATGTAACATTTCTAATTATATAAACTGAATTTGGCCTGGGAGAAGAGGCTAGGAAAAAGGATACATCTCTCTCTCTCCTTTGCTATAGTGGGGACTCTGGGTATGGAACATTGCATACCCCTCCAATCTTGGTTGATGTCTTGGTTAGTTTTGGCAAAATGTTTATCCCTGTTTTCTTTCTTTCTTTTTTATTCTTTGTTACAAGGCATGACTCCTTGGGTAGGGGAAGAAAAGAGATATATTTGAAAATGAGGGTAATATAAAAATTTAGAAATAGTAATAGATTTTTGAAGGAAATATATAAAATAGATGTCCAAGACAAAAATGAATAGTAATAAGGTCCTTTATTATTTCTTTTCCTGAATAGAGAGAGCAGAGTCTACACTAGGACTCAAGAGACCTGGATTCAAGTGTCTGTTTTGAAACGAACTCACCATGTGACCTTGGGTAGCTCAGTTCCCTTCTCTGTAAGATTAAACTGTCTCTAAGCTCCTACCCAGCTCTGTATTCTCAGTAAGATTTCTAAAAACTACTTGTATCTACTCCTCCATATTGGCTGCATTTGTATATACTTTTCCACACCAATACCAAATCATCTAAATTTTAAAACAACAATCTAGTTATTTGATTTCTTTATATTCCCCAGGTTGATGAAAACTCAACACGATTCATCACAAAAGATGGAAATAAGGAATCGCTCCAATCTGTAGAGGACAATTCCCATGGGGGGTTTTGTGTAGTTAAGAAAAAAAAGTAATCTAAGGTTATCTGTGACTGCCTGGCTTTTTTATGTTCCCAAATCCAATTTACAAGGAATTGTTTGAAACCTACAGCTTCAGCCAGTCTAACGGTAACTGTTCCGTAATCATAAGCACCTGCCTTATGATTCAATGGGTTTAAATTACTCAGGGGCCGCGGCAGACACCCTACTGACAACAATTAACATAAAAAATGTTCTGCAGTTTAGAGCTGTGGGTGGGAATTACAAAAGGTTAACAGACTAAATATAAAAATCTTTTTGAATATAAAATCAATGTGCTTTGTTACTGGAATCTGGGTGGTGTAATTTAACCAAAATAGGGTTGGGAATAGTTGGCAATGGTCCATTGAGATGGAAGCATCTTTTCTTCGACGTAAAATGCAAGTCGGTCCGTTTGAAAGTTAAAAAAAAAACAATTAAACAACTGAAATATTTCATATCAACAAAATAATAAAATACTACATTTGGCAATTACGTGTTATTGGTGTTAAGACTCCGGGAAAGAAAAGTATTTTCTCTTCTAAGATGTCATTTATGTTCTTTCTTCAATAACTACTTATTAAGTACCTACTGTGTGTTGGACGTTGTTAATCAGTGGGGTGACAGGAAAAAAGTCAAATAATCCTTTATGCTAAGACTCATATTACACGATACTGTGGGGATGCATAACATCTATAAAATATATACAGAGTAGATGCAAACTAATTGTAGGAGGTGCTAACGACTGGAGGGAGGGGCCCAGAAGAAGCCTCCTAGAGGAGACAGCCTTCAAATGTAGCCTTAAAAGCAGCTAGGGATTCTAAAAGGTGGAAATGGAAGGGAGACCCTTCTAGGCATGGGAAAAGCTTGTGCAAAGTCACAGCGGTGGGAGACAGAATGTCTTGTACCAGAAACAGCAAACTAGGTCATTTTAACTAAAGTGTAGAGAGTTGGAGTGAAGAAATATGAAATTGATTTGGAAAGACAGGTTTTGGCCAGGCTGAGAAGAATTTCAAATAATTGGAAATCAGGTTTTGTACAGTTCTGTTATAAATGCCCCATCAAATGGGCCCCACCGAATGACTGATGTGACATTTTTGAGCGTTAGAACACAAGATTCTTTGGCTATTAGCTAAGACCCAGCTGTCAAACCATATGCTTATTCTTGGATTCCTTCTGTGACCAGCAAGCCTACAGTGGACTACAGAATGGAAGGAAATCTATAAATGAAGAAGTAACACAAGTCAATTTTGTCCCGGATGAGGCCACCCAGACAGACCTCTCCGGTCATTCTGGGAACACATGGAGGCAAGAGTGCAATGGAATCAGGTATCATTTCTTGAGGGCAGTGATGCCCCCAGCTAATACAGCCTCCCCCTTTACCCATTTACCTTGTATTTACTCTGCATATATCTAACAAACATGTATGTATGTCTATTTCCCTTAATAGAGTGTAAGCTCTTTGAGGACAAGGAATGCCCCATTTTCAATTTTGTATCCCCAGCATTTAGAACAATGCCTGGCATTAGTAGATGTTTGATAAATACTTATTGATTGATTGGTTGAATAATCGAAGGGCAAGGTGAGAAGGGGAGAAAGTGAAAAGTAGAGGTCCTTATCACTGTCTTGATGTCCAATTTTTTGCCACAGGTTAGAACCAAATCCTGCAGTTTTCCAGGACAGATAATTACAGCAGGTTTGGTTTTTTCTGGAGTGTCCTGTTTCCCTCCTGAGGAGAAAGAGTGGCATCATGAGAGGCAGGGAGTTTAGAGAGCTGGTCTCAGAGCTAAGAAGACCCTGGTTTAAGTCTCACCTTTGACACCCAATAGATAAGTGACCATCAGGGTAGTGGCTTAATAGATGGCAGCCTCCACTGTTTAAGAGGGAATTTCCCCCGCTGAGAATACCTTATACTGATAAAATCATAGGTCCCAAAACCTGTTCGCAAGAAGGAAGATTCGGAGTAGTTTCAAAATACCTGTTCTCCTGTCCCTAAGGTTGCCACATCTACCGATATTAAACAAATTTCACCTAACATTCCCAAATCGTATGCAACAGCATGAAAACCAAAGGGCACGTGCAAGCCCTCTCGTTTTCCTTCAGCACTACGGAGAAGGACATAACTTTAAAAAAAAAATCACAAGTTTGAGAGATAACTTTTATAGTGAACACTCATAGCATGCTAAGCACAAGCTGGTGGGAGTTCTCCCCCAGTCCATTTGATAAGCTGCTATATTAATACTGGTTGCTGGCACATAAGTGAGGAGGAACATGTTGAAACATCAGTAATTGCTTTAAAATGTAATATGACAACCTGATCTATTTTAATTTTGGAGTCTGACTCACTTGAGTTGACTACATTATCTAATGCCCTTGCCCTAGGATCCCTCCATGTTCCTTCCTTGGAATGGAAGATTCCCCACTTGCTGAAAGCTTCCTTTTCCCATCTTACACTCGTAGCTAAGAAATGGAAAGCAACCACTATCCTAACTAACTTCACAAAGTTTAGTTCCCTTAGAGAAAGACTTTCTAGATGGAGATATGTCAGTCTAAGAGCCTAGGACAGGAGTATGCTCTATGATAGCAGGTGGAGGGAGATCTAGGGAAAGTCATTGCTAATAGAGGCCAACTTGTCTTGTGGTCCATGTTGGCCAAGACTCTGCATCATTTCATCAGCAATCATCCTTGTGACCCAAGAAGAGTTTCTTTTAGTGGTAAACGTATAAGGTAGTAAGTAATCTTGTGAGATTTCCCATCTGGTGGGTAATCAGGCTAGGGATTAGTGATGGGAATGTTAGGTGAGTGATTTGTCCAGCAGGCAGAAATTTGACTAGAAGGTTTTACTTTGGCTCTGAATATGCTCCCTGGGATTTTGAAAGGGCATAATATGAAAGTGCCTCCCAGAACTCCACTGGAAGCAGTTTTTAAGGAAAGAACTTGAGAGCCAATCAACAAATCTTTGGGTCAGTCACTGAAATGCAGAATTTGACTAAATGACTCGAGTAATTTCTCATTTCATAGTCCAAATTCATAACCCGTCAAGAGATCAAAGCAAGAAATGTGGCCCCAGCATCCAGTGTTAGGCTAAGCTCCCCTCTACTCAAGCTAAGACTGTATTCTTCCAGGATAAATGTGAGATGGAATGAAGAAATGTCTCAAATTTAAAAGCGACCCTCTGACAGTGAAGAAGAATTCTGTACAGTGAAATGCTAATTCCAAAGTGATGCCTCATTAAACCAAGTTAATGGGGATGTGCTTCAGACACACCAAGACCCCCTTTATCACAATTAGTGCCACATCTCCGGCACTCCCTGTTAGTCTAATAGAATCAGCATGTTCAGAACTAGCCCAGGGTTTTTAATTGCAAAATCGGCAAACAAATTAATCACTACTTTATAGCCCTGTTGTGGTGGTGGAGAAATGAGATTACAGCAGTATAGTAGAGGTCACAGACAGGGTAACTCTCACAAGCTTATTTAGACTTTTAGTCAGATGCGTAGAAAAGAAAATAGAGAGACGTCACCCAGTAGGATAAGTGCTTCCTTCATGCCAGCTTCTTGGGTTAAGTCTTTTAGATCCAAGTTCATTGCTCTGGAGGTCACTGTTTTATACAGATAAACTGACACCAAGCAAGGTGCCCAGAACGCAGTAGTCACTAAATAAATGTTTGTTGATTGGCTGATGTAGATGCACAGAAGATTCTTATTTGTATGGACCTGTTAGGTACTTATACGATACTATTAAAATTATCAAGCACTTATATAGAGTGATGTCAAGAATGAATGAGCCAGAGAAGGAGGCTGAATCCGTGATCTAGAGATTAAAGGAGATGAGAAAGTGTCTAAACCTGTTAGCCCTGGGGTAGAGAGTTTCTTTCTCTGCCAATTGAGGGAGTTGGACCAGAGGCTTCTGAAGTCCATTCCAGATCTAGACTGAGGAACGTGGTTTTCTGAATCCAGTGCCATGATTCTATGTACAGCACTATACTATCCAGAAATTCTGACCAGAGTTCCAAAAGAATGAATTAGTTGAAGTTAAAACATGAACGTGGAGCTTCTTCCAAAGTATTAACATAGGTATAGTTAGGTGGAAAGCTGAGTACTTATCCAGTGAATCCAAGGTTGACATTCTACACAATAACAATCAGAACAGCCCAATGGTGCCAGCATTTTCCTCAGAACAATCCTAAGAGGCAAAGAGGGCATAGAATAGGAAGGAAGGAAAGAAGGAAGGAAGGAAGGAAGGAAAGGAGGAAGGAAGGAAGGAAGGGAGGAAGGAGGGAAGAAAAGAACAGTTCATTAAGTACTTATTACATACATGTTAGGCACTGTGGCAAACCTTAGGGATACAAATATAAGCAAAGTGAAAGATAATCCCTGTCCTCAAGGAATTTACATTTGAAGGCAAAAGGGACCTGAAAAGCTGGAGAGTGGGATGGAATAAAGGTCCCCTACATGGGGACATGGTTTTACAGTTCAAAGAAGGGCCAGAAGGAAAGGGTGGGGAAGGAATAAGAATTTATATAGTGTCTACTATGTACCAAGCACTGTGTTGATCACTTTTTACAAAAGATTTTTACAGATCATCTCATCTGATACTTACAACCACCCTGGGAAATAGGTGCTGTTATTATACCCATTTTACAGTAGAGGAAACTGAGGCAAGCAAACTTCTTCAGAGTCACACGGCTAGCAAGTGTTTGAGGCCCAATTTGAACCCCAGTCTTTCTGACCCCAGTCCAGTGCTCTATCTACCATGCCACCAGCTGGAAATTAATTTAGGTCAGTTTTGACAAAATGGAGGCTCTGGGAGGAAGTCGCCAAGAGGAGAAGCAAGGAGGGCTTGCAGGTGGCTTGATCATGGAAAGTGGAACATTTGTGGGAATATCAAAGTTGAAGGAATGGCCATTCCTATGTATTACTAAGATGTGGTAAAGATGTGGATGGTTGAAGCTGAAGAGATAGAGTGTGTGAAGTGACAACATAGATACTGAAGTCCCCTAGTGAAGGGATAGGAATTGGCATGGGAAGGAAGATTGTGAGTTCAGAGCTGCTCATGACAAAAGAGGAAAAATGACCTGTGGGGGTAGATAACTGCCACCAGAAGCAATCAATCAATAAAAATAAATTGTTTTTATATTTTATTCTATTTTTTGTTACGTTTCTGTTTGTTTCTATTTATTAGCATTCATATACCATATTATATCCTAATATATTAATAGAGTTTATTAACATTAGCATGCATTGTATATAAACATTAAATAACACAATCTACTATGTGTCAGGTGCTCTGCTAAACTCTGTGGATACAAAAAGAGATAAAAGATAATGCTTGTGCGAATCTCATTGTTCTTTGTCCTTCATTCTCTAAGAGGTTCATAACATCAGGGAGATGATGCCATGACATGCAAGTGGATTGGATTTAAGTGAGGGAGGGCTATGCAAGGTTACCAGCCTCACGTTCTCCTCCAGAGCCATCTGGGTCTAGCAGCCAGATCTAGATCAGAATGACTGGAGATGTCCCCCTTGTAAGAATCTAGATTGGGTCTGAAATCTGAATGGAGTAATCTTTGAAGAAGGAGTTGTGGCTGAATGATGATAGCAGTCACCAAGAATCCAGAAATTCCTTTGTGCATTTATAAGCTCTCATTATTACATCCCTCCAGGTGCTTCATAATCCTTTTCTTTTTCTTCTCCCAGATCCCACTCCATCCACCCTTCAAGGCTCTCCCAGGCTATCATCCTACTCTAGCTTCCCTCTTTTCCCTTCCTCATCTTGACCATTAGTACCGGGTTGCTTCCAATGTCCTGCATTCTCAAGCACCTTACCATATTGTAGCTCAAACCTGACCAAACCTCTTCCCTAGATAATTCTTATGATCCACCTCCCCTGTTTCTACTCACATGCTGCTGAATGACACTTTAGTAAATCAGCACTGACTGGGTCTACTACCTATTCTCAATGAGGCCCTTCTTGTAGGAAAGTGATCTTTTTACCCCTCCCTAATTATTTTTCTAGCCTGCTCCCCATAACAACTGTTCCATGCTTTCCTATCTCTCCTGAAGCCTCCCGTACCACTTCTCCTTCAACCCTTTCAACCGGGAAAACAGAGATCACTCTCTAGAGGTTCATTTAGTGAGTGAACTCCTTCTCCCTTCATTTATATCTCAAAACCCCTTGGTAGTCTTCCCTTATCTCTTCCTTTACTCCAGACTGATGAAGAGGTAGCCTTTCTCCTGACCAAGGCTCCCTTCTGTTTATACCCTTCACCCCATCTCTTCCTTTCTCTTCTGACAAATGGTCCCCACAATCATCTGTTCACCCTTTCTCTAATATTCAAATACTTTCCTTCTTTATGGGCTCATTCCCCACTACCTACAAATGTGCCCAGCTCTCAAACAACCCAGAAAATCTTAGACCCTCAAGTGATCTTCTCAGATTTTTTCCTCCCCTTCTCGGCCGAACTCTTTGAAAAAAGTCTGATATAAATTCATTCCCTCAACTTCTTCTCCTCTTCCTCACTTATCAACCCTTTGCTCTCTGGCTTCTGATCTTTTCACTCAATCACAGCTGCAGCACCCCCACTTAACGGGCATCCATGAATTGCCAAATCCTGACCACCCTTTCTCAGTTTCTCCACCTTTTTGACTTCTCTGCAGCATTTGATGCTGTGAACCACTCTCTCTTCTGGGATGCTCCCTCCGTTCTTGGATTTTGTGACACCCCTCCTAGCTCTCATCTTATCTGTCTGACTATTCCTTCATCGATCTTCTTTGTGGTACCACTGCTCAGGTTATAGCCCCTAACCATAAGTATGCCCCCAAGGCTGTGGCCGGGGCCACCTCATCTTTCTCCATCTCTTTCTTGGCATCCTCATCGGCTCCCATGATTTGGCGATCATCTCGTTGCAGTTGATCCCTAGATAGACCCAGTCTTCATTTGTATTCTGAGTTCTGGTTCCACATGGCCAACTCTTGTCTATTAGCAACTAAATGTCAGTTAGGACATTTCAAACAGGATATCCCACATGCATGCCAAACTAAATGCAAACAAAACACAACTCATTATCTCTCATGTCAAGATCTTTTGCAACCCTGATTCTGTCTCCTTGCATGTTAGCTATCTCTGCCAGCTTCTTGTCATTTGCACATTTGATCACTGTGCCTTCTATGCCAGTATACACACCATTAATAAAAATGGTAAATAAACCTGAGAGAAGCAAAGATTCTGGAGGCACTCTATCAGAAACCTTGTTTCTAGTTGATACTGCATCATTAATTACTACTCTTTGGGGTCAGTCCTCCACCAATTTGGAATCTATCTAACTTTGTCACGGTCTAGCCTACCTCTCTTTGTATTTTCATGTGAAAAGCATAAGAGATGCTGCCAAATGTCTAGCCAAAACTGGAGTAAGCTATACATCTAATCTTTCCCTGGTCTATTAATCTAATAATAACCCTGTTGAAAGAAAGAAAGGAAGAAAGAAAGAAACAAAGAAAGAAAGAAAGAAAGAAAGAAAGAAAGAAAGAAAGAAAGAAAGAAAGAAAGAAAAAGGAAGGAAGGAAGGAAGGAAGGAAGGAAGGAAGGAAGAAAGAGAGAAAGAAATAAAGGAAGGAAGGAAAAAAGAAAGAAAAAGGAAGGAAGAAAGAAAGAAAGAAAGGTTAGTCTAGCATCACTCGTTCATTATGAAGCCAGTTGACCGTATGTGATCACTCCCTCCTTTTCCAAATGTTCTCTAACCAACCTTCTAGGAATATGCTGTGGAATTTTCCAAGTATCAAAGTCAAGATCACTGAAGTATAACTTGAAATTTCCATTCCCTTTCCTTTTTTTGAAAATCGAATATTGGCTCTTCTCTGGTCCTATGGCACTTCCCCTACTCACAATCTTTCAGGGACAGTGGTTCAGCAATCAACCCTGTCAATGCCTTCATTATCCTAAGATGTACTTCATATGATTCTGGTGATCTGAACTACTCAGAGGCATCTGCTTACTCTCTTACTATCTACCTCCCCCCCACCCCACTTATCCTAGGTATCAACTTTCTATTAGTCATTTTTGTTCTGTTCTTAATCAGGTCAAAAATCATTTTCTTTGACAGAGAAAACTGAAGCAAATTAAACAGTTCTGCCTTCTCTCCATCAACTGTCATCATCTCAAACACCCCAAGCTATGACCCTTTCTTATCTTTTGTCCTCCTCCCCCACCCCAAGTATAGCTAAAAACAAAATCAGAACACTTTTTGTTATATTTAGCTTTCTTCATCACCCTTGCACCATGTGAACTTTAGCACTCCTGATACTACATCTCCTTGTTTCCATCATCCTAATTTTGCAGATGAGGAAATTAAGGTTGAGGAAATTTAATGGATTTGCCCATGAGTCAGTGTGGCACCGTAGAAAAGGACATTAGATGAGAAATCAGGAAACCAGGGTATGAGTCCTAATTCCTTATGTAACCCAAGTCAATGAATCTCTCATAGACTCAGTTTCCTTATTTGTAAAATGGGGATTATAACACCTACATTATCTCTTTGGGATCACTATGAGGAAAGCGCATTGCAAACCTTAAAGAACCATGTAAATGTGACATTATTGTTCATATTTGTTTCCTGGGTCAAAACATGTCTGATCAGAAAATAACATGAACATGTGCCCATTCCATGAAGGGATGAGTAGCTTTAAGTGCTGGGCTGCTATATATTATTGTTGTCTTTCATTTTTGAAGAGGACCACGTCATCAGGCAGGTAATGCCATGACTTGCAGGCGAATTGGATTTAAGAGAGGGAGGGTTGTGCAAGGTTACCAGCCTCACTTTCTCCTCCAGAGCCATCTTTGTCCCATGGCAAGATATAGATCAGGACAACTGGAGATGACCCCCAGTATACACTGCATATTGAGATACCTAGATGGAAGTCTCCAGCATAATGGGTAGATCTTTTATAGCTAACTCATTAATGGAAAGACATAAGATTCACACAGAATGGGAAGATGTAGGGGGCATGTAGTCTTTGCTGGTGAAGGGATCATAACTTTGATCAGATCACTCATTCAACCACATTACTCATTTGGAGAACTGTCTCAAAACTGAATAATGTAATAGCAAGTCTTTTATCGTAATTTTTTGAAAATACTACTTCATGCAGCTGCCTGGTCAGCCCAGGAGGTTTTCAGTGGATCTTTGATCTCATCCCCAGAGAGTGGGGGCCAGGGGGTGGGGGGATTAACTTTATCAGCAGCACAGAATACAACTCATACATTTAAGTTATTTAGTTCTCTTAGCTTCAATATACTCATTTGTAAAATGGGAATAATCACAGCCCCAACCTCTCAGGTGGGCTTTAGGAAGATCAAAGGAAAGGACTTACGCAAAATTCTTTGCAAACTTTAAAGTAGATAGAAGTGGTATTATTGTAATTATTAAGTATTCTATCGGGCTGTTGTTCAAATGCTCCCATAGATCCTGCACAACAGTTCCATCTAGTGTGCTAGAAGCCTTCCTCTAGGTCTTTGCCCCCTCCTCCCCCATATTGGTAAGTAACAGTCCAGTACTTGCACTGCCCATCCGTCATCTCTTGTTCATAACTGGTTCCTCTCCTTTTCTGATAATATATTGACTGGATGACATCGCTTTGGTCTCTCCTTATTTTTGGACCATGATCAGGAATTATTATTAGTAATAATAGCTAGTACTTCTAGAGTGATTTAAGGTTTACTCTGTTGCTATTCAGTCTTTTTAGTCACGTCTGCCTCATCATGACCCTTTTGGGATTTTTGTGGCAAAGATACTGGAGTGATTCACCATTTCTTTCTCCAGCTCATTTTATAGATGAGGCAATTGAGGCAAGTAGGGTGAAGTGACTTGCCCTGGTAAGTGTCTAAGACAAGACTTGAACTCAGGAAGATGAACCTTTCTGATCATAGGCTTGGTGCTCTAACTCCTGGGCCACCTACCTGCCCCCTTAAAGTTTACAAAGCACTTTAAAAATATGATTTTATTCAATCCTCACCACAACCCTGGGAGACAGGTGCTATTACTGTCATTTTGCAAGCGAGGAAACTGAGACTGAAAGAGGTAGGAAGGACTTGTCCAGAGTCACATAGCTAGTAAGTGGTTGGAGCTAGATTTGAACTTAGGTCTCCTTGACTCCAAGTCTAGCATTCTGTGCACTGTGGCACCCCCTTGTGTCCACCAAGTATCTCTCCCTCACTGACTTTTGCATTACCTGCAACTGATTTTTCCCTAGATCCAAAAGGCAAATTTATCAGCATCCATTTGTTTAGGTAAGAATGGATTCATTGTCTTTAGGAAGCATAATCACAGTTTTCTAGTTACATTGAATCCCACAAATAATTTCTAGGTAGGATTATTTATAAGTGTGGTATAGTGGAAAAAGAGAAAGAGCTGGGTTCACATCCTACCTTTGACACTTACTAGCTATCAGATGAGGGGAAAATTACTGAACTGCTCTCAGTTCCAGAGTCCTTACCTATAAAATGGTAATACTATGTCTAGTAACTACCTGATGGAGTTAAATGAGATGAGACATAAAGAGGTTTGTAAACTTTGAGGTGATGTATAATTATCACCTGTTGCCATCATCATCATCGTCATTACTGCTCCTAATAGAAGCAGAGGGCCATGATTTTGATCGTGGGTTAAAAAATTGAAAAACTACGATCTCTTAAATGCCATTGTTTTTCAACATGCAAGAACCAAAAAAAAAAAAAAAAGGAATACGAACACAGATAAACAAAAGGATTTGCTTTTCATAAATACAACTCCAAGGATAATTTTTTTTTAGAGGTTGGGGTTTATTGGTACTAGAAAGAAAGGGGAGAAAAACATTGGACCCGATCATGGAAAAGTTCGGACAGTCAGGTGAAGATGGAGGATGAACATTTCTTAAGACAATAATAGTAAAGAATACTGGAAAGAGAGAATTCACGATTCCTCATCCCCCATCATTCAAAACAAACCAGCTGCCATCAGGCAACTCCATTTCCATCCTTTCCTTCAAAGAATGAGGTTTCTCCTTTAGGTTCAGAGGATAATTTGTATGAGAAGTTCACCACTGTTGTCTTGGTTCCATCTCCACGGCCAAAGTCAAGGGCAGGAAAGCTCATAATTTTCTGGATAATTTGGACTGAATAAATTCGAGCCAAATGCCTTGCTTTCCCCTAAAAATTCTGGATGATTCAGGCAAAGATAATAAGTAGCATTTTTTCTAATTTGCCTATGCAGACCTGGCCTTCCAATGTTATGGATCCCTTGACACTTGGGGAAGCAAGCTTAGGATGACTCATTTTTTCTCTCTCAGGATAATTGACAGAGAAAATGTAAGTGGAGGAGAAAGTTTAAATTTAACAGATGTCTCTCCGCTCGGCTTACACAATAGGACATGTTTTATACAAAGGAGAAGAAGAATTAGCAAGTATCACCAACCCCAACAGTCCTTCTGCACTAGTCAAAAGACATGGGTCAGATAAAAAATGATCTAGAAACAAAATGGAAAATACAAGTGAGGCCAAGGTTGTAATTTGTCATACAGAGAACCTGGCACTTCTGCCGAAGAGGGGATAGGCAGAAGTGGCAGGTTATAGAAATAATCCATAACATTTCAAGGATTTTTTTTTCTCTTGACAGCTCAGAGATGGCAAGGTTTGGAGCAGAAAATGGGCTCAATCTGACAGAATTGTGTCTGCCTATAGGGGAGAGAATCTGTAAGTTTTTAAAGTAAGAAGGCAGCTTTGATCAACTCTGGACTCCCTATAGTCTCCATTCTCCCTATATTTTCTATATTCCCTTGAGTCTGACAAACTAATTTCTATGGGAGATGGGGGAATCTGGTTGGAGAAGTTGATTTTCCTTACATGAGAATTTGAAAGTAGTAAAAGAATGCAACGCTATTTTAAAGTTGAAAATATCCCAAAACAAGAAGACTGAAATACCAAAATAAGTTAAAGAAAAAAAATACTGATTCCAGTTTTGGCTCCTTGTCATTAGCTGCAAAAAACAAAAGCCATGGCCTTCCTTCTCTTACCCTCATATCCCACTCTGCCAATTGTGATTGTTTGAGATTTTCCCTAATAAAACTGAAGTCATTTCTCCCAATCACCTATTAGCAATTCTAATTTTATAGAAAACAGTCAGTATTGCTATAAAAAAATTTAATCTTTTAAAAAAAATTTAAACCCCAAAGTGCTCAGCTATGTACACGGATCTGATGTAAGTACCTCGGAGATGATCTACTTTTCAGAGTTTCAGTTGATGAGTCAGTTGTTATGGTAACTTCTCATTTTGGTTGAGTGTAATGGAAAAGATGTGAATAAATTTGGAGGTGAAGCTGGAGGTTGATACATCTATTCTGTGTACTTGTGCCGAGTGCTGGTCTCCCTCGATGTGTCTCTAGCCATGTAACTCAGGTGGCTAAGGCCCGGGTTAAGGATGCCAAATTCTTGCCTGTTTTTTTTTTTAACTTCCATTGGAACCCCTATCCCTCCACCTCTTAGAATCCTTAGCTTCCTACAACTGTCACTTTCCACAAAGGCCTTTCCTGACCCTTCCATGGTGAGGAATCCTTCCAGGGATGTACAGGCAGATGTTTAACAACTGGCTTCAAGAAAGAAAAGAAGAAACAAAGAAAGGAAGGAAGTACAGGCAGATGTTTAACAGCTGGTTCAAAGAAAGGAAGGAGAGAAGGAAGAAAGAAAGGAAAAGAAGAAAAAAGAAAGGAGAAAAGAAAAAGAAAGGAACAGTGAAAAAGAAAGAAAGTAGAAAGGAAGGATGGAAGGAAGGAAGGAAGGAAGGAAGGCACACAGGATAAATATTTAAGTTTAATCTGCGTGATTAACATTGTTCTCATCACTTTAAGTCTACACAATCACCAAAACAATAAATTAAGCCCTGAATGTGTAGCCTTTGCTGTTTATTAAGGTGCAAATGCTGACACTGAAAATTTAACAATCATAGAGCCAAGCCAGTACAGGTGTTCCAGCCCATCCCTGGCTCTCTTTCTCTCCTGAAAGTATTTTTTATTTAGTCATTTGTGTGCATGGCGCATCTCCCCAGTAGAACGTCATTAAAGACAAAAGCAGATTTGGGGGCAAGAAACCAGGAAGATGAGACAGGGACAAAACAAATGTGGTTTCATTGGATGTTTCCTCACAGAAGAAATGGATCGAAATGGGGCTACTCAACCATCATTTGGTTTCTATCTTCTCCATCAAAGAGATTGATTTTTAGACTGGGAAAAGTGGATTCCTTCAGAGCTCACCTCCAGCCATGCCGCATCTAGGTGAGACCTTTCCTGATCCCCATCCCCACTTCCTTGTGTCTCCCTCCGAAAATAAGCTTGGGTTTACTTTGTCTTTATTCATTTAAGAAAATGTTGCCTCCTCTCATAAAAGTGAGATCTTTAGGGTCCGGGACAATTCAGCCAGAGCCTAGCACAGTGTTTGTCACATGGTAGGTGTTCATCCTATGTCATTGGTCCTCTGAAAAGGAAGGACAGAGTCAGCTAGGTGACACAGTGGGCAGATCACTGGCCTTGGAGTCAAGAATACCTGAGTTCAAAGTTGACCTCAGACACTTGCTAGCTATGTGACACTGGGTAAGTCACTTAACCTCAACCGATCCTCACCCCTCCCAAAAAAGAAAGAAAATGAAAGACAAGCAACAACCAACTGAATGAGGATGGAGGATGTTTTATGGTTTGTCTGTGCCTTGCCCAGAGAAGTAGATAGAATAAACATTCAATTAGTTGAATTGACCTTAATTGAATTAGGATTAGTTTATTTCACTGTTATACATCCAGAGATTGCACAACTCATGTAGCTTGCTGTCCCCAAATGGGGAATGGTGCTCACTGCTTGGGAGGTTGGTGGGGTCAGCAAAAAAATCTATCCCCAAGGACCACAAGCAACCCAAGAGATGTCAATTGGCCAACTATAGGTGGAATGTGCTGCCTTGGAAGGTGGAGGGTCTTCCAACAAACTGACCCTGTGTGGGGAAGGCTGGAAGGGGTTGGCTGTTCAGTGAGTGGTGGGTCAAGGAGGGTCCTGAGGGTTCTTTCAGCTCTGAGATTCTGTGATTCCTAATGAGGGCAGACAGGTATCATGAACTCAAGGGAAAGCAAAACATTATCATGATTCCTTCACAGAGGAAATAAAATGGCATTTCTGCTGAGTTTTTTGGGACTATTTCAACTGGGAATGTTACATCTCAAACTCTAATTTGTCATTGACTCCCAATTAAAAATCTGAGATGTATTCCTATGGGAGGAAAAAAAAAGTTTGGATACAAGCAGTATGAAATCATTGTGAATGGAAGGGTAGGCTACTTGATGAACAATTAACTCACATTTGTTCAGAACTTTAAGTCTACAAAGCATATTCACACCCATGGTCTCACTGGATGCCCACAAATGTCCTGTGAGGGAGGCATTTAACATTGAGGGGGAAGGACTCGCTCGCAAGGTGACTGTGTTTCAGAGACTCAGTCATAGTCTATCTTGGCAAAGTCAGGACTGGAACCCAACCTGTCAATTCAAAGCATCAATTAAGCACCTAGAATGGGTCAGGTATGGTGCCAGGTTCTGAGGGGAGGGCGCAAAACCAAAAAGCCCAAATCTTCTAACTCCCAGTCCAGAATATCACATTGTATCTTAGCTTTCCTTGATGTCTCAAAGACTCTGCCCCACTCCCTTCTGGGCTGTCTCTCTTATCATCATCTCCCAATGCACCATATATTTTTAGGCAGCTAGATAGTATAATGGATAGAGGACTGGGCCTAGTGTCAAAAAGGGACCTGAGTTCAAATCCAGCCTCATATATTTACTAGTTATGTGACTATGGGCAAGTCACAACTTCTGTCAGCCTTAGTTTCCTCAACTGTAAAATGGGGATAATAATAACATCTGCCTCTCAAGACTCTTCTGTCGAATGAGATAATATTTATAAATCATTTACCACAGCGCCTGGCACATAGTAGATGCTATAAAAATGTTAGCTATTATTATTATTAATTATTATTTGGAATAGACTTAGGTGAAAGGATCTTGAGCCCTAGGCAATCCCTGGATGACCCTTTTAAATTTAAATTGGTAGTAACAGAATGGCCAGTTCCATGGCCCACCTAGCTCTGAAAATTTCCTGCTTTGAGGCATGCATGACTGGCTTCCTCTGCTGGCCTTTTTATTAGCATTTTTATGAGGATTTAGATTAGCATTAGGGCACAGGCTCCTCTCATCTGAGTCTGCTTCAAGGGAATATAAATAATCAACAAGGAAAGAAGACTTTCGGCCACAGAAGTCAAGTGGCTGCAGGTATACAAATCTGCCACACTGTGTCTCCCAGACCTTCCACATACATGCCTTTATCCATTCTGAAAGAGGAACAGTTTGCAAGTGATGCTGTTAGATAATACCTGATAGAGGTTAATAAACAGGGTGTTGATGCATGCACCTTCTTTCCTTCAGAAGTATTTGGACAAGTCTTTGGGATGATCCTTTCACAGTTTGGAGACAGCTCTGAGTTCTATTCTAGCCATGTTGTGGTGGGAATGTCATGTTTCACATGGAACACCCATCTTGAAAAAAACAGACCAGAGCAAGGTGACTGGAACTGTGAAAGACCTGGAAGCTGCATCATGCAAGGAGGACCTGGTCAATGGAGCCAGGGAAGTTATGTCTGAAGAGGAAACCATTATGGGAAGCCACAGGGGTGGTTGTCAGTTATCCAGAGAGCTAGCATGAAGAAAGAGGGCTGTGCCATTAGATGGCTTCATTGGGACCAGTAGAGACCACAATTCTAAGGAGGCAGATTACAACAAAAGAAAGAACTTTTCAAGAACTATTATTATTTTCAATGAGCTCTTGAGTGTTAAGGGAATTTAAAGAACTTTCCTGCCCTTTAATAGGCCCAAGTGACCTGCTTTTGAGCTTTGGTCCAGCCCACAGCTTGAGTCACATGGATCTGATGGTAGGAGGAGCTTGTTGAATGGGTAGAGCAGGAAGGGTGCAGCAGGCAGAGGGAGTGAGGTGAAGCTAAGAGACAGCAGGCAAAGCAGAGCAGCTAGTGTGAGTGAGAGAGGGAGTAATTTTGCCTAAGGGAGCTTGTTTGTGGGGAAGCCAATGAGACTTGGGGATGGTCTTGATCCCTTTATTGGTAATGTGTACAAACTTCATTGCTACCATGGGAGAACAGGCTTTCTGTTATCTGAATAAATATTTTGGTTTCATCTTTGAGGAAGAAAGTTTATATTTTGCAAATTTACCCTGGAAATATGCATGCATATCCATGATGGCTGTTGTGGGGAGCCAAGATGGCAGAGTAGAAGCAGAGACCAGCCTGAGATCTCCCTGCAAACCCCTCAAAATACCTGTAAAAATTACTCTAAACAAATTCTAGAGTAGCAGAAGCCACAAAATGACAAAGTGAAACAGATTTCCAGCCCAAGACAATCTGGAAGGCTGACAAGAAAGGTCTATTGTATCGGGCTCAAAGTGGAGCACAGACCAGCATGGGTCACACTCACACAGATGGGAATGGAACAGCCCTCAGGGCACTGAATCATGGGCAGCTGCTGCAGTTTCCAGATTTCTCAACCCATAAACACCATAGACAACTTCAAAGGTCAGTGGGAAAGCTCCCCTGGGTGAGAGAGGAATGTGGTCCAGCCCCAGTCCTAGCCCCAGCCCCACAGTGGTGACAGCCACTGCTGCAGTGGTTGCTGTTTTTGGAATGCTTGGCCTACAGACAGTAGGGGAATCCAGTAGCTGATCTGGGTCTCAGTCTGGGAGGTGGAGGAGCGCTAGCCTGGCAGAGCTAGTGGCAGCTGTGGAGAAGGAATCCTCACAATTCCAGAGCATAAGAGAGTGCTTATGGTTGCTCACAGACCAGAGTGCAGACCAGGAGAGGAGTAAACACCTCTCCTTTGATCATACCACTTTGGAGGAACTGAGAATTTATAGATCCCTAGAGATTTCTGAAAACAGCTGCACAAAACACCCTCCACTTAATAAAGAGCTCAAAAGACAAGTAATTGACTGAGAAAATGACCAAAAAGGGGAAAAAATAAGACTACAAGAGGTTACTTTCTTGGTGAAAAGATATTGTCTTACAATGAGGAAGATCAAAGCATACAACCAGAAGACAACAATGTCAAGGCTCCTACATTCAAAGTTTCCAAAAAAATATGTAATGGTCTCAGGTCATGGAAGAGCTCTAAAAGGATTTTGAAAATCAATCAAGAAAAGTAGAGGAAAAATTGGAAAGAGAAATGAAAGCAATGCAAAAAAATCATGAAAAATGAGTCAACAGCTTGCTAAAGGATACCCCAAAAAATGCTGAAGAAAATAACAACCTTTAAAAATAGAGTAACCCAAATGGCAAAAGAGGTCCAAAAAGCCAATGAAGAGGAGAATACCTTAAAAAGCAGATTTGGCCAAATGAAAAAGGAGGTCCAAAAGCTCACTGAAGAAAATAATGCCTTAAAAATTAGAATGGAGTAAACGGAAGCTAACGATTTTATGAGAAATCAACAAATTATAAAACAAAACCAAAAAATGAAGAAATAGAAGACAATGTGAAATATATCATTGAAAAAACAACTGTCCTGGAAAATAGATCCAGAAGAGATAATTTCAAAATTTTTGCTCTGCCTGAAAACCATGACCACAAAAAGAGCCTACACATCATCTTTCAAGAAATTACCAAGGAAAAACTGCCCTGATATTCTAGAATCAGAGAGAAAATAGAAATGGAAAGAATCCACCAATCACCTCCTGAGAGAAATCCCAAAAGGAAACCTCCTAGGAATATTGTAGTTAAATTCCAGAGTTCCAAGGTCAAGGAGAAAATATTACAAGTGGCCAGAAAGAAACAATTCGAGTATTGTGGAAACACAATCAGGATAACACAGGATTTATCAGCTTCTACACCAAGGGATTGGAGGGCTTGGAATATCACATTCCAGAGGTCAAAGGAAATAGGATTAAAACCAAGAATCACCTATCCGGCAAAAGTGAGTATGATACTTCAGGGGAAAAATGGAATTTCAATGAAATAGAGGACTTCCAAACATTCTTGTTGAAAAGACCAGAGTTGAATAGAAAATCTGACTTTTAAATATAAGAATCAAGAGAAACATGAAAAAGTAAACAGGAAAGAGAAGCCATAAGAGACTCATTAAAGTTGAACTGTTTACATTCCTATATGGAAAGATGATATTTGTAACTCATGAGATCTTTCTCAGTATTAGCGTAGTTAGAGAGAACATACACATACATATTCACACATACACATATACATACACGCACAATACAATACATGCATGTATGTGTATATATGCATACACATGTGCATATATACACACATGTATGCATGTGCATGCAAGTGTATATTACACAGTATGGGTATGTATGTGTATATATGCATACATACATGTACATGCACGTGTGCATAAAACATGCACACATATGGATATGTGCATGTATGTGTATGCACACATACACACACAGAGGGCACAGGGTAAGCAGAATATGAAGGGAGGACACCTTAGTGTTGAGAGGAATGTACTGGGAGAAAGAAAGGGAGAGGTAGAATGCAGTAAATCATCTCACATAAAAGAGGCAAGAAAGAGCTTTTACAATGAAGGGGAAGAAGCAGGAGGTGAGAAGGAATAAGTGAGCCTTACTCTCATTGGATTTGGCTTAAGGAGGGAATAGCACACACTTATTTAGTTATGGAAATCTATCTTACCCTACTGGAAGACAGGGGGAAGGGGATAGTAGAGGGAGGATAATAGAAAGGACAGTAGATTAGGAGAAGGGGTAATCAGAAGCAAACGCTATTGTGGGGGGACAGGTCAAGGGAGAAAATGGAATAAATGGAGGGCAGGACAGGATAGAGAGAAATGTGGTTAGTCTTTCACAATATGACTGTTATGGAAGTGTTTTGCATGGCTACACATGTATGACCTATATCGAACTGCTTGTTTTCTCAATGAGAGTGGGTGGGGAGGGAGGAAAGGTGAGAATGTGGAACTCAAGGCTTTAAAAATGAATGTTAAGAATTGTTTTTGCATGCAACTGGGAAATAAGTCACATGAGCGATGGGGTATAGGAATCTATCGCAAATTACCTTACAGGAAAGTAGAGGGGAAGGAGGTGGGGGCAGTGATGGAAGGAAGGGCAGATTGGGAAAAGGGGTGGTTGAGGTGCACACTATCCTGCAGTGGGAGAGGGGAGAGATGGGGAGAAAATTTGGAATTAAATTTTGTGGAAGTGAATGTTGAAAATGAAAAATAAATTATAATTTTTTTTAAAAAGACCCAAGTTCCAATCCTCCTTCTGACTCCACTAGCTCAGCAAGGCACTTCCTCTCTCTGGACCTCATCTATAAGATGGGGGTAATTTCTTTAGTTCCTTTGTCATGGAGAGTTATTATGAGGCTCAAATAAGATAATGGAAGTAAGGCACTTTGTCAGCTTTAAGGCCATTATTACTCTTATAGTGGACATCCCCATCATTAAAGATGGTGTAGACAATATCTCTGCTGGGTAACATCATTTATAGAGGACCTGATCTGGAGTCAGGAAGACCTGATTTCAAATTTGGTTTCAGATACGCCCTAGCTGAGTGACCCTGATCAACTCACTTAACCCTATTGGCTTCAATTTCCTCATCTGTAAAATGAGCTGGAGAAAGAAATAGCAAATAGCATCTTTGCTGAGAAAACCCCAAATGGGGTAACAAAGATTAGGACACGACTGAAATGACTGAACAACAAAATACAAAAGCTCTAATGATAATAGGTACCAGAGTTAAATAATGGCCAAAACTGGTAATTGAGGTAACAAGGAACAAGGACTGTGTTTAATGTTTACCGATTGATTGATTGACAGAGGCTGGAGGACCACTAAAAAGGGAGGCTTTGGGGAAGATTCAGCATAGCATATCAGATGGGAGGCCCCTTCTGACAATCAATAGTTCTCAGAAAATAGCTGCAAATAATTTGCATACTAAGAAGATGCTTTTACGAAAAGCAAATTTAATTGAACCAAAACTCATCGACCTAGCAAAAACAAGATCTAGTTTCTCTGACTGGCTTCCCGAAAGAAATGTCTTTCTGATGCTGGAAAAATTGTTGCATGGTAACAATTATAATGCTATTAGGTGCTTTTATTTTGAACTATTAATCAATGCCCGTGTGGTACTCTGGGCAAACCTACAGTCCTGGGGTGAGGTTGCTGGAAGATGAGGACCAGGATGCCCCTGGATAAAGGCTTGGAGGGAAGCATGTAACATGCGAGTGGAAGGGTTGGAATTGTTTAGCTACTCCACAAAAAAAAGGAAAGGAAAGAAAGAGCAAACAGAGCCAACTCTGCAAAGGTTCAGTCTGTTTTCAACTAATGAGGGCAATAAGTCTCTGTTGGCTCCAGGATGAAGGTGCTTTATGTTCCCATCCCTGGTTTCAATTGAAAACTTGCTGCTCAGCCCTATAAACTGCATAAAATCCAAGACATGGTATACAGTGAAAATTCTATGCAGAAATATGAGAAATATTCTGCTGATGCAGCAAAAGAAAAAAAGGCTTCTATAAATTTAGGTTAAAATAGACCACCTGGACAATGAAGAGCATTGTATGGGGGGAGGGGAAGAGGGAACATCAATTTCATCCAACTGCGTTCTTTTTTAAGCTGTACTTTTACCCCAAATCAACCAAAACGATAAGTATGCGCATAATATATATGTATGCACATATACATATACACACATATACATAGGTGTGTGTTTGTGGAGTTTAAATTGCATTAATTCTACACTAAACCTATAGACCCTGATGAGGAAATTATTTTAAACAGGTTTTCCATTGGTAAGGGAGTAGTCCTTGCTTGAAGTCCAGGACCTAATCATAGAAAAGGGGTTTGCCTACCAGAAGGTGTTAAAACAACTATAAAAGATGCAGCCAGGCCAAGTGATTTCTTTATGAGGTGCAAATTAGTTCCTTGAATGAATCAGAAAAGAAACAACAGAGGGAGGATGAAGAATGACATGTCAGGCCCCAGGTAACCATTAAAAGTCAGTCCAATGGGTCCAGGAGAGAGGCTCCAAAAGGAATTGGGTGAGCAAAAGCAGCAGGGAGCAGGAGGAGCAATAGGAAGGAAGCCACATGGAGTAGAGAGGGTGGAAGTTTGGGAAGAGGTGTAATGTACAACCCTCTGTGACCCCATCTGGAGTGCTTTGCCATTTCCTTCTCCAGCTCATTTTACAGATGAGGAAACTGAGGTAAAGAGGGTGAGGTAACTTGCCCAGGGTCACACAGCCAGTATGCGTCTGAGGCTAGATTGGAACTCATAAAGATGAGTCTTCCTGACTCTAGGACCACTACTGTATTCACTATATATACCACTAGCCGCCCTCTAGGCAGAGGAGGCTACTATAAAGAAAGGGACCAGTATCCTGGGAGCAGGGCTCTTTGGGTAAATGGGCATGAGGTGTGTCTGGCAGAAGCTGGGTTGCTGCCCCCATCCCTTATCACTACCCTACAGTACAGAACTCTCAGCAAAAAGCTCCCCGCAGAAGATCCCTTCATAGAGAAGCTCAGCCAGTCCTTCATTTCCCATCAGCCTCCCTCTGTGGATCCCACTCCACTGTCATCAGGTCCCCAGAAGGGTACCCTCCGCTCTTCCTTTCTATGTAATGTCTTCCTCATTAGACTGTAGGTTTCTGGAGGAAAAAAGATTGTCTTTTTTCCCCCCTTTTCTATATCCCCAACACAGCACGGTGCCTCGCATAGAGGAGGCATTTAATAAATGTTATGTTGTACTGTACAGATCCCAAGACAAGACTCTCCTGCTCCTTCCCTTGAGGTCTTTCTTTTCATGAACCCTTGAAGTCTTTTTCCTCTGGCCATGGGAGTGAGGAGAGAACAGAACCCCCCCCCCCCCGCCCCTTTCTATCTTATTGAATAACATGAGAACTTCTAATTTTGTGATTTTTAGAAGTAGTTAAAATTATGAAAATGAGCATCTGCCAACTTGCTATGAATCTTATTTGGACAAGCTCTTATCATGTCACTTTTTTTAAAACAGAGGAGTCCAGATGTGGAGAGTCAGTGTTTCATGATGGTTAGAAAGCTGGCATCTGAGCTAGGAAGACCTAGGTTCAAGGTCCAATACCAATACTAGCTGTATGACCTTGACCAGATCACCTTACAACCTGAGCTCAACGATACTAAAAGACTCCAAGTTGTAGAGAAGGGGCCAACCTGTACTGGTCGACAGTATCCTTACCCGGGAGTCTCTAATATCAATGAAATTAGAGAAACAGCCTGTGTCCCTATCTTTTTTACTTACTTTAAATCAAACCTGTGATTTCATTAGTGCAGGGAAAGTTCAATGAGGAAAGTCCCTGTACTCGAGGAGATCAGCAGCCATCCTGCCATTTGGAGAGTGGGTCAGGGTCCTGAGCAGTAAAGTGATTTGTCCAGGGCTAATACCTATCAGAACTGGGCCTTGAATCCCCATCTTCCGGAATCCAAAGCTAGCCCTCTAGCCATTTTCTAACTCTGCTTCCTTTGTGAAAGCTTTTGAAATCCAATGTACAACTGTGAACCCTTTCTACAGATAAGGAAATATAATCTTATAGTATCCTTGCCTTTGTGCCTCAAGCACATTTTTCCCCCTGGACAGAAGATTCCATGTTATTTCCCAAGAGAATCACAGAGTCTGAGGGTTGGGAGGGACCTCAATGGCTATCTAGTCCAACTCATCTATGAAAGGAATCTCCATTATAATTCCAGCCTCTGCTTGAAGACCTCCAAAGAGGGGGAACCCATTATAGCCAGAAGTAGCCTATTTCATTTGGAAAGAGTTCTACATTTGTCCCTTCCACATCATGGGGTTTAGGGATGTGGCACCCCTGAGATCTGGGAAATTTGGGTAAATGTTTTGGCCCTTCCTTCATACCAGAGAAGAAGTCTGATTTTTTTTTCTTTTTCTTTATGGGGTATTTATAGCACCTTATTGTGAAATTTGGGTTGATATTACACATATATTTTATGCAATTTTCAAACTTCTTGTGTCATCTGCAGCTTCCACAAAGTTCCCCCCAAATTTCCATTTAATTTCTTATGCTGACCTGTGATCTAGAAATGGGGAAAGTCACAGTGTGGAGGGGAGAACGCTATTTGCTGAAATCAAGCAGATTCACCCTTTTGCCACTCCCCTCTCCATCACTTCTAGAGCTTCCTTCTAACGCCAAGCACAATGAATTTAATCCCTCTTTTATGTGATGGTTTTTCAAACAGCAAAGAAGGTGATTGCAACTCCCTTGAGTCTTCACTCATGCAGGCTGAATTCTCCAGTTCCTTCAACTGAACCTCATATGAGAGTAGCTCAAGGTCCTCTAGAATTCTGTCACCCTCCTCTGAACACTCCCCAGTCTTTCACAAACCATGGCATCCAGAGTACTCCAGATAAAGGCACGGGACAGACGAGGCTGTGATGAGAGGTGATGCTCAAGGTCAGATCCCCTCCTTCTTTCTGGCCCCAGGAAGGTGGAAGACCTTCAGGGCCATGACAGAGAGGGGGGATGCAGGCCCTAAGCAGCCACACATAAGTTCCTGGCCAGGGCATCTTCCTATTAGCCCTGGAAACTCAAGTCACAGGAGCACAGAAATGACAATAGGCAGTGATGACAGATGAAATGCCCACACTAAGTTCAGGTTTTCAAAGATGTTTAAAATATTTAATCTTCACTACTGCCTTGAAGGAAGGCACTCCAGGTTAATGATACCCATTTTACAAACAAGGAGTCAGAGGGGCAGAGAGGGGGAGGTGATTGGTCCAGGGGTCACTCAGCAACCAAAGATGAGAGTAGGACTTCAACCCAGACTGTAGCCCACTCCTAGGACTTCTGAAAGTTTACCTGGTTCAACCCCTTCCTTTGACAGAGCGCACTGTCCTCATACTCCACCCAAGATCTGCCGCAGTGCCTCACTGTGGCTACCTTGGAGAAGAATGAGCTGTCGAATCCTACCAAACTCAAAAGAACGAGCCTGGGGATGGCCTACATCTATCATCTAAAGACCAGCTCGGCTAATCTTGAGAGGTTCATCACCAGATCAGCTGTCGATATGATGGTGAATTTCTTAGTCATAGCAACTCTTGGAGACTGTCCCCTATCTTGGAAAGTGGACATATTTTGTATCAGTGAAGGAAAAGCCACTAATCTTTGAAAAGTTGAAATGCATTTCCTATCACTTTATATTATAAGAGTAAAACCACTTCAAAAATTCTGTGCTGGAGAATGACTGGTGCAAATCACCCTAAAAACAGCGCTTCCAGTGAAGCCATCCGTCTGCAGCAATTTCGGTTTGAAAAGCTTCCTTCACCCCCATCCCCAGCCATGGAGAGACCTTCATCTTTCCTCCTCCAGCTGGAGTACCTGATCATTCCCAACACTCACTGGGCAAGACACACATACACACACACGCGCACACACGCACACACACACACACACACACACACATGCAAGAGCAAAAGTCAGGTGCTACTAGCAAGTGGCAAGGAGAAAGTGGAGAAAATAAATGTGAAAAAAATTCCCTTTTCCTTTCTTCAGAAAATAATGTGTCACCCACAGAAGACATCCATAGGATGCTCCCTATTTTCAACAGACCTCTGTCCATCCCTAAATCAAGCTTGGGTCTGCTTGATAAAGTTTCATTTAAGGTGAATACCCCCTTAATCAAGATGGGAGATATAAAGACCGACAATATTACACCGGAAAGGAAAATCCCAAGCTGGGCATTAGCAGCTTTCATGATATTTCAGAGCTGTCTATAAATCTGATTCCAGCGCCTGCAAAGCATGAACTAAAACAATACCAAATCTATGTTCCCTGGGCTTTGGACCTCTGACAGAGCAGAGATTTCAGATGATTTAGGCAAAAGGGGTCCGCTGTAACTTCTGCAGATGGAATTTGGAACCGACTTCAAAGAACTGTGAAGTCAAGAGCAAAACATGCACTGAAACATGAAATTCAATATTAATTTGGCCTGCGGGGTGCCAAGAGAAAAGAGACATATTTATTTAACATCCTTACTCTTGTCATGATTCAAAATTGGTTCAGGTGCTTAGTAATGGTTCCTCTTCACTCTGTTTACTGTGATTAATAAGAGAAATCACATCCAGTCAACAACACGAAATCTCATAAAAGCTGACTGGTGTGACTAAACCCAAATTAAACAAACCAGGGCTTTTCAGGAAATCCCCCTTGTCACCCAGTCCACAGAAACCTTTTCCTCATTGGGGGGAGTTGCCTTTTGTTTTGATACGTTGATATATGGGCTAACCCCAGCCTTTATCAACATGCTTGCGCCTTTCCTCGAATTAAGATGCAAACCATGTATTTACAAAGTATCAAGTTCTATGGGAGGATTTAATATTACTGTTCACAATAAACTACAGCGATTAAACTTTGATTCAACTCCCAAGCTTGGGCATTAGGCTCCCATGAATAATTCCAGGGAGAATGGAGCTTGCCAGTCTTTGGAGAGGGAAAGTCAGTGAGGCCATCAGAACCCTTGGAGTCTGTCCTGAGGGCAAAGCAGCACATAGGCTTTGTTCCCGAATATATGGGAAGCATAAACAGGAGAGATTTGTGACTTGGGACCCAGATCTGGAATGTCCTGGAACACGTGTGCTCTAGTCTCCTGAAAATCAACTCAGCCGCAAAGAAGCCCCTAATATGCTTGGTTCCTGTAGGGGGTGGATGGAATCAGGCACAGAATGGTGGTTGCCCTTATGGTTGGGCTGGTAGGAGAACGCTCACATCCATAAGACCCGGGGAGTGAAATACACAAGTGGGCAGATGTGCAGTGCTCTGTCCTATGACATGGGTAGGCAGTCAGAGGACCAGGGTCTGCATCCGGGCACCTGCTACATCACATTGGGGTTCAATAACACCCCCTCTGCTTGGCTTCCCCAGCCCTTCAGAGCTTGGTCCCTGCTCCCTTACTGGTTCTCTCACACTACTCCCTTCTGCAGGCTCTGTGATTCAGGGGCCCTGTCCTTCCCACTATTCCTTACACAGACACTCATCTCCACAGCTGGAATGCCCTTCCTGCCTGGCATCCATGGCTTCCTTCCAGACTCAGTTTGAATCCCACCTTCTGCAGGAGACCTTTCTGGCTCCCTCTGTCTTTGAGATGCCCTGCCACTTCCATTGTATAGACCATACGTGCCTGATTTTGTGAGTGGTATCTCCCCCAATTGGAATGTGAGCTCCTGGGGAGTGGGCACTAATTTGTATGCCCAGCATTTAGCCTAGCACACAGTAAACATTTAATAAATGCATGCTGAATGACAATAAGAAAAAGCAGAGGGTGCAGAGAGGCTCTGATGAAAAGACACTTTACCATCAAGGCCACGCATACCTAGACTAGAGATCAGATCTGTGTGCCAACTTGGCAGGAGCAGGGAGGCCAAGGAATGGCTTATGTGCCATGGCTAACATGAAGGGAAGGAATTGGAAGTGAGGCAGGAAAGGTAGCTTAGCTAGCCTGTCGAAGGCCTTCAGAACCAGGTAGAGGACTTTATGTCTTTTCCCATGTCATCACATCACAATGAAAAGATCACTGAATTTAGCATCAGAAGAACTGGGTTTGAATGTCAGCTTTGTTTCTTACAAGTTGTGTGAATGAGCTGGGCAATTCCCTCAATGTCCTGCACCTCACCAACTGGCTTTGTCCTTTCTAAAATGAAGGTGCTACGCTATGATCTCCAAGGTCTCTCCTTGCTCTAAGCCTATGATCCCATGAGCATCCGAGGTCCCTAACTTCATAATCTAAGCATACTAGTATTTACTAAACGATGGTGGGTTAGGACTAAGCATGAGTTTATAGAAGGGCTGGACTCAGACCCACCTTTCACAGCCAGGAACAAGGACAGGCCAGCCCAGAGGCAATGGCTGAGCTGCACCAGCAGCAAGGGTCCCTCAGTCCTTTTTCTATGTCATTATTCTGCCTCGGATGGAGCACCAAGGAAGGCAGGGGGAGCACTCAGGGAGCACGCTTCTAGAAGGGGAGCCTGTGTAGCTGCCTCTCATTTCTTATCACCTTCTTCTTTGTCACTAGTATTTCTTCAGAACCCATGTGCAAAGCATTTGATGTGTACTGCCTCATCTGATGCTTTGGGAGGCAGATACTTCATACCTTCTCATCACCCCGTTTATAGATGAGAAGACCAAGGCTCAGAGGGGAAAGTGACTTGCCAGTGGTCAGATAACTAGGGCCAGAAGCAGGGTTTGAACCCAGGTTTTCTCATCTCACAAATTCACATTACTCTTATTTATTTAACCCCCTGCAGTCCAGCTTCTGTCCTGTCACTGAACTACACCTGACATCTCTGAGAGCAACAAATTACAACCTTCAACTGCCAAACTGCAGGAGCCGCTCCGGCCCAACCTTGCTGATTCTTCCTGGAGTGACTGACTTCTGTTTGCCTCCCGCTGACACTGGCCCCTCCTGTGGCTTCTCCTGGCCTGCCTCTCATTTACCTCCTCCCTTTTTGCTGCCCTTTGGCGTGGCCACCCCCCAAGGCTGTGCCTCAGCCTTCAAATTCTCTCCTCTGGAAGTCACATACACATGCAGTGTTGGCCATCCTTAGAGGCAGATGACTGGGGTTAAAAGTCACTTCTCTGACACGCGCTGCCCGATGACCCTGGACAAGGCACTTGACCCTTCAGTGCCCCAGACAATTCCAGATACAAATCAGGGGTCAGGGCACTGGCGGGAGGGCCTTCTCCACTCCAAATTGCCTTTTATCAATGAAATAACAGTCCCAGCCTCTCTCCCCACTCCCTATCGTGTCTCCCCCAACGTACCAGGCATTGAAGTCACCAAGACAAAAAACAAAACAATTGCTTTTCTTAAGGTACTTACATACCACTAGGGAGGAGGGGCAACATGTATGTGGATAAAGAAATATAAAGCATATTCAAAGTGAACAGAAGTAATTTCCAGGAGAAGTGGAGGGAATCAACTCAGCCACTGCGAAGACTGGAGTAGGCTTTGTGAAAGTGAACCTGAGCTGACGCTTATACAGAGCTGGGGATTCTTTGAGGTAATGGTAAGGACAGAGGGTGTTCTAGGCATGGACACAGCCTGTGCAAAGGCATGGAGATGGGATACTATACAAGGAAAACAAAAAGCAGTAATTTGACCAGAACAGAGACTGAGTAAAAGACAATGATGTTAAATAAATCTGGAAAAATAGATGCTGAGTGAAATGAGCAGAACCAGGAGAACATTATACATAATAACAGCCACAGTGTGTGAGAATTGTTTCTGGTAGACTAAGCCCTTCAAAGCAATGCAAGGACCTAAAACATTCCCAAAGGACTCGAGGCAAAATGGCATCCACATCCAGAGAAAGAGCTATGGAATCAGAATGCAGAATGAAGCAGACTATTTTCTCCTTTGTTATGTTTTGTTTTTCTTATGGTTTCTTCCATTCATTTTAATTCTTCTGTGCAACATGATGAACGAGAAAATATGTTTAATAAGGATGTAAGTGTAGAACGCATATAAACAAGATTGCATGCCATCTTGGGGAAAGAGTGGAGAGGGAGGGAGAGAAAACTTAAAGCTTATGGAAGTGAAGGTTGAAAACTGAAAACAAATAAATTAAATTAAAAAAATAAATCTGAAAAAATAGGTTGAAGCTAATTTGTTGTTGATTGTTGTTTGGTAGTTTTCAGTTATGTCTGACTAAGATACTGGAGTAGTTTTCCTTTCCTTCTCTAGCTCATTTTACTCATGAGGAAACTGAGACAAAAAGGGTGAAGGGACTGGCCCAGGGTCACACAGCTAGTAAGGTTGGATTTGAACTCAGACACCAGGCCCGGCACTCTATCCACTGTGCCACCTTGCTACCCTACAGAGCTAGATTGTGAGGGAATTTAAATGATGAATAATAATATTTAAAGATAATTTATGTTCATTTTATCTAAAGTAGTCTTAAAATTGAGAAAACAAACGTTACCACACTCCTTTTATGAGGTAATTATAGTTTTAATACTTAAACGAGAGAAGAATAAAGAAAGCAAACTACAGACAAATATCATTAATGAATATCAGCCCCAAAATTTTAAATTAAATCCTAGCAAAAAGACTATGGCCAGGTATCCAAAAATATATTCCTTACGAACAGATTGGATTTATACTAAGGATACAAGGTACAACCATAGAAAAACAATTAGCATAATTCTATGAAAATAAAACACCTCAGCTACATGATTATGGTAATAGTTGCAGAAAAGATTGTTGACCGATTACAATGATTTAGACTGAAAACCTTACAAAAGAAGGGTTATTTTTAAGAAGATAAAAGTGTGTGTGTGTGTGTGTGTGTGTGTGTGTATCCAAAAGCAGGCATTAGGCATTATTTGCAAAGGGGATGTGCTAGAAGCTTTCCAGGAAATATAGGGGTAAAGCAAGGATGTTCCCTTTCTCCACTCATTGACAATAGCAATAGAGGAAGAGGAAGAAATAAAACCATAAAAATAGGTAAAGAGGAGAAAAAAAAAGTATCTCTATTGATGACAGGATGATTTACTTGGAGAACACAGAATCATTAGGCAAACTTAACACAGACAAGAACTTTGATAAAGTAGCAAGAAGAGCAATAAATCCCACAAAAATCAATAGTATTTTTATAACTACAGAAAAATCCAAGAAGAATAAATAGAAATAATACAAAATACATAAAATATCTCAGAGTCAGTCTATCCTAACAAACATTCTTCAAAAAAATAAAGAATGACTAGAATAAATGAAGGGAAATTCAGTGCTATGGGCCACACCAATATAATAAAAAATGAATATACTACCTAAGTTAATATACAGATTTAGAGCTATAGGGATAATATTACCAAAGGCATACTTTATGGAGTTAGACAAAATAAAAGGAAAATTCACTTGGATGAACAAAAGATCTAGATTCTCAAGGAAAATAATGAGAGAAGAAAAGAAATAAAGGGGGAATCACTTTTAGACTTCAAATAAAGATGAGAATAGTCAGTGTTAAGATGCATTGTGTAGAGACAGACACACTACTATACTGTAGGTGGGACTGTGAACTGGTCTAATCTAGAAAATGATGTACAATTACACTAAGAAAGTGCCTAAATTGTGCCCTCCCCTGGCTCAGAAATCACACTGTTGGGCATATGGCCTAAGGGAGTCAAAGATGGAAGGAGAGGTACTCTGTTCATCAAAACACTTATAGTAGCACTTTTTGTAGAAGCAAAGAGCTGGAGACAAAGTTGATGTGCATCAACTGAGGGGAAAACCCAACTGCGGCACATGAATGTGATGGAATATTATACAACTGTAAGGAATCGTGACCATGAAGAATGGTCACATGCAGATACTCATGAGACTTATATGAACTGATGTGGTGAGGAAAGAAAAACCAGGAAAACAACAGACACAAGGACTGCATCAGTGTAAATGGAAAGAACAATTACAAAAAAGAAATTGAAAAAGAATTATGACCAAGTTGAGTACCAAAGAAGGAATTATGTATTTTCCTCTCTTTTTCCAAGAGGTGGAGTACCATGGAGGCCATCAGCTTCAGACGATATATTGCTAAGTTCTGCAAACCCATTTCCCTCCTTTCTCCACCCCTCTACTCCTCTTTCTTTTGTTTTCTTTGTCACCTTGGTGGCAGTGTTGAGAATGAACTGGAGAAATAAAAGTCTAGAGACAGAGACTAGTTAGGATGTATTTTTTTTTTATAACCTTCTAGATGAGAATTAATGAGTTTAAGTAGAGTGGTAGTAGTGAGAATGGAGAGGAAAATACATACATGAATACACATAAACAACATAGCTGCAGATAAGCAAATGCAAGATCTGTCATACAAACAAATACAGGGCCATTCCAAAGGTGCCACTAACAGTTGGGCCTCTTGGAGGAGGGACCACCTGAGCTGAGCACAGAAGAGAAAGCCCACTTCCATATGACAGAGGGGAGGAGGGGGAAGATCCCAGGCAAGGGGAATAGCTTGTACAGAAGAATGGATGTGGGACATGGAATTCACCTCCACCCCAAGAAAGGAAACAGCAAGCTGGCTAGTTTATCTGAAGTAGGAAATGTATTTTGTAATCAGCCCACAAAAATAGTCTGGAGCCATATTGGGAAGGCTTTTAAATGCCAAACAGAGGAGCCTCTGATGTTACCTGACCAGGGGAGTAGCATGGTCAGGCCAGTCTTCCTTGTACTATCTTTACTTGTAAACATGATGTACATGTGATATCTCTGCACTGTAAGCTCCTTGAGGACAGGGGCTATTTAATTTGTGTCTTTGCATTCCTTGTGTATACTTCCTAAATGTCTGCTGAATAAAATTACCATAGGATATGAGAGACAGACAGAGACAGAGAGAGATAGAGATAGAGAGAGGGAAGGAGATAGAAAAGAGAGAGAGAGACAGGGAGAGAAAAGAGGAAGAGAGAAGAAAGGGAGAGAGACAGGAGTCCATGGGAGAGGAGAGGAGGAAGACAGAGAGAGAAAGAGAGAGAGGAAAGAGAGAGAGAGAGACAGAGAAGAGAGAGAGAAAAAGAGAGACAGAGAGGAAAAGAGGAAGAGAGAAGAAAGGGAGAGATGGGAGTCAGTGGAACAGGAGAGGAGAGGACAACAGAGGAGAGGACAACAGAGGAGAGGAGAGGAGAGGAAAGGAGAGAAGAGGAGGGGAGGGGAGGGGAAGGGAGGGGAGAAGGGAGGAGAGGAGAGGACAGGAGAGGAGAGGGGAGGGGAGGGGAGGGGAGGGGAGAGGAGAGGGGGAGAGAGACCTTCCTAATCAAGTTAGTCTTCAAAAGTCCTGAGTAATTCTCCAATGTTTCTTTCTAAATGCTTTAGTCTAGTTTCAATGTCTTTGGTAATATGACTCCACCCTAATATTTTCAACCTTATTTCATACTTTTCCCTTTTTATATATTTTATTTTCCAACTGAACTGGACTACTCTTTCACTGTTCCTTGGTTCTGTCCTGCACTCTCTTGTCTCCACGTACTGGTCACACTGTCTCTCAAGACAGGAACTGACACTCCCACCTAACAGATAGAAACCCCAGCTTCCCCCTTGAAGACCCAGCTTAAACAATGATCCACAGTGAAAGACTTCGCTTAGACCTGTTCAAGGCAATGATCACGACAATTCTAAATGACCCATGGTAGAAAATGTTGTCTACCTTCACAGAGAGAACTGATGAACTGGGTACGAATTGAAGCATCCTTTTTTTTTTTTTTTTTACTATATTTTGCTTGGTTTTTTTTTTTTAACAACTTGGCTGTATGGACACATATTTTGCATGACTTCACATGTATAACTGATATTATATTGTTTCCCTTCTCAATGGGTCAGGGTGAGAATTTAAAACTCAAAATATTTTTAAATGAATGCTGAAAAGAAATATTTTGTTTTAAAAAACAGACAGGCAAAAGGGGGATAAAAGACCCCCTGAACTGCTACCCCCTCCATAAAACCTTCCTTGTTGTCCCAAGGAGAGGTGATCTCTTTCTCCTCAGATCTTTCATCATATTTTGAACAACATATTCTAAATCGCATTACAGTTATCTGTGCACATCTTTTCCTTTTATTAGAATGTCAGCTCCCCCAAGCAGAGAGAATCTGTTGTTTTGGGTGATCTTCCTTGGGTCAGTAGGAGCAGAGTTGCAGTCCATACCACTATGGAGCAGGCTCCAAGGTCATGGGCTGGCCAGGCCAGGATTGGGCCTTTCCTTGGAATGCTGCCTGGAGAAGGCACCCAGAGGGTAAGAGTGATAAGAGAGATCTGGAGAGCCTGACAAGGCAACAGACCAGCCATCCAACCACGGATGAGGCAGTCACAGAAGGCCTGAGTCAATTCCCCTTGTTGGGAGAGGGTTTGCAATGAGGGAAGTCAAGAGTAAGGGACCAGCAGAACATATCGAGGAGGGCTGCCAGGGTGCTGCCAGGCCACAAAATCATGCCCTATGAGGACCCTTGAAGAGCCTGAGGATGTTTAGCTTGAAGGGGAGAGGGTTTGAGGGAGATGAGTGTGCAAGTTAAGGGGCTGGCCTGTAGAGAATGGACTTGCTCTGTATGGTCCCAGGAGCAAAGGAGAGAAGCTGCAGAGGGAGGTGGAGGTACCTGGCCCCTAGAGCTATCTACAAGGGAAAGGGCTGCCTCTGGAGAGGGAGGTTACCCTCCCACTTCCCAGGCATCCCCCTTCCCCAGAAGGCCTACAAGCAGAGGCTAGTGACGGACACCTGTCAGGGTGTGCATCAGCACAGGTTTCTGATCGGGGGCAAGTTGGACTCAGTAGCCTCTGAGATCCTTCCCACTCTGAACTGGGACTCTGTGAGCCATAGAGGGCACCAAGGGGTCTGGGGACAGAGGCTCAGAGGAGGTCCTCTGGCATTATGGACTTCTGGGCCAACCCTCTGCTCTCTTCAGGCTCATCTCAGGTCCTGCACAGTGGTGCCTTCCCTTATCCCCAAACCAGGACATGCCCTGGGGTATTGTAGGGGCTTATTACAGATTTGTGGCTAATCAGCATTGGAAGGAACAACGACCTTACAATCAGGAGGGCCTGGGTATGAATCCTGCCTCTGGGCAAATCACTTATCCTGTGTCTTCCTCAGCTTCCTCATCTACAAAATGGGCATAATAATAGCACCTACCTCCCCAGGTAGTTGTGAGGACCAAATGAGATAATGTATGCTAAAGGTATGCAGATGATGGAGTGCCACATAAAAGTGAGCTATATGAACGAAGTCTGACCTTGTCTCTTCTGGAGAGGAACAGCCATCAGGGATGGTGTGTCTGTGGCTTTCAACCTCAAGACAATGCCAAGATTCCAATAACTGCCCAGTGCCATAATCGGGGGCCACTGGTGACAGAGAATGGAATAAGGGCAGTGTTTGCAGGATACATTTTCTGTACTTTCACCCACAGTTTCCCCTTCCTGCAGGCCCTGAACCTGTGGGCCTGCCACTGAGGGAAGCACCAAGATTCATCGCCTCTTTCCTTCCTTCTTTGGTTGAAAAAACTACTTTCTCCAAATGATATCTTCTCTAACACAGAAAATGTACAGTGTGTGCACAACATAGTGGAACAACATAGAAGACTAATTTTTTACTTTTTCCATAGAGTTTTATTGATATGTTTTGTTTTCAAATTTTCCGGTGTCCCTTACTCACCTCCTCCCATTCATTCATTCATTCAATCAATGAATCAATCAACCAACCAACATTTATTAACTAGTATAGTAGATAGAGGAGTCAGGAAGACCTGAGTTCAAATCCAGACTTAGACACTTGCTAACTGTGTGACCCTGAGCACGTCTTAACTCTGCTTACCTCAGTTTCTTCATCTGTAAAGTGAGTTGGAGAAGGAAATGGCAAACCACTCCAGAATCTTTGACAAGAAAACTCCAAGGGTGAACTGAAATAACTGAAGAACAAAAACTATGTGCCAGGCACAGTGATAATGTTGGGGATCCAAAGGAAGGTAAAGAAAGTCCCTGTCCTCAAGGAGCTTACAGTTTTGTTCTTTATAATAAAGAACTCTTTTAGCAAAAGAAAAAGAGGAAGAGGAGAAAAAATCAGCAAAACGGATCAATCCACTGAAAAACTTTGCAGGGTTCTGCATGCACAGACCTCTAACCTCTGGAGAGAGAAGGACAAGTATCTTCTCAAATCTCTTCTTTGAGGTCATTTCATGTACTATTAATACTGATTTTACTTGTTATTTTTTTCATCAAATCATGGGTTCACACTTATAAAAAAAAATCAAGCTTTTGAGGGCTTGGTGTGTATAAAATAAAAGTGAAATTGCTTTGATCATCCTAGCACACTTTAGGCAACTAACATGAAACATGGTGCAAAACAAATGAATTTAAGAGATTCGCTAAAAAAAAATCATTTATGTATTTATAGATTTTCTTTTCAAAATAATTCAAAGGATGCAGTGGAGTAGATAGAAAGCCAGTTTCAGAACCAGGGAGACTTGGATTTAGGTCCTTTCTCTGATACACCTTGTCTGGGAGATGCTAAGCACTGTGGCTGGTGTCTCATGACCTTTAGCAACTCTCTACCAGATCCGGGATCGCTATGCATTAAAGGTGGGAAATCTACCACCTCAAGGCTACCTGTGACCCTCTAGGTTCTCAAGTGGGGTTCTTTGAATCCCAAAGTGTTGCACTTGAGGACCTAGAGGGAGAAAGCGTTTCTTTTGAGATTGTGTCCTAGATTAATGAAATTCCAGGAATGGCCAAGATAGCTGAGTAGAAAGATGCACATACACTAGCTCTTCCCTCACAGCCCATAAAATACGTGTAAAAAATGACTCTCAAAAAATTCTAGAACAGTAAAAGTCACAGAACAACAGAGTGAAAGAGATTTCCAGCCAAAAGTAACCTGGAAGGCTGATAGGAAAGGTCTATCCCACTGGATACTGAGTGGAGTGGAGCCCAGCCCTGGCCAGGTGGCATCAAAAGGAATAGGACTGGAACAAGCTTCCAGGGCAGAATTCGCAGCCGGGAGGGTCTCAGATCCCTCAACCTACAAGTGCTGAAGAAAGCTTCAAAGGTCAGTAAGAGGGCTTTCCCAACTGGGCTAGAGGGGACCAGGGTCCTCTCCAGCACTGGCCATAGGCAGCTGTGGTGGCAGTAGTCTTGGGGCAGCAGGGGTGGTGGCAGCAGGGTGCATCCATTTATGAAGCACTTGGCCTAAAGCCCCTGGGGGAATTGAGCAGCTGATCTGAATCTCAGCCCTGAGCACAGTCCTGGGGGGAGGAGGAGCACTAGGACCTTCTTCTTGACAAAGGATTCAGAAGTCAAGTAACTGGCAGGGAAAATGCCCAAAAAAAGGGGAAAAAAAATAAGACCATAGAAGGCTATTTTCTTGGTGAACAGGTATTTCCTTCCATTTTTTCAGATGAGGAAGAACAATGCATACTGTCAGAGGAAGTCAAGGTTTCTGCATCCAGTACCTCCAAAATGAATATGCAATGGGTTCAGGCCATGGAAAAGCTTGAAAAGCGAGTCAACAGCTTGCTAAAGGAGACCCAAAAAAATGCTGAGGAAAATAACATCTTTAAAAATAGGCTAACTCAATTGGAAAAAGAGGTCCAAAAAGTCAATGAGAAGGCTTCAAAAAGCAGAATTAGTCAAATGGAAAAGGAGGTTCGAAAGCTCACTGAAGAAAATAGTTCTTTAAAAATGAGAGTGGAGTTCAAGAAGTTAAAGACCACATGATAAATCAAGAAGTTAAAGAACAAAACCAAAGGAATGAAAAAATAGAAGATAATGTGAAATATCTCACTGGAAAAACAACTGACCTGGAAAATAGAACCAGGAGAGACAATTTAAAAATTATTGGACTATCCGAAAGCCATGATCAAAAAAAGAGCCTAGACATCATCTTTCATGAAATTATCAAGGAAAACTGCCCTAATAGAACCAGCGGCAAAATAAATATTGAAAGAATCCACCTATCACCTCCTGAAAGAGACTCGAAAAGAGAAACTCCTAGGAATATTGTGGTCAAATTTCAGAGTTCCCAGGTCAAGGAGAAAATATTGCAAGCAGCTAGAAAGAAACAACTCAAATATTATGAAAACACAATTAGGATAACACAGGATCTGGCAGCTTCTACATTAAGGGATTGAAGGGCTTGGAATAGGATATTCCAGAAGTCAAAGGAACTAGGACTAAAACCAAGAATCACCTACCCAGCAAAACTGAGTATAATACTTCAGGGGAAAAAATGGTCATTCAATGATAGAGAAGACTTTCAAGCATTCTTGATGAAAAGACCAGAGCTGAATAGAAAAATTTGGCTTTCCTACACAAGGATCAAGAGAAGCATGAAAAGGTAAACAGGAAAGAGAAATCATAAAGGACTTTCTTTTTATATTCCTACATGGAAAGATAAGATTTGTAACTCTTGAGACTTTTCTCAGTATTTGGGTAGGTGGAGGGATTATACACACACACACACACACACACACACACACACACAGTATCTGAAGGGATGATATCTATAAAAAATAAAATTAAAGGATGAGAGAGGAATATATTGGGAGGAGAAAGGGAGAAAGGGAGGAGAAAGGAGAAAAAGGAGAAATGGGGCAAATTATCACTTATAAAAGAGATAAGAAAAATCTTTTTCAATGGAGGAGAAAAGGGAGGAGGTGAGAGGGAAAAAGTGAAGCTTACTCTCTTCACATATGACTTAAGGAGGGAATAACATGCTCACTCAATTTGTATGAAAATCTAGCTTACACTACAGGAAAGTAGGGGAGAAGGGGACAAGTGGGCTGAGGGGGATAATAGAAGGGAGGGCAAATGGGAGGAGGGGGTAATTAGAAGTAAACACTTTAGGGACAGGACAAGGTCAAATGAGAGAGTAGAATAAATGAGGGACAGGGTAGGATGGAAGGAAATATAGTTAGTCTTACACAACATGACTATTATGGAAGTCTTTTGCAAAATGACCCTTATATGGCCTGTATTGAATTGCTTGCCTTCTCAGTGTGGATGGGTAGGGAAGGAGGAAGGGAGAGAAGTTGGAATTCAGAGTAGTAGAAATGAATGTTGAGAATTGTTATTGCATATAACTGAGAAATAAAAAATACAAGTAATGGGGTATAGAAATCTATCTTGCCCTACAAGAAAAGTGAGAAGATGGTGATAAGGGAAGGGTGGGGTGTGATAGAAGGGAGGGTTCATTGAGGGAAAGGGTAATCAGAATGCAAGGTGTTATGGGGTGGGGGGGAGGGGAGAGATGGGGAGAAAAATGGAGCTAAAAATTTTATGTAAGTCAATGTAGAAATCTAAAAATAAATAAATAAAAGTATGAAAATATATATATTTCTATTAAAAAAAGAAATTCCAGGAATGACCATATCTGTTATCCCTTCCACATCACTGGGGTTAGGGGTACAGTGCCCCTATGATCTAGAAAATCTGCATAAAATTTTTTGGACCTCCCTTCGTACCAGAGAAGAAATCTGAATTATTATGGTATTAAATGATAAAATATGTTGACATTGTATAATACTATACATATTTTATGCATTTTTGAATTGCTAAAATTTTTCATCATCTGTTGGCCTTTACATGTCATTTGTGGCTTTGGCAAAACTCCACCAAATTCCCATTTAATTTCTTTTTCTGATCCTCAATACATCTAAACTGGGATGAAGAAAGTCACGATGTGGAAGGAATAACTGTAGTCTGTCTATCTATCTATCTATCTATCTATCTATCTATCTATCTATCTATCTATCTATCCATCTATCATCTATCTATCTATCATCTATCTATCTATCTATCTATCTATCTATCTATATCTATCTGTCCATCTATCTATCCTACCTACTTACTTATCTATCTGTCTATCTAGTCTGTCTATCTACTCTTGCCTATCTATCAAAAGAACTTTCACAAACACATTCCTCATATATAGGTTTTACCTCTTTGGAAAAGAAAGCAGCAGCCAGCTGATTAATGTTCAGAATGGGACAAATGAGCCGGAATGTCATCCTACTTCCTTTCAAGAGTACTTGAAGTCATTCCATTACTTCTTTATAGTACCCTAGTGAAATCTGTAATTGTCTCACAGATAGAAATCAGCATAATAAACCATCCCACGTTCTTTTTTTCCCCTCTCACATTTAAAGCACCTGACAAGGCTATAATGAGCCTGGGAGGCTGAGGCAGATTTGGAGACCAGAAAGAAGATGGGTGTGGGCAGAGTACAATTGGAGCGTGCCAGGCTAATCACAAGATTTAGAGCTGAAAGAGATCTTAAATGCCATTTAATCCAGTTCCCTCATTTTATAGATGAAGAAACTGAGACCCAGAGAGGTGATTTGCTCAGTCACACAGGCAGGAAGTACGAGAGCTGGAATCCAAATCTGAACTCTCTGCCTGCTCCCATAACACCTGGTTGCCTCCCTCTTAGCTCAGAGCCAAGAGGTTCTGAGCCTGAACTCAGGTTCCTTCCAGCTCCATCATTATATGAACTGGTGACTACATGAGGACATATTTAGAACTCAGGTAACCAAATGGACCAATGGCTCACACCTATATTATCCTCCAGAGACCACCACTGACCTACTAGAAAGTATAAGGTGGTAGGGAAGGAAACAGATTGTCATGATGTTTGAAAATTCCAACATCTGCATTCAAAAGTATAGCAATTATTTATTAGAAGACACCTTTTATTTAATAGGTATGGAAAAAGACAAGTAGTTGACTAATGGATGGTCTCTACTTACCATCCAGGTCATCAGAGTCAGCTCTTGTACGATACAATAGTGATTTCAATAAGGATTCTGGTTCCAAATCTTCCTTTGGGCAAGATGGTGCATCATCAGGACATTCAAATTTGGAAGCTTCTGTCTCTGGTCTTCCAGTCAAAGGATAGTTAATGCATTCAAATCCACTGCCAAAAAAGACCCAGTTTGACACTTTACTTCAGATACACAACCACATCAGGGTGTTAATAAAATCATCCAGTTAGAATGTGGAACTTGTATAACATCATCTGAGGTTGAAACAGAAAGTGACTAAAACATTTGAACAATCATTGAGTTGATTACCCTGGAATCAAACTAGATTGGTGGATTCTGTCTGCGAACTAGATAATCCTGAGCCCTGGGCTTCAAGGTCTACTCCCACTAAGTGCTTCACTTGGACACTGTGTAGAAAAGTGGAAAAGACTGAATGGGGACATCAGAGGCCTGGGTTCTGTCCTAGCTGTGCCATTTCTTGGCAAGCTGACTTTGGGTGAATCATTTAACTAAAAGAAGTCTCAGTTTCCTCATCTGTGGAATGGATATGTCAATCCCTGCCTCCCTCAGGAGGTCTGAAGTGATCTCCAAGGCCATTGAATCCAACCCAAACAGGCACAGGAAAATTTATGTCAAAATGCTTTATAAACTGTACGGCACTGCGCCAAAAGTAGGCATTACTATTATCATTATGACAGTAAATTAAATTTTAATAAGTATTTGTGGAATTGAATTGCATGATACTGATTTCCCTGATCAATAGCAAAGAATGATAAAGAGCCTAGACTTGAGAGGGGTTCACCTCAGGGTCTCTGCTACAGATTGGGACTTTAAGTTTGCATAAGATGGTCCTGCATTCTTCTTTTCCTTCCTCTTCAGGACTCTGGAAACTTGGCAGTTTCATCATGGGGAGTGAGAGCTCCCTCCTCAACACAAACCACAACCCCTTCCTCCACATCTTAGAAAGTTGCCTTTGTAAGTTGTTGTAGCCAACAGAATTGCTCCTCTGTTAACCAACCTTCTGATAATGAGGTCAAGTCATCAACCTTAGAAAAAACTTCTTTAAAAAACCATTTTAAAGCAAGGTGTAGTGGTGTATGCCTGTAGTTCATGCTATTGAGTTTGGGGGATTGCTTGAGTTTGGGAAGTCTGAGCCACAATGGAGCTGAAGCTGACTGGGTGTCCACATTGAATCCAGTACCAGCATGGTGAGCCATAGGTGTAGAGGGCCACCAGGCTGCGGAAGGAGGAGAGAAGTGGTCCATGTCAGAAACAGAGCGAGTCCAACTTTCTGTGGCCATCAGTGGTGGGGCTGAGCCCATGAACAGTCCCTGAACTTCCAACCCTGGAGAAAGAAGGAGACCCAACATCGAGGACAACAAAGAACTATTTAAAGGTGCACAACCAAGCACTGCTTTCCATAATTGGTGGCTCATTGCCTAAGTTACTGAAATGTATTGGTTTGTTACTAGAAAAAAAAAATTCAAGGCAAAGCCTTCTCAGGCCCTCTATCTCCTGCATTTGAATATTATATCATACTAGATTCTACCAGGCACACAGGAGTTGGGTAGCTTGGTGAGTTAATAGCTTTTATGAGAGGGTTTCTAGAACAAACACACTTCTAGCATTGCAGGGATAGGGAAGTCTCTGCTGCTGCTACAAGAAATCAAGAGGAGACATGAGGGAACACTTAAACCAGGGTAGGGCCTCAGGTTCATGCCAGAGTGGGACTGGTTGAAAGAACTGGGCATATTTAGCAAGGTGGTGCAATGGATAGAGTGCCAGGCCTAGAGTCAGGAAAACCTGAGTTCAACTCTTGCCCCAGATACTTACTAGCAGTATAATCCTGGGCAAGTCACCTAACATTTGCCTCAGCTTCCTCATCTGTAAAATGAGGAAAAGGAAGAAGAGGGATGAGGCAGAGGAGGAGAAGAAAGGGGGAAAAGGAAGAGAAAGGGGAGGAGAAGGTTGAGGAGGTAAAGAGGAGGAGGAAGATATTTAGGAGTCAACATTATCACATTATCTATAGCTGTCTTCATTCATTTCATGGCTATTATGTGGAAGAAAGCATCTGCTTATTCTGCTTCATCCCAGAGGTCAAAACTCACAACAATGGGTAGAATTTGCAAAGAATCAAATTTAGATTACCCTTCCAAATAATGAGAGGTATCCAAAAGTAGAAAGAGCTACCTTAGGAGGTCTCGGTTAGTCCTTCCTTCCTGAAGAGGACCAATGATATCACGTGGTGATGTCTTGACTTGTGTATGAATTGGATTTAAGTGAGACAGAGTTGCACAAAGTCATCAGCCTCACTTTTTCATCCAGAGTTGTCACAGTCCAGTGGCAGGACAAAAGTTAAGATACCTGGTCATGGTCCAAGATGCAGTGGATGACGATGACATCTTTGGTACTGACCAGGCTCTTAGCACCTGCTTCAGTCACTTTCATGGCCATTGCAATAAACTGTTCTCATTCAGCCATTCCACCAGGGGAAGTCTTCATATGCTTGGGATAGACACCCCTCCTTACTGACAGGTTTGTGGCTCATTGTTTATCCTCAGCTTAGTTCAACAGCCCACCCAGCAGAGATGTTAGTACTCCCTGAATGCCCCATATGTCCTAAGTCTTTGGGCAGAGGTTAGAAGACCAGTGGTAAAGCGCATGGTAGAGAGAATCCTTCTTCATACCCAGGGAGGTCTCTAAGACTTCATAGAAGGCTGGTGGGTTCCCCTACAACTCTTAAATTCAGTTGCCTGAAATCACAGAAGACTGGTTACTTCTCAATAAGTCATAATGGTCCTTATCAATAATAGTCTGAACTATTTTGATAGATCAATCAACCAGCATTGACTGAGCACCTCCTTTGTGTCAGGCTCCATAGTAGGCACTGAGGATACAAAGTCAAAAGGGAATCACCCCTGATCTCAAAGAGCTTATAGTCTATGAGGACAGTCAACATAGATGTGTAATTGATGTTTAAAGAACTTTGAGAAATAGAAAAAAATTAAGAACACACTTCTATAGCACATCAAGGTGCAAAGCAGTTGACTCACAACTATCGTTTGAGGAGGCCACTGAAAGTACTATGGTTCTTAATTTACAGATGAAGAGACTGAGGCCCTGTGAGATGAACTGAGTTACCAAGGCCAGATTCTGAGGAGGCATCAAAGGCTGGTCACTGACCCCTGGGCCTTCTTGATCCCAAATCCAGAGCTCTTCCCACTCTGCTGGGCTGCTTCTACTATGGAGAATCTCAAAGAGAATTAAGATTCTTGAAATGAACTCAGCAGTAACTGAACTGGAGGAGTCACAGTATGTAAGAAATTTTCAAAGTAGTCTTAACTTTGATCACACAGTGATCAGAACTGGGAAAATGGAAACTCATCACTTATGTTCCACTTTCCTCTCCAAAGAGATTGTGAACTAGTGACATCAGCACAAAATCGGGAGATAGGGAGTTAGGAAGGCTAACCTTCTCTTTGAAATGAACAACCCATCTAACCTCAGATAAATCCCTCAATCTCTCTGCTTCAGTTAATATTTACTTTAAAAAAAAAAAAAGAGCTTTGAAGATTAAAAAAAAAGAAAACTCTGCCTAAGTAGTAAAGAATAACCCATCTACAGGAATCATTAAGGGCTGACAAACACCTTCATCCTAAATTCTAAACCCTAGGAATATTAATGACAATTAAGAAAATGATATAAAGAAAGATTAAAGGAGCAGCTAACTAGTACTGACCTGCTTTCTCCATGATAATCGACCATGAAACATATTGTTGGTAGTTTTCAAATACTGCGGGTTTCTAACTTTCTTTTTTCTACTTTCTAAGTCTCTATAAGTGAATTCAACATGGCAGTGGTAATTTGACATTCCTGAGAGGACTTTGCATGCTTCTGACAAAAGACGCCTAAAAAAAGACTGGATTCCTGCATAAATTCAGGAGCAGGAATTTGAGAAGTCTGTGAACTCCCTTTCTAATCAGATGAAACTCTGATGGGGAAAGAGAGCTTAGAAAAGCCCTGAAGTCCTAAACTGGTGAACAGAACAGAACACCTTACACGTACCTACTCTTTACTCCAGTAGGGGACAGGCAGAAGGGGATGGCAATTCTATCCAGAACTTACAAGGGAGTTTGGATCGGTTTCACCTCAGCATCTCCAGTCACCTTGAAAAAAGCGAAATTTGAGAAAGCCGGAAGCTGCACGTATCGGACTCCAGCCCAGACCTTCAAGACTCGGCCACTCTCATCTTTCCCAAAGACAAAGAAAGCAAAGAAAGCAACAGTTAAGATTTAAATCATCAAACTCATGGTTCCATAAGCGTTAACAGGGAATTGTTTTATCTTGCAAATTTTCTCATCATGAAGATGTTCCTTGAAGGCCACTACACTACAGGGTATGACAGATCCAAGTGTACACTTGAGTTTACACTCAGATCAATTTTGTGTTCTTTTCTATCCTGTAAACATTTGTTAAGGTAGAGTTTCTGCCTTCAGTGAGGTTTGGAATCAACTAGGGAGAACATAGACTAGGACATAGACCTAGCTGGGCATAATCACAAGACAGATGATAAGAGGCAATGATGAGGTCCCCTCGAAGTGCTCCAGGAAAATTTCAGGAGGGAGAGGATTCTTTATAGTAAGATCATCTAAAAGAAATGAATTGCCTAAACTTATGAATGCCTGAAAATACTCTTCCTTAATGTCATCACATTTCATTCATTGTTTGTTCATTACGCCTTTGCTAAAACGCCCTTTCCTTCCCTCTCAATTACTCACAAAGGGGGTTGCCAACTGGCCAATATTTGACCATTTTGTTGGATTCCTTCCCCTACTACACCCTATTTTTCTCTTGGTCATCCTACTCACAAACAGCATAATCCCCCAAAACCTAATTCTCACAGAAAGGTTTTCTTTGGACCCTGTCTCCCTAGGCTGCCCCACTTTGCCTTGTCAAGTGACACTCTTTTTTTGTCTCTGCATCATACTCTTGAGAAAGGGTTTTTCTTCATCATTTCCCCTGACTCCCATCCCAGAATTCTCAAGTTCCCCTGAGACCTGGGGTTGTTATAAGGGAGATCCTAGAGAATGATCACACTATCCCAATATAAATGGCTTATGTTTGAACTCTTCTTGACTTGGTCATGGTGACTAGCCAGTGATTAATTTTGTCTTGCCTTCAGTGAGGAAGCCCATGTGCTTGGTTCTCGGTGAAGGCAAAATAAACACAGAACAAATGCTCATGAGTTGACAAACATTTTCAATTCAATATTCAATCAGTACTTAAGAGGGACATTTATTAAAACACAAACAAGAACCACAATGCATGCATTCATGCCCCCATGATCAAAAAAACAGCTTGAACAATGAAGCAATATACAAGGGTGTGAATGCAAAAATAAGACACAACAGACATCATGAGAGGGTAAGAATGATGGTCTGGGAGTCAGGAAGGCTCATTAGAATTCCATCTCAGACACTTGCCAGCTGTGGCTTCCACCTTTCCACCTACTGATTCCTCCTCTCCTGCCTTCAGAAATGATCATCTCTTCCCCCAATTTCCATCCTTATAAACCTTCAATAATAGACTTATCTTTTTGTTATTGTTGTTCAGTCATATCTGATTATCCATGACCCCATTTGGGGTTTTCTTGGTAAAGATTTTGGACAGGCTTGCCATTTCCTTTTCTAGCTCATTTTACAGATGAGGAAACTGAGGTAAGCAGGATTAAGTGACTTGCCTAGGGTTACACAACTAAGTATCAAAGTCAGATCTGAACTCATGAAGATGAGTCTTCCCGATTCCAAGTCCAGTGCTCTATCTACTACACCACCTAGCCACCTGTAGAACTTACCATACCCTGAAGCTATGTCCCATATTTCTCCTCCTAATCCCCCATCCTGAAGGTCTTCAGGTGGATTCTGAATGATTGACCCCTTGTCAGGATGTCATAGTGGGGACTCCTTTGGTGTTTGGACTGCCTGGCCATGGAAGTACCTTCCAACTCCCAAATTCTGTGATTCTTTCCTTACTCAAACACCTGAAAAAGCCATCTTTACTCATTGCTTCCACTTCCTGCCATCCTATCCTCAATGCTTTGCAATATGCCATCTGACCTCATAGGTAAACTAAAACTGCTCTCTGACCAGTAATCTTGGCTGTCCAATCCTATGGGCTCAGCAAGCTTTTTCTATAAAGGGCCAAATAGTAAATATTTTAATCTTTGTGGACCAAGAGACAGAATTGAGGATATAGTATATAGGTGCTCATATAACAAGAGAGAAGGCAAATCTCCACATTTTTATTGATAAAAATTAAAATATAATAACAGTATTTGAATACAATTTTTATAATACCAGTCTACTAATGAGAAGAATGTAATTCTTTTGGAGGATATAATGTTTGACTTAATTATGGTTCAAAGTTATGTATATCTTATCCTCAAATCTGATTGCAAATAAATGTTTCTCTGTAGTGAGATTTTATACTTTTGTAAAAAATTTTTCAAGATTTCCCCTTTGAAAATGTCTTTTCACATAGATAGGTGCTGCCAAATACTGACATGAATCCATGAGCATATTATTTTAATGAGCATATTCATCACTTGGAAAGCATTTATAGAATTCTATTAGAATCTTCTCAGGATATCTGCCTTTTAGCATCACAAATTAATCACTTCTAATTGAAAGACAGGTAGAAACTCCTCAATTGTACAGTTAAATGGATTTTGAAATATGGATATTTCTTTTGCACTTATTTTGTGGTCCAAAAAACACTTGACAGAACTGTAGTTTGAGCTCAGAAAACACATTCACTGCAAATTTGTATGGGAATAAAGATCTCATTTCGTGTTTGAACTTCTAACAGCATGTTCAGTTGTTTCAGTCATATCCAGCTCTTCATGACCATATTTGGAGTTTTCTTGGCAGAGATACTAAGAGATTTGACATTTCCTTCTTCAGCTCATTTTACAGATGAGGAAACTGAGACAAACAAGGTGAAGTGACTTGCCCAGGGTCACACAGCTAGTAAATATCTGAGGCTGGGTATGAACTCAGGAAGATGGGTGTTCCTGACTCCAGGCCTGGCACTCTATCCACTGTGCCAGCAGCTTGACATTACTTGTGATTCAAACAATGCTAATTATTGCTGAATTGACTTTCCTGATAGTTTTGCATATAAACACTGTTTTGTCTTGTAATTTTAGGCTGAATTCATTAAGAAACATTATCAAGTCTATAGCAAAAGCTAATTTCCAAAGCCATTCCCTGTTCAGTAGTAGTGTTGAGGGTAGTTCCATCATCCCATCCAAAATTTTCAATCTCAGCTTTGAGCTAAAAATCATAACAAAACTTCTTTTCCCCTCTTCTTTTCTTGTTTTGACATGATAGGTATGCTCTGATAATAAAAATATAGTGTTGCAGTATAGTGAGATATGTGGTACATGAAACGCCATCAAGTTCTGTCACTGCAAAGCATGTTGAAAATCATACATGCATACATATATATACACGCACAGATATCGCAGTCATTGCCCTCCAGATAAGAATGCAAGCTCTTTGCAAGGAGCAATTGTTTCATGCTTTGTGCTAGTGTCTTCGGTGTTTCGCTTAGGGCCTACATATGGTAGGTCATTAAGGAATGCTTACTAATTGACCAAGCAACTTGTCCAGATTGTACTGCTGATACGTTCCTGAGGTGGAGCATGAACTCGAATTTTCAGGACTCAGGTCAGCTCTCTCTGGTGCCTTACTTTAGGTGAAGCTGCCATACAATAGCTACTTAAAATATTTCCTGAATGAAAAAATAAATATTTAGCTTTGGAATGAGTTTTCACGCTTCTCTTTGAATTCAGACATTTCTGCTTTATTAGCACCCCAGAGCACATCACCCAAAATAGCAAAACTGCTTCTCTGTACTCAGATGGGAAGTTCTGAGTATGCAAGAGAAAGGAAATGGTTCTGGAGGCAATTGTCATTTGTCCTTCATTTTCAAAAAGGACCAATGACATCACAGGGTGACGTCTTGATTTGCTGTAAATTGGATTTAAATGAAGCAGAGTCACCTGTTTCACTCTTTCTTCCTGAGTTGTCAACATCCGCAGGCAGGACAAAATTGAAGACCCCTGGTGATGACCTAGGATGTAGTGGATGACCTTGGCATCTTGGATGTGTGACCAAGCTCTAAACACTCCGGAGCACCTGCTTCAGCCCCCTTCATGGCTGTTGGAACAAATTGTACTCAGCCGCACATCCATCAGGGAAGCTTTCACATGTTTGAGGTCTACAACCCCTTAACTCATCAACAAGTTTATGGCCCATTGGTTAACCTTGGCTTGGTTTAGCCCATCAGCTGAGGCAGTTTACTGGGGTATAGTTGCTGTGCATGCTACAGCTCCTTGGAGCTGCAGACGAGAGCTGAGTGTTAGGGTAGATAAGCAGCCCTGAAAAGAGTTTGGCAGCCCATCCACCAGACATGCTAGTCGCTCAGGAGGTACCAGGGAAGCTCTCAACGCAGGCTGTGATATGTCACGGGTCAGGAGGACAGGATCCTGTAACCTCTCATGAAAAGACTTGACCAAAGGGCCCATGTATCCTTTCCCTGTCCCCTTGCTCAGAAATCATTCCTGCTCCTGTTGCATGTTAGAAAAGTCATGGTTCATCCCCTAGTCTAAAGTAAGAAATCAGGGAGAACTGACTCGGTCTCCCTGCTCATAGTGCTGTGTTGGTGGTTCATACCTTCCCTGAGATAGAGAAGATAATGAAATGTTTTCATTTTAAAAGCCTCCTGCTGGGCTAAAGGTTGTACAGGGAAGTAAAAGTAAATAAGAGTTATTAAACAGTGTCAACAAAGGACTTTATTCTCTTAATTATGTTAATAGGCACTTGTAAGCAAGATTTGTTGCCATCTAGATGAGCCTTAGTTGCCATTTGAAATGTCTTTAACTTTGAAAGAAAGACTTTAAATATCCTGGGAGAAACCCAAACTGTCCCCTGCCTGGTTTGTCTAGCAGCCATAAATCATCCTTTCAAGCCCTTGTGTCAAGCCTCCTAGTAACAGGACGTGACCCTGAATTTGGGAAGCCAAGCCCTGGCAGTTCCTACAAAGTTGGACCTGGAAAGGCCATGAGCATAGGCCAGGGATGGCCTCTGAGTGTCTGTCATCTGAGCATCATCCCAACTATGACTCAAGAAAGTGAGCCACCGGACAGAATGGTTTAGTGGGAAGGGCTCTGAGCTAGGGGTTGGAGAGTCTGAATTTGAATGCCAGCTCTGATCTTGATGTGACCCTGGGCAGGCCACTTCATCTCTACAGACTTGTTTCCTCTATAAAATGAGAGGGAGTGGGCTTGCTGGTTTCTGAGGCCTCTTCTAGCTCTAGAACTGTGATCCTAGGGAATGATTTTGGTTTTTATTTTCTGTTCAGGGAAGCTCATGTGGAATGTCATTGAGGGCTTGGGATCAACATCAGAAGGAGAACCTACATCAATGAGATCACAGATACTTTAAGTACTGAATCACTCACACACACACACACACACACACACACACACATTCACGCTTCAATGGACCTATGAGCTCATCAAGATAGGTACTATCTCCACTGATACAAATTCCAACCCATCCATACTTATCCATCCTACATGACTCTTGCTTTTGTCCTCCTCTAGGCAGGAAAAATGACATTTTGTTGTGACAATCTTTTCGCTTTCTTGATAGTGCATGGATACCAATAGGGCACACAGACACTCCGTCCATTATCACTAGCCCAATGGGACCAGCCTATTGCTTTTTCTCATCATACATTTTTCTGATGACCCCCTTTGGACCATTTCTCCTGGGCAGTTCCTCATTTGTTCTATGTTCAAGCCTGCTAGTGCCCACATGAACTGCCTTCTCCATTGCCCTATTAGTGAATCTTAACTTCAATTCTTTGGAGACTGTAGCATTCCAAGACTCAGCTATATGGCTGCACTGGAAGGGAAGGCCTTTGTTTCAGGGTAAAGTGTGGGAATCATTAAACTGGACACATGAATTCCTAAAGGTTATCCCAATTTCTTAGTTTAGTTCTAAGACAGAGCTCTCTGTCTTCAGCGTCTTCCCAAGATATCTATGCCCTGGTGGACCAGCTCTCTGGGTTGTTCATCCAACTGCATAACATAGCTTGCATAATGGAGAATCTTCATTCACTTGGTTTTTCCAGTGTGGATAGTTAGGCTGACCCCTTTTGAGGGTGTTAGATATTTTATTTAAAGCACAATGATGTGATTGCTATGATGTTTTCTAGGGACAGGAGAATCTGAAGGCATTCATCAGCTAAAGGGCAAGTTTCTTTCATTTGTCCTCTTTGCTGGACCACCTTTCCAACAGCAGCAAACATATTTGTGCTTTGGCAGGCACGTGTTCCCACATTTCATATCTTGCTGAATATTAATAATCACTGAACAATTCTTTCAGGGACTCTCGTAGGATTTAGACGTGCAAGGGGGGTATACTTTGCTGTATTCTGCCAACATACTCCTGTGAAGAGTTTATTAACAATCAGGCCCCCATACACACTCACCCTTCAGTGATGTCAGTAGAAGAGGTGGCTGTCCCAGCAGCATAGGGTCAGGCTCTGTCAAAATGGTAACACTGTTTTCTGTACCACATTTAAAGGGTGTAGCCACACACTCAGAACTCCCACTCCTGGCTGCCTTGAAACTAGGGTTTCTGTTTTCTATTTGCTGTCAGTAATTCTCTCCAATTATTATTGACTCATTTGGGTGGGAAGGAACCTATAGGAAGTCATCTAGTCCATCCCTCTGCGTCATGGCTGGATTGATTTAATTATTTGTAAACCACCCCTGACAGATGGATGTCTGGTGTTTGCTCGAATACCTCCAATGAGAGCAATTAGAAACCCCGCCACAGCAGCCTGAACCGTTGGCAGCCACTCTTATTCGGCCATGTCTTTTGCACACAAATGTACCTATTAGAATACTTTCTCTTCTCTGTTTTGCGTTCTAGGATATTTGTGGTAAGTAGACATAAATTAAAGCCAATGAATCCTTCTCCTGAAGCCAAGTTACACCCATGCCTATATACATGTGTATGTGTGTATGTATGTACATATATATACACATATAATATGTATATATTTTTATTCATTCACCTATTTGTTTGTTTGTTTAATTAAAAACAGATATCTTCAGCAACACCAGGGTTCAAGCTTAACCTGCTCTTTTGGCACAGTTATCAAAGGAATCTAAAGAATTGCTTAGGGGATCTATAGCTGGAAAGGACCTCAGAGGTCGCTTAGTCCAACTCCCTCTTTAACAGAAGTGGAAACTAAGGCCCAGTGAGGGGAAGTGGCTCTTTGAAGATCACCCAGGTAGCCAAGCCAGGATCTGACCTCCAGCTCCTCAGATTCTGAAGGCTACCCCCTCGCCTCCCCCCCCCCCACCTGAACCACCACAAACAAGGTCGCTTCTTTAGGATGAAAGACAAAGGTCACTGAGGGTGGGACAGACTCTGAACCAAGATCACAGTGTGCTGGGGGGGAAGGAAGGTAAAATACAATGCCTCTTTCACATTGCTGGTACTTGCCTTGTATAAAAACAACCCTTTAAGAACACGGACATCCATAATCATTAAAGGCGCTCTTACTTTCGACAATCTCCCCTTCGTCGGTCTGGAGCTGAACCCTCATGGTGATTGGAGAACCCTGCACCACCTTAATCACCTTCGGACCCAAAATCACAATCTTTGAAGCTTGAGCTAAAACAGAGAAGGATAAATGTGCACTGGGGTCATAGTAACAAGCTCCACTGTCTCACATTAGAATTTCTTGTCCATCTAATGGATGGCTCCCAGAGAGGAAATGTGATTCCACAGCATTATTAGATGAGGGAGAAACAAGAGTTGGGCCAGCTCTTGGGTGTATTAATGCTCTCTCCTTTTTTTTTTTTTTTCCAAAAGAAGTAACTAAATAAAAAATAGTAACAAAACTCATTACTTATATTAAACTTTTCAAAAAATTCTCTCTGATACCCAGATATCTATGGCAAATATTTAGTAACTCTCTCTCTTGGTGTCCCCTTACATTTCTCTTCAGTCATTTGTTTATTCCTATATTTGCATACATGTTAACCATGTCCCTGATATTTTGGGTTTGCTTTCTTTGATTTCTCCAGATTTCTTTCAACGTTTAGCCTCCCCTCTTTTTTTTAAATAATGTTTTTATGGTGTATTCCCCAAATGAGAACATTAGGTCAAAGATACAATCAGCGTTATTACTCTTGGAGTGTATCATGCTGCCAGATTTTTCTTCAAAAGAGTTCACTGGTTTGCAATTCCATCAGCAATGTATGAGTTCTATTAGTGATTTTTTCACCCTTTTAATAATACCAAAATTTCTACACATGTGAAACAGGCATAACAACTCTAACCTAACTTATTGAAGAAAATACCAAATACTTTCTCAGAGGAATTCCTGAAAAATGCACAAAGTTTTTGAGTGTCTTTTAAGAATTGAAAAATAAGGCATCACTCCCTAGCGAGACAAAAGCTAGTTCAGCTAGAAAAGATTTTTTTAAAAAAATATTTAATACTAAGCATATTAGAGCAACTTAACAAATACCTCTAAAATTAAAGCCATGACTTTGTAATGTTGTTTTATTGGGTTCAGCAAAATTATTTATAGCATTTCAACTACACAAGAGAATTGATATTAAATATAGATTGCAAAGATTTGCTGATTTAATACATGTTGAAAATGCTGAAGGTGAACAGCGTGAAAGGTATTTAGATTTACCATTTGAGTGGAATAGTCTAGTATGTCTCACAGACTTGGACCAGATTCAGACATAGCATCTTCTCCATCTGAGTCAGCAACTTTAGGCTGTTTCTCAAGACAGAGAGCTGCTCAAAGCTCTTTTGACTGTTCCATCTACATGAGTAAAATCATTTGTAATACTGAGCTGAGATTTATGACCACTCACAATGATTACGAAGCTCTCTTTGCCACAAGGGCTGTCTCCTGCGATCCCACCAGCTGCCCAAAGGCAAGAATAAGCAGGTATTCTCAGCAGACCAGAGAACTGTGGTATTTCCTTTGTTTTGTTTCTAGCATCTGTTTTCTTTCTGTGGTACTTTTGAACCTTGTCATCTAAACAAATGCCTTCTGAATTAAAGGATGAGAGGGCTTTTTCTTTCTTTTTCTTCAGAGGCAATCAGGGATAAGTGACTTACCCAGAGTCACACAGCTAGCAAATGTCTGAGGTCAGATTTGAACTCAGGTCCTCCTGATTCCACAACCAGTGCTCTATTCACTGTATATCTGGCTGTCCTCCTTTTTTCTTCAATAAAAGAAACTGAATCTATTCAGGATTTCTTATTTCCTCATCTGCAAAATGGGGATGATAACTATAGTACCAACTCCACTGGCATAGTGGATGGAGTATGGGTGTGAAGTCAGAAAGCTCTGGTTCCAAATTCTGCCTCTGATATTTAATAACTATAAAACTACTTGGGTCCTCAGAATCTCTGATAGCTCTCTAAGACAAGGCTACTAAGTCATGGATCACAAGAACATACTGTTATGACTGGACATAGGAGAGGGGAGAGGGAGAAAAATTTGGAGCTCAAAATCTTATTAAAAATGAATGTTGAAAACTATCTTTACATGTAATTGGAAAAAATAAAATACTATTTACAAAAAAACAACCACCACCACCATATTTTTAGAGTTGGAATTGATACTGGAGGTCATCCTATCCCACACCTTAATTTATAGATGGAGAAATTAAAAGTCTCATCTGGGGTCACTGATGAATTTACACTGACCTATACCATAGAGCTGTTCTAGGAGATCAAATGAGATAATAGTGTAAAGTGTTTTGTAAACCTTGAAGTGTTACATAACTATCAAAAACTATTAATATAAATATAGGAATATTCCACCTAACATTATCCCAAACCATTACATTTCATAATGGTGCCATTACTATATTAAAACCAAACCGTTCTAAAATGTAAACAATTGTTTAACATAAGCTGGCTACCGGCACAGGACCAGAAGTCAGATGATCCAACTATGGAACAGACTGATGCGGTAACATTCTTTCACCTAACAGAGAGAACCAATTAGTAATGCCAGGTGGACCATGCTTGTCCTGGATGTGCCACTAACCATCAGTAGTGTGTTAGTAGAATAAATGGCCTCAGGAAACTGTGGGCTTCCCCTGCTGGACCTCTGCAGGCAAAGGCTGGATGAAATTTGTTGAATATGTTGTAAAAAGCGATACCGTTTCGAGTATGGGCCTCCCTGTTCTTCTCCCAGCCCTGCTCCTGACTTCAGGATTTCAAAACCATGGGTCTGCTGCAGTCTCATGGTAGGACTTCCCTCAGTGCCTGAGGCCTAAGGAACATCCAACTATCCTTGCAGCCTTCTCATCATGGAATAGCCCTCTGTGAGGTCTACTGCTACCTGCCATTGGTGACTTTCCTCCTGGGGCATTTTGTGGAGAGAACAGAACCAGCCTTCATTCCTTTGGTAGCCCTGTTCCCCTTTCGGTTCCCTTTCTGTGTGATATCTTCCCTCTTTCGAATGTAAGGTCCTTGAGGACAGGCACTGTCTTTCTTTTTGCTTGTATTTGTAAATTCTGTACTTAGTGTCTGGAACATAGTAAGCATTTAGTAAATCCTTCTCCCTTCCTCCTTCCTTCCATCCTCCCTCCCTCTCTCCCTCCCTTTCTTCCTTCCTTCTCTCCCTTCTTTTCATCCTTCCTTTTTTCCTTCATCCCTTCCAACTTTGACACTTGATGATTTGATTCTGTGATTTCTAGGGCAATAAATCAGACAATTAATACTGGTCTTACCTTCAAGTATAAAAAGGGTTCTTCATATGTTATTTATAGAAAGATTAGGTCTCCTAACTCTGAAACTCATTTTTTTTAATAGTACTTTGATGTTTAGCCATTTCAGCTGTGTCTCACTTCATGATCCCATTTGGGGTTTTCTTGGCAAAGATACTACAGCAGTTTGCCATTTCCTCCTCCATCTTATTTTGCAGATGAGGAAACTGAGGCAAACAGGGTTAAGAGACTTGCTCAGGATTACGCAGCTAGAACATGTCTGAGGCTGGATTTGAACTCAGGTCCTCTTGACTCCAGATCTGGTACTCTGTCCACTGTACCAGCTAGCTTCCCTTTTCCATAGTACATCCTCTAGTTAATATCATAGGGTATACCTTCTAATTGAGAACTGATGAACTCTCAAAGCTGATTAAGACATATATTTTCTTTCAGACATGGACAATGAGATAATTTGTCTTGACTATGTTTGTAATAGAGATGTTCTTTGTTTCTCAGTGGAGGGGAGAGGAGGTGGGAGAGAGAGAAAGAAAGCAGACTTTTGTTGACTAAAAACCTTTGGATTGAATTTTTTAAAAAGCAAACACAAAAGTAAAAAATGCAAAATAGGAGGTTAACCTGCCTTAACATACTCAAGATGTATGTACATATAGTTATGAAACACTTTTTTAAAGAAATTAATTGGAAAGATACCCACTCTTCCCATTTGGGTTGAGTTGATACAATAGAAATGGAAACATTGCCTTAATCTATTACTAGCAGCAGATTTTTTTCCCTTGCATCCTATAGAACACCTGACCTTTCTTCCCAGTGTTCTATCTGTGGTGCTGGATGCCAAAGAACCACTGAACACAATTGCACAGTGCTGAGGAGTGTTCTGGGGCCTGCTCTTGGGTTGTTGTATTTAGCAGCAGGGAGAGCAAGGCCTGAGAGTTTGATCCAGGTGGTGTTCCCCTCTCCCCTCTCCCCTCTCCCTGACTTGTGGTCCACCCCCCCGGGAGTCCTCCCCTCCTGCTTCCTTGCAGGCTGCACTGAAAATGGCCAGGGGCTTTGACTACAACAAAACTCATTATGCTATTAGTATTTAACTATATTTCATGTTGCAGTTTTTTTCTTCTCTCTCACTGGTCTTAAACATTTTGCTCTAATAAAATAGTTGAGTGAAAAGCAGGAGGGCATTCAAGAACATGGAGAGGAAGCTAATTCATAACGAAAATGCTACAGGACAAGTCGGACTAGTTTGCATCCTGGTCTGCAGAGCCTCACTACCCAACTGTGATCCAAGCTGTTTACTTCCAGCATTACTCTCTCCTTCATGTGCTGGCCAGACTACAGATAGGCAGGTCACATCTCATTTGGACAGAACTTTGAACCTGGGCCGTACCAAGCTCCCATTTTAAAGTGAAATTAGCAAACTGCTCTTCTAAAAAAGAATTACGAATCACTTTTTCCATTCCATTAATCCTCTCCATCTAATTTAATTCTAGGAATAGTCTCTTCTCCCCCACTCCCCTGAATGCCCACTTAATCTAACAACTACTGGCATGGGCTTCAGCCCTACTACGCCCATCAGGTTAATTTAGAACAGGGTCACCCAGAAATGTGAACCCAACCAATAAGCCATATTAATTGAGGGAGGGACCACCAAAGCAATTCACCAAATCTATTAAATAAATGACAAACCAAATAAACGACATACTTGCTGGATAGCCATTGATCCACAGGCCATCATAGATGGTGCCAGAGCAATGAATCATAAGGCCTTGGCCATTAAATACACCATTTCGCCACTGTCCCTGCAAATGAAACAACATGTTGATTTCAAATTTGGGTCCCAGAACAGGAAACTTTAAGAAGAATGTGTTTTTTTCTTTTTCTTCTTAAGAACTCTCAATAGCTGAGTGGGTGGTCTGTAGAGCATAGGAGCAACTTAAAAATACACTGCAAATACTTTTCAGTGAAAAGTTGAATGGGTGAGTAGGAAACATTCAAAGATTACGGACCATTGTTTTAGAATAAAAGGTTTTCTGGAAAAAACCAAATTTCCTTAAGTATTGTTTGAAACCCTTTTACTAAGGCTAAGAAATTATATTTTATCAGAATGCAATCAATTTTGTTTAGTTAAATAGGGTTTCCCTTTTGAATCTCAAAGGCGCCAATAAGCATGTGGAAAATGGTACGGCATATAAAACGTAATCAAAACATGGTACAAATGGTATACTGTTGAGTACAAAAGAATTCTTTTATTGCAAAGTCATTGCATTTATGCAGAGTATCATAAAAGAGACAAAAACTCTGCACCTACAGTACTGAGTCTTAGGATTAAGGCTAAATAATTACTCTGTTACACTATTCATTTATAAATAAAAAGCCCAATTAAAAAACACAGTTTGAACAAATGGAGCGATGTGTCTATCCTCTGCACGCTGTAACTATGTCTCCCATAATGAGCTTGGCTTTCAGAAATAGTACTCAAAAATAAAGGAGAAAAACCAATCGGAAAAAAGCAGGAAATTATTTCCATGAAACTTTTCAAATACAGAACATTCAGTAGCATTTTACTAGAAGAAAGAATTCAACCAAAAAGTTTGAAATTTAAATTTAATTTTAATCTTTTTCTTGAAGTGACAATTATCATGGGTTATTATGCAACCATGTCTTCTGCTGAGTTCCAAGAATGGAGGCAGAGACCATTCTGAGATGCTTGATTTTCAGTCTTTTAATTTTAAACTCTGCCTTTTGGGTTATTCCAGTTCTTCAGAAATGACGATTCTGAAGCCATAACTTTTGACCTTCACCATCACTTGAAGAATATGAGCTTTGAAAAGGTGAGTCTTTGTTTCAGAGAAAAGTGTGGGGTCATCAAAGCACCAAGGAATTGCCCAGCCAACCCTGAGCCAGTGCAGTGTCTTTTCAAGACCTAGGTATCGATGGACCCACTCTGTAGAGTTTCTATCCCAATACCTGGACAATAGGCATTCAGAATTCATTTGGTTTTTCCATTGTGGGTAGTGAAGCCTCTAGAGTGATAATGATGGATCTCATTTGGGCATCTCTGCAACATTCTAGAGTTTGACACAATCAGCGTCATCCACAAAGGGGAGGACCTGGCGTTCTTCACCCTTTGTAGGAAATCTCATTTCTGCATGGACTCTGTCCTTTGGAAGAATTCCCCTTGATGGTAGGGTCTTTGACAAGAATTTAAAGTTAAGGATGATGCAAAAGGTGGTGGAGAGAAAGGCACAAGGCCGGCCAGAGAAGGCTATCACAACCAAGAACTGTACAAGAAAAGCAGTACAAGTGTGTCATCTGAGAGATGTTTGTCCTTCATTGCCAAAGAAGACCATGCCATCAGAGAAATAATGACATGACTTGCACTTGACTTGGTCTTCAGTGAGGGAGGGCTGTGTAGGTCACCAGCCTCACTTCTCCTCAAGAGCTATCTGAATCCAGTGACCAGATATTCAACAGGATGACTGGAGATGACCCAGGATAAGGCAATTGGGCTTAAGTGACTTGCCCAAGGTCACACAGCTAGTGAGTGTCAAGTGTCTGAGGTGAGACTCGAACTCAGGTCCTCCTGACTCCTGCACTGGTGCTCCATCCACTGCACCACCTAGCTGCCCATCATCTGAGAGATGTATAACCGTGAAAGAAGACAGGTTGGCCATGGGCTTAGAGCAAGGGATAACTGATTGACAGAAAGCATGTTCTCCTGGTACCTACACAAGGTAAGGGAACTAGAGAAAGGCCTGGATACATTGTGGGGAGCCCTGTGGAGGATTTATAGGAAAGTAAGGCCAAGACCCAAGAAGGGAGCACATGGATAGGTGGTGAGTTGTGCATCCCCATCAATGGGACTGCAGACCCACCAAAGGGTCTAAATAATCTTCCAAATATCTCACCAATTGATGTGCTAAAAACATTTCTGCCCAGAGCGCAGGACCAGGAGCTATGGACATAAGTTGCAGAGGCAGATTTAGGCTGGATGCCAGAAAAAAACTTCCTATGAAAGCTGTTCCAGAGTAGAATGATCTGTCTTGGATCCTGGCATCTCTAGGCTCCTTCTTCATTAGAGTACGTCCTCTGGCTAATCATCTCTTGGGTAGGCTTGCTCAGTCACAGGTTGGACCAGATGGCTCTGGGAGTGTCTTCCAACTCTGAGATTCTCTGAGCCTTTTAACTATATTCCAAATGATTTTTCTTGTATTGATTTCTCAATCTGCCATGCAATAAAACTAACAAAACTTTCACTGCACCTGGTACCCTTCTCTGCCCCTCCCCTCCTCTCAAAAACCATGTTTCAGAACACTTTTTTTTCAAGTGGACATTTTAAATTCTCTGTGGGTTCATGTATAGAATTTACCTTGTTAAATACTAAATTTGCAAATCTACCCTACTGTAGGACTTTGTCTGCAAAGCAAACTAAAATGGGCAAAGACCACAATACAGATTAGGCAGAATTTCTATTCTGTTTTCCATTTCTTTGTAGTGTCCATCAATTACTGCTCCTTCTGGCCTCTGGGGCCAAGCAGAGCACGTCTAATCCCTCTGTCACAGGACAGCCCAACAGATACCCGAAAACACTTGTCATGTCCCCCCCAATTAAGAGTTCTCTCTTTTCCAGGTTAAATAGCCCCAGTTCTCTCAGTCAATCCTTATCTGGCATGGACTCAAGTCTCTTCTCACTGCCTTGATTGCCTCCCTCTGGTTTATCAATAGGGATGATGCTATTAATGTGGGTTGGTACCTTCTCAGCAATTTAGAGTCTTAGAGTTTCCTGGGTCATCGAAAGGTTGATTGACTTCTCTGGAGTCCTCAAACCCTTATGCGTCAGTGGTGAGACTTGAACCCGGGTCTTCCCAGATCCAGGGTCAGCTTCTCTATGGTTTATCAATGACCGACTGAACCTGAGAGGCTCAGAACTGACCAGGACAGAGGACAGAGGGACTGTCACCTTCTTGTTCCTGGAACTTATGCCTTGAAATGTAGCCCTAGATCCATGGATGAGCAGCTAGAGTCCTGAGCCTGAAGTCAGGAAGACTCCTCTGCCTGAGCTGAAATCCAGCCTCAAGACACTCACTAGCTGTGTGACCCTGGGCAAATCATTTCACCCTTTTGACCTCAGTTTCCTCATCTGTCAAATCAGCTGGAGAAGGAAATCCAGTCTCTTTGTGAAGAAAACCGCAAATGGGTTAACAACAGGAAGATCAGGGGTGAGCTGGAGTCAGCTTGAAGGGCTCAAGAGAGACAATTAGGAAATTTTCAGCATGAGCATGTATAGCTTGGAAATGTATAAAGACGACAAATCAGGGCTTGAGTGATTGTTTTCTTGCTTTTCTAGACTTTGGAAAGTGAGGGAGAAAAAGATGATAAAGCAGGTTAAACAGAAGTGTATGGTGGGTACAGCTGGTCATCAACCATTCACCAACACAGCCCTGTCTAGATTCCATTAGCTTTGAGGGGCTGCCATATCCCTCAGCAGAGTCCACCAAAACCCCCAGATCTTTATTTTGCGAACATATCATTCTCTAACCATTGTTTCCTATCCTGTAGCTGCGAAATGGCTTGTTTAAACCCAAGTGTAAAATTTTATGTTTGTATCTCTGTTGTTTTCCTTTAGGGATCCCTGTTTGATGCTCCAGCCTGTCAAGAAGTATTTGGATCCAGTGCTGATCCCTTCCAGCTCTGTGTCACCTAAAAACTTAAATCAGCCTGAGGTCTGAACCTTGCTCCAAATGGAGGAGAGGAGGGAGCCAATTTCACCCACTGGAGGAAACATCCTAGACAAAAGTGTAAGTCTGGGGGCTTACAGCAGGTGGGCCAGTTTGTCTGGAACATAGAGAGCATGTGACAAAGCAGGAAAAAAGGCAGATTCACCTTCTACCCACAAAAGGCTTATTCCTTATACTGAATTACCAGGCTGCTCTCAGAGAAGTATTTGGACTGCTAAGTTTCTCCACCCTCTGTATTATCTGTTTGCTTCCTCTAATTTCTATCTTACACATGAAGTCAAATTATCTCTTAAACAAAAAAACTGCATCAATTACTTCTTCTTGGAATGCCAATATGTGGCCTAAACATGACTTTCAGGATCTTGGATTTGGAAGAAACCTTAGAGGTCACTGAGTTCAACCTGTATGTGAATAGAAATCCTTCCAACAACATCATGATATTCAGGCTTGACTCCTAACCTCATAACAGAAACCTGAAATGCTGCTACTCATAGCTGCTTACTCAAAATTGTTATGGAACTCAACAGTATACAATAAGCATTTATTAACTGCCCATTGTATGCAACATGGCGCAATGGACAAAGTGCTAGACTTGAAGTCAAATCCTGTCTCAGACACTTCTTAGTTGTGTGACCCTGGACAAGTCAATTAATTTCTTTGGGCTTCTGTTTCCTTCTCTGTTAACCATTTGACAATTTTCAGTAAGCATTTATGAAGTGCCAACTGTATGCAAGTCATAGTGCTTTTTGCCACAGACACAGAGATAAAACAAAAATGGATCCTGTCTACAAGGATATGTATTCTACTAATCAGGATGCCTAGAAGTCTCATAAAAGATCCCAAGTCAAAGTCTTAATATTAAACATCCTGCTATTAAAGTGGCAGCAGCAGTCACATACCCTATCTTCTCTCCAGGATAAATATCCCATCTGTTCTTGTTACGGTTTAGTCATTAGACCCTCATACCCCACACTGCTTGTCTTCCAATGAATAGTTATCCATTTGTCAATTACCTCTTAAAGAGCAGTTGTTGACAGAATTGCAATCGATGCTCCTATCACTAATAATAGGAAATGTAAATCAAAACAATCCTGAGATTTCACCTCACAGGGCCACAAAGAGCCGAAGAGGATCAAAGAACGGTTAATGTTAGAAGGCACACTAATGTTCTGCTGGCATAACCACTGTGGAAAGCCATGTTTGGAATTATGGAAATGAAGTGGCTAAAATGTCCCAGCCCTTTGACCCAGAAAGTCTGCTGCTAGGTATATATTCCAAAGAGGTCAATGACAAAGAGCAACTCCCCATATGCCTCAAAGTAATTACAGGAGTATGTTTTGGGGTAATAAAGCCTCCTGTAGGGGAAAGCTTGGGTGACATAAAAACAAAAGATATTAACAAAAATTCTTTTTTTTTTAATGAACATAAAGGATGATAACCTGTAGACTACACAGAAAGGACAGTAACTGCTGGCCTCCTAGAAATGACAGTGCCATGATGCAAAATTATCATGATAGCTGGAAAATCAGGGCCCCGATTAACAAAATGAAATGGAACATGGAGACTATAAAGTCCTACATTTAGGTTTAAAAAGCAATAGTTTTCCAAGTACAGAAGAGTGCAGACCCAGCCAAACAGAGCTTGTGTTTTGTCTCGAAAATGAAAATGATAAAATATGACATTGGCCCACTGATTCTTTCTGTAACGTGGGGAGTCATGCTTAGGTGGGAGAATGGTTATGCCCCTCTCCGTTTTATGCCCCTCAAAAAAGCCCCAGCCTAGCCCTGGTTTTACAGGGTGGGATGTTGAAAAATTGGAGTTAATACCTCTCTAGGAAGTGGGCAACATTTAAGATGAAGGTCACAAAAGAAGTGCCTTTGACAGTCTCCTTTGCCTTAATATGAAAGTAATTAACCCCAACAAATAAGAGTAATTGTCAGCTGAAACTCCTAAGACACAGGATGCATTCACCAATCAAACAGGCAGCTGTTTTATATCAAAGCCGAAACATTAATATGAAAAACTCCAGAAACACTGATAACCCATAGCAGTCTCATGTTCTGTCTCTGAAATGACAATGTCATTGTAATTAATAAAAGTCATAACGCTCTTGCTTTAAATTTTTCTCCTTATTTCTCTATTTACAGATGAATTATGATGACTATAGATACTCAGGTGGCTTTCATACAAAAATAAAGAAAACAACGAACCAGGATGTGGGTTTGGATAGTGAGAGTTGGAAATAATATGTCCGCATGTATAGTATAGAAAAAAATCAATAGAATGCAAGAAAGTTAATTAACCAGACAAAACCTCAAAATAAGTAATAGTGATTCAAATTAATTCTCTATTAATCTGTGAAAAAATTGTGAGTAAACATGTAATATTAATCAACTTAATTTGAAGGTAATATATTCCTTTTAGAATCTTTCAAACTACTTTATGCCTTTTTCAACAGTGTGCAGAATAATCAAGGTTTGATATCTAACAGGCTACTCAATGATTAAAATTAATAATATTTACCATTGTTATTAATGATATGGCAATCATTTAATATAGCAATTCCGGGAATACATTAATATATAAATAGATATCTGGAATAGCCAGATATTCGTGGGCACAATACTGAGATTAATCGGTATAAATATATTCAAATGAGCAACGCAACTAATCAAATAGTGTAGAATCTTTTCTAATTAATGTTATAAATCATACATTTTAAAATTCCATCCTTTCTCCCTTAATTGACACGCACCCAAAGAATGAACAAATACGTATTAATAAGGAGGCTGGCAGCCCACAGCCTGTCTCTGGGCCATTTATCACCAGATGTAATAATACGTGGGCTGTGGCAATGTGTGGCAGTACAGCTTAAGAATTCTAGGCCACACATTCCTGTTCCATGTGATTGGCTTGCCTGGCCCTTTCACCCCCTTTCATAATGGAGAGTACCTCTGCCTTATCCAGGGGATAATATTCCAGCACAGTCTAATCAAGGCCATTTTGTGAAAGTGGAGATGAGAGCTGAGAATGAGATTAAGTGGGAGAGCAGCGCTCAAGGTTTGTGGGGGGTCTAGAACTGGGTTCAAGGCCCCCCCATTATGCCAAGAATTTGTATGATTTGGGGCAATATGTTCCCCCCTGCAGGTCCTCAATTTCTGCGTCTGTGAAATGAAGGGATCAGGCTACAAGATCTCTGAGGGCTGTTGCATTTCTGATATTCGGTGACGCTCTAGGACTAAAACGGGCATCCATCTTGATGCACGTTGGTCAGATGAGCCAAAACTAAGAGTAGAAATCATTTAGGACTAAAAAGAAAGTGTATTTTACTTTGAAAATAAAAGGAAGCAAGGAAAAAAATAGGAAACAGTCCCTACCCAAAACTGTATGTACATACACACATTCAAAGGAAGAGTGGGGGACGGGGATGGGATGGGGTGGGGAATGATAGCCAGTTTTAGCCAGTGATCAGCTGTTTTTAAAACAGCCTGTTAGTAACCTGTTACTTGTTGGAAGTGGGAGTGGAGGAGACTTAATTTAAACCAGCATGTGTGAATCATACAACCAAAGAACCTGGTGGATGCTTTCGTAATGAATTCTCTAAAGGCAGCAGGGGCATCTCAGGCCTCTTCACTTCCCCAGTGCCTAAGGCAGTGTCCCATATGTGGCAAACCTTCAAGAAGTGTGTGCCGATGCATAATAACGTAGTTCATACGGGCACAACCCATAAAACATTGGCTAGCCTCGTCAACGAATCTTTCTGAGACCTAGCTCTTCCTTCATCTCTAAGACGATACCTCATGGGCCCCTGGAGGACCCTGGCTCTAGGGCTGGGAGGAACTTCAGATGGCATCCAGTCCATACCTGAGGCCCACCACTATTAAATGACGCTTAGGGTCACACAGGTAGTTAAGTATTAGAGTCAGAATTTGAACCCAGATCCTCCAGTTATAGTCTCTGCCCCTCTATGATGGTCACATGATAGAAATAATGAATGAATATGATATAAAACACCAGTTAAGGACTCCTTAAGAATAATTAATTAGGGTACGTCTAGTGTTTTGAAAAACTTTAAAACACTACAGAAACGTGAATTGCTTTAATTCTTGCCATCATCCTTTAGACAGAAACCAAGAAAGGGAAAAACAAAGATTAAGGGTAGACTCAATGTTAGAGAATAAACACCATTGATGGACAAAATATGCTCTGATACATTCCTAAATGACTTCAGTTCCCATTAGAACTATGTACTGGCTAACTTTTATCATTCCTAATTTCCCCTGACTGGAGAGCTAAGTGGCATCACTCGTACATAGACCACTAGACCTGAATTTAGGAAGATACATCTGTCCTCAGACACTTGCTGGGCACGTTACTTGACACTGTTTGCCTCAGATTCCTCATCTGTAAAATGAGCTAGAGAAAGAAATGGCAAACCACTCCAGTATCTACCAAGAAAACCCCAAATGGGGGAGCAAAGAGTTGGACACAACTGAAAATTGATAGAATAACAGAGTTTCTGCTGAGCTTTGATTAAGCTCTGAAATACTTCATCTCTTCATGCCTTGAAATACCAGTTAAGAATGGCCAAACTCAGCTGTATTGTAGCTTCATTTTTAACATGGGGACTTCCATAGTATTCTCAACAGCCCATCGCCAATCAATGCTGAAGCCATTGACCGTTTACCTCAGATTTCAGTCAATCCCTCCTTAGCTAAACTTCCAACTGAAGAAGAGGTTTTAAGGGCCATTAGGCTCCTTTTGTGTGGCAAAGCACCTGGTGCTGATTCTATTCCAGCTGAGATTTACAAGGTAGGGGGACCATTGCTCATACAAAAGCTGACTGAAATTTTCCAGGTTATGTGGCAAGAGGAGGTTAACCTCCAGGAGTTCAAGGATGCTTTTATTGGCCATCTCTTAAAAAGTAAAAGGAATAGATTGTCCTGCGACAGTCTCAAGGGGTTCTTTCTCTCAGTCATTGCTGGCAAGATTCTTGCCAATAGGTTGATTCAATAGGCTGATCTTTCACTTGGAAAATGGTCATATACCTGAGATCCAGTGTGGCTTCAGAAAGGCCCGAGGAACACTCGATATGGTATTTGCACCCAACAACTCCAGGAGAAATGCCAGGAGCAGAACAGAGGTGTGTGCACATTGTTTGTAGATCTGACCAAGGCCTTTGACACTGTTAGTCATGAGGGCTTATGGAAAATTTGTCAAAATTTGGTTGCCCAAAGAAGTTCATCGGTATTGTACATCAATTTCACGATGGCATGTTTGCCCGGGTTCTGGATAGTGAACGATGCTCTCATGCCTTCCCAGTCACCAGTGGAGTGAAACAGGGGTGTGTGCTTGCTTCCATGCTATTTAGCAAGATGTTTTCAGCCATGTTGTCAAATGTTTTAAATGAGGATGAATATGGCGTCAAGGTCAACTACTGTACCGATGGTAAGTTCTTCAATTTGAAAAGGCTACAAGCCAAGACCAAAGTGGAGGGAGTGTTGGTGCATGATTTTCTGTTTGCAGATGATTGTGCACTCAGTGTAGCCTCTGAAGCTGAGATGCAACAAAGTATGGATCAATTCTCTGCTGCCTGTGCTACTTTTGGCCTAATAATTAACACCAAGAAAACACAGGTGCTCCATCAGCCACTACCACACACCATCCATATGTGAAACCATTGGTTACAACAAATGGAGAAGTTTAGAATGCTGTGGATAAGTTTACTTACCTTGATGGTGTACTTTCCAGGGATGTACACATTGACAATGAGCTTGATGCACACATAGCCAGAGCTAGCTCAGTGTTTAGGAGGCTCTGAAGAAAAGTTTGGGAGAGAAATATTAGACTGACTACCAAACTGAAGGTCTACAGAGCTATTGTGCTGACCTCATTGTGGTATGCCTGTGAAACATGGACAGTTTCCATGCCAGGAAACTGAATCGCTTCCATTTGAACTGTCTTAGGAAGATTCTGCGGATCACCTGACAGGATAAAATACCAGACATTGAAGTCCTTGCTCAAGCTGAACTGCCAAGTATTCAAACTATGCTTCAGAGAGCGCAACTCTGATGGCCTGGCCATATTGTTTGAATGCAAAATGTACACTTGCCAAAAAGAGTATTTTATGGAGAACTTATATGGGGCAGGAGATCATATGGTGGGCAGAAGAAGTGATACAAGGATACTCTCAAGGTCTCTCTGAAGAACTTTGGATTTGATTGTACAACACAGGAGACACTGGCATAGGACTGCTTAGCATGGAGTGCCCACATAAGAAAGGGTGCTGTGCTCTTTGAGCAAAGCAGAATTGAAACAGCACAAAGTAAATGCAGGATGCACAAATTTGGAGTAACCACTCCAGATGTTCACAGGGACTATCTGTGCCCAATTTGTGGTAGAGCATTCCGAGCTCATATTGGTGTGATATGTATACATATATATATATATATATATATATGCACACACACAAATGTTATATACCTATGTACTCTGTATGTGCACATGTACATATATGATGAAAGAAGTTAACATTTTCCTCTCAAGTAATAAATGGCTTAGTCTAACCTATGAAGAATTATTGAATCACACAGTAATTGCTACAGAAAATCTGGTTGTCACTTACAAAGGACTAGTCTTACGTTAAATAACACCTTCATTGATATTTTTGTTTGGACAAATATAAAAATGTTCTATTTTGTTCTGGAAATCCTTTTATTCTTAATGCTAATTTCTTTTAGAATTTTGTTAGGGGCTACCATGCAGAGAGATATCTGATTATGAATGAGGAAAGGTGTTTTGAATAAATTGCAAGAAACAAGTACTTCACTTTTTGTTTCTTCTTTCAGGAAGCAATTTCCAGTGAATTGATGATATTTCCCTTTCCAAGTGAGAAGCTTTTATGCTTTTATTGGATTTTGGTTACTTCAGTCTCATCTCGTCTTCAACTGATATTATATTTTCAGGATTCCTACGTAATTTCAATGATTAGATTTCTATCTGCTCTCTATATTGATGAATTGCTTTTCAGTAGACTTACACTGACTCAGTTGTTCCCATAATGCCTGTGAAGTAGCATTTTAAAGGAAATCTGTCATGTGTTTTGCTGACTACACAGAGGAGTGCCAGCTCTCTTTGCAAAGTTTCTTGTAGAGGCTGGGGAGGAACAAAGGCAACTACACATCCTGGGTTGGGTTTGGCTTGATATTTTTGTACGACTGGGAAAAAAATAAAAGACGGGCTGGTCACATGGTAGGAGGAAGGGATGCCCAAGGAACAATCTGCGTACTACATCTGGAGGCAGGCCCCTTCCCAACACCTGAAAGCCCCACCCTGGGGGATTCCCAGAAAGCCACAAACAAGAGATGCACAGGAGGAAGGGGACAGGTGGTGATCTGTATCACTGGAGGAAATGTCCTCCACAGGGAGGCCACGGATCCACTGAGGTATCTCAGGAGTGCTTTGCAGATCACTAATAAGTGTGCAGGAGTTGTCAGCTCTCTTGGTGCATCCGTTGCCTACTGTCCAACAGGAAAATTCTTTGGTTCTAAATTGTTTGAGATACCTCAAAAAGAAGCGCTATCCACTGAGAAAACTTTAGGAAAACCCTGCACACTAGCCTACAAATAAAGAAAGCAGGTAATTGGAGAGTTGTTCTCAAAGAACCAAGGGCTCTCGGACAAAAAAGATTCATTCACCAATGTTTTTGCTATAAATAGTGAGCTCCCTCAGAGTATTTAAAATACATGAGTCTTCAACTGAGATGATATTTTCAGCCCTGCTTGGTAAACATAAACACTTCAGTTTATAGTTGCAGAATCATAGAATTTTAGAGATGGAAGAGCTGTTAAGCTCATCTAAGCCAATATCTAAAAATGGTCCATTTTATGGGCGAGGAGACTGAAGACTGGCTTTGCCGAGGGCTGCATGGCCAGGTAGCAAAGATGATTCTAGAACCCCAACCTCCCCCTCCCCTTCACCATAGTGCTCTGTCTTTACTACTTCTCAAAACTTGAGACACTTTACAAATTAACAAAGCATATTTATAAAATCTGACTCATACACAGCTTTCCAAGCCCATACCAAAGTCATGAGATGAGAGAGCATTCATGTACTACCATGTCCTAATATGTATTAGTATCAACATCCCTTATTTTCTTTCCAAATCATCCCCTCACTCTCCAGACCCCAAAACTCTATTTAATAGTGAGATCCTTAAAATAATTTTATCTAACCTGAGACTCATCATGGAAACCTGTCAAATGTTAAAGGTGAGCATCTGAAGAATATCTGTGTACTGTGCCACTCTATCTACCTGGAGAATTTATATTTCTGAAGTCACGTTTTAAAGTTATAGGACATTCAAACATTCTACCAAATAAAACAACCTTGCAAATAAGTACAACGACTGTACAAGTCTACAAAACATTTAAACCAGCCCATCTTCTCCTGTGACTGAGAAGATATCCCTGAAATGTAAATAAAACGTCAAAATACAAAAAAAAGAAAACCAACACAACTTAGGTTATTGTATTATTAGCTGTGATCCCACTTCTTTATTTCCCAGGATTCTGATGTATCAGTCCTCCATGATGTTGGAGACAGAGGAGGTCAGCTCAGGGTTACTTTTCCATCTATCTGCCCCCGGAAAGGAAGGTGTCCATAGAACTGCTTTGAGCTGTATCACTTCAAACAAGCAGGCAATGAAACTCCAGTTGATTCTAAGGGAAAATGTTGCAGGTGAAAAAGCCCATCCGGCTAGCCACCTGTTTAGTGCCGCTAACAGGTGTACCAAACAGCAGGCCTTCCTCTGGGAAAGAAGACAAACTAAACCCAGCCAAAACAGACAAAGCAGCAGCTACAGGGACAGACCGGAACACAGCATCTGCTTCCTGGGCCCTCCACAACTGCCAGAGGAAGCCAGAGAAAAGAAAGAACAGGTAGGTAGCATTTCTAATATGAAACAAATGTTTGAGTTCATTACATAACACACCAGCTCCATTTACAGGGCATTAGGCTTTCTCCTAAGCTCAGCTGTGTACAGGTATTTATTCATGCGGTCAAATCAAATCTAACCTTAATACCGTCCATGGAGTCTCAGCCACAGGGTCACATAGGAAGCTAAGCACTGTTCAAATGAGGCTGTCTTGGAATTTCCAGTCAAGGGACCTGCACCCTATTTGTATTTATTCATCAAGACTTTATGCTTTGCCAACATCTAAAGGTTTGGAGACAGTTCATGGGATTAAATGAAATGCAAAACTGAATCATTAGAGATCCTAAACAGATCCGAGGTTCTGAAGAAAGCACGTTGAGGGGATGCTACCAGGCAGCAGGGTGGACTGATGAGATGGCTCCGAGTTTCCAGGCAGCAAAGGAAAAAAAAGCATCAAACCCACTGGGCATCATAATTTTCTTTTTCTGATCAAAGACAACACGTAGAAATTTGTCTGCACAGACAAATCTCTTTCCTGAAACCAAACTGAGCCAGTGACCTATCACACGAAATCTTGTCTAAGGGATGTTGGGCAACAGAGTCCACAGTGCCCTGGATAGTTCTGCAAGACACAAGAGCTATTCAGGTGAACCCTCCTAGAAAAGGCTGGAGGCAAAACACTCCATGTTAAGTCTGCAGCAGGGAACAGAACTGAGATGACTTGGTCCAGACACTTTGCTCGCAGATGATTTTGACTTGGAAAATTTTTAGAAAATAGGAATGAATACTTGAACATGTCCTAGGTTATATTCTTTGGCCTTGTGTGTGAGGATGGGCCAGGTTGCTATTGGTCTCTATTCTGAATGCAGCCATATCTTTTATGGATGCTACAGAAAAACAAACAAAAAAACGAACAAACAAAAACACTGCAGTTCTGGCCTCAGCTTGTGGTTATACCATAGATGGGCAGAAAGATATGGCCAAATGATACCTCTAAAGTGAGTGATAAAATCCTAAGTCTGGGCTACAGGGTTTAAAGGGATTAAAAGTAAAAAGGAAACGTGAAAAAATTTACTTTTCTGTTACTCCTTCCGAAGTATATTTAGCGAAGAAGATACATTTCAGTTGGATAGTGAAATTTCAGTTTCTTACTATGATCAATTTCCACAGTTAATGCGCCCAGGACAGGGCACATACATACATATGGTATCAGTGAAATTGGGCTAACATGGACATTAGGTAAAGAGCGATATCAAAGTAAAGTCTCAGCAAGGGAACAGAATCACAGCTCTTGGAAAGCAGCAAAGAGTTAACTGATACTGAATCCGTACATTGAGGCCAGTAAAAGAATGGCAAAGTCCCCTCAAGATCTTCTCCTTTCAAATTTAATGAGCAAAGGAGGGTCTCTTGTTAATTCTTCCTTAGCAAAGAAATCTCCAACTACCTCTGAAAGCTAGCGTTTGCATGTCTCCCTAAGAGTTGCTAAGTATGATCATATTTGAGCCTCACAACAAGCTGTTGGAGAAAATCTCAGGGATTCTTATGGTTTCCATTTTTCTACACAAGAAAAGTGAAGCTCCCAGGGGGGTGAGACCCTTGCCTACCTAACAGGTAGAGGTGAGGTAGGATTGGAACTAGGTGGTTCCTGGTTCCCATCCCTGGGCTCTCCTCACTATGCCATGTCACCTCTATGAGAAGGAACCCAAAGAAGAGCTGTCACAATCCTGATGACTAAGGTCATGTGATGTGAAATGCCCATGAGAGTGCTTCCTCTCTGTGCCATCCTCATTGTGGTTTGGCTTTGGAAGAGACATCAGAGAGGAGCTGAAATAAATCACTTCTAGTCGTTTTCATTGGTATTTTCTCTCAGGTTTGCAAAGTGCCTTCCTAATGACCACTTTATGATGCAGGGAACTGAAGGACTGTTATCATTTTACACACAAGGAAATCATCCTAGACTCCTCACTCTCCCTCTCACCCCCTAAATCCAATATGGAACAAGACCTGGGGATTTTGCCTTTACCTCATCCCTCCATTACTCCTCCTTCTCTTCTCTGATACTACCCCCAACACATACCCTTTGGATCCAGCTCTGGGTATTCTGGCTGACCCCCATGCCAGGAATGTTCTCCCTTCTCTGCTCTGGCTACTGACTTCCCTGACTTTCTTTAAGTCCCAACCAAAATTCTCCCTCCTGCTTTCTATACACGTCTTTCCCAACCCCACTAAATTCAGTGCCTTCTCTCTGAGGTAGTAAAGACATGTCTACAACATATCAATACATCCAGTGAGGTTACCTGTCCCATTCATTGTTGGTCAGCTGTAAGTGTTAGGAGGGTTCTTTCTTCTAGAGTCAAAATCTGTTTCCTTATAACCCCTTGCCCACCCCTACTCGCTCTTTCCTGTGGGGCCAATCTGTACCAGTCTATTCTTTTTCCCCATGGGCCATTCCTTCAGTCAGAGGCAGCAAAAGTCAGAATTAGGGCACAGGATCTGAGCCCACTGGGGAAAGAACCCATGGAGCATCCCAGGCTCTGACAGAATGCCCTATGTGCTGAAGACTCAGAGACACAAGAAGGGACTAGCCCCATAATCCTGACATCACGAGAATCTAAAAATAAGAGAGTCAGTGGAAATGGCAGGGACTGCAGACATGAACCCAGCTTTACCACAGAAGTGCAGAATTCCTCAAGCATCCCTCCTTCCAAGTCTGCACATGGGTCCCACCATGGTACTGCTTAGTTAAGAACCTGTCCCGTTAATTGTCTTGTGCGCTTTCCCTTGGTTCAGATCACTTTCCCAGGAAGAGAGGACTCTCAAAAGTCCAGTGGAGATGCTTTATCTGCAAGTTGTTTCTCCATTTCTTGCAGAGTTGCCCCTTGTAGGCACCATAGCCTGAGTCGCCTTCAAAGACTTGAAGATGGCTTCTGTGTCCTCACCAGTCTTCCTCTCTCTGGGCTAAATATCCCTCATGCCTTCAGTTGGTGCCACTGGGAAGTAGACTCAAGGGCCCTCAACTCCCCAGTTTCCTTCCCAACTGCTCTGGCTTGTCAGTGTCCCTTCTAAAAGTGGCCCCCTACATCTGGATGTAGAACCCCAGATGTGTCCCATTCCATTCTGTTCTTTACGTCAATCTAGAAGAAAAATTCACTGTATGCCTTTCCTGTGGCCGCCAACAGATCTCCGTTAAGCTTCTCAGCTGAAGTGGAAACAAAAGACTTTTTCAGGCAGATCCCTTGCTTTTGGGTTTAGGACCAGACCTGAGGCTTCATCAGCATGGGGAACTCCCTTTGAATCTGTTCTACATCTCAGACTGTGGTACAGTGACTTATCAGTGGTCACACAGCCCCTCTGTGTCAGAGGCAAGACTCAACCTGGGCCTTCCTGACTCTGCGGCCAACTCTCTGGCCACTACATCATGATGACTCTATCAAATGGCAAGGAAAAAATGCAATCCAGTCAGTAATCAGGTCTTTTAATTGAATTAAAGTATGTGTGTGTGTGTGTGTGTGTGTGTGTGTGTGTGTGTGTGTGTGTGTGTGTGTGTACTTTCTTAAAGCTCTCCTGTGTCAGCTTGGGAGAGGAATCTCACATCTGGGTCTCATTTTCCTCACCTGTAAAAAGGGAGATTGGGCTGGCTAGGTCCCTTCCAACTCTAAATACATGAATCTATGATCTATCATATTCAAGTTTGCAGGGTAAAGCTTTTTTACCTTATGCTGAAGCCCTCCCAAATGACTCACAAAGGAAAACCATCCTTGCCCACTCCACTTCCCTACTTGCTCTCCTTCATCCTGAGGAAAGACAGACTGTAAACCCAGGACACCTTTCATCTTTCCGGTTACAGTCCAAGAGGTCTGACTGGCTGTTCCCAATGAACCAGCCCCACTTTCAGCAACTTCCTGATGATCCGTACTGCCAGAGAGTCTCCTGGGAATGCGTGCACCTGGGCTGAAGAACTGCCCTGCTCTTCTGCTGCTGCCTGAATGTAGATGCTGGTCAGTAGCATCTTCTCTCCTTCGACCTTGGAGGTGTAACACTCAGTTACTGGGGACAACTTCTGACAGACATTGGAGGGGAAACCTCAGAAATCGCCAAATTAGATAAAGTGAGGAAGAAATGCATTGTGGACAGAGCCATTCTTACACATACATCCTGTACTAAATGAGCCAAGGAGCACCCAACTTTTAGAACTGTGAAGAAACGTGATTCAAATTTGTATGGGGCCCATAAGTAGAAAATACCAATTTAACAAGCAAAGGATTCCAAACACTGTACAGTCCTTAGCAGTCTTCTGTTGGGCAGACTGACATGCTTTGTAGACTGGTTGTGCATGCCTAAAGACAGTGACATTCTAGTTAAGGCAGTACGAGTGGTGAAATCGTGATAGCCATTTCCCTGTGAATGTCCTTGTTTTTATTACTTTCTGACATACCCATGCACTCTTTAAACTCGCCTGTGTGAGGGGAATGCGAGGAGCAGGTTTTTATTGAAATTTATCTTCTGCACAGTTTCCATTTGAATGCTTAATAAATCAGCAATAACTCCGCGAAGCTTTGTTTGGAGCCCAAATTGTGTGGCATGTTCCCATTGAACGTATTCCCCCACTTTTGAGCACATTTAAATTGTAAATTTAAGTATAGTTCTAAACATTTACAACCCTGAAGGGAGAGGCCAGCATCTCACTCCAAGGCAGGGAGACCCTACCCCAAGGCTAGAGAGCCACCTAGTGGGCATAAGCCACCAGCACCAGCAGGAGGCCATCGTAATCACCATCCAGGACCATTTAGAGACTTAGAAATGTGAATCCCCTGCTATCAACATGCCCCTTTTCTTGTGGACTCGCTGCTGTTCTAGAAGTGGGGGGTAATTCTTCCCTGTGTAAAGTGAGAGTGACTCCATTACCCCAGTCCTGGGGTCCTGCCCTTGCGACCCAGGAGTAGGAGATGCCCACATGCCCACCCCCATGCCCTGGCTCCCTCACCTGCTGCAGGCCACAACTGAGTAACTATGGATGCTCCCAGCAATGAGGCAGACAGAGTGACCGCGCCCTGCTGATGAGCCAGGTGGCCAACAGGGCAGTGCCGGATTATGGTCCTGCGCCTTCCCACAAACCCGCAGGGACGTGGCTGAGGACTCTGCAGACAAGCCAAAAGGTTCGGGCTGATAAAGACCAGAAGTCACTGGAAGGTCACTTGCTATTGGCAAAGCGTTCTGTTGTCATGGCCATTTGTCTTTCCTGGGGACGGAGAACGAAGCGCTTGAGAATGGCCCCAGCGCGGCATTCTGGGGCCTGCAGAATGGCAGACATGTTAACAGATAGATAATCAGCAGGAGTAGCCTTCTGCTTCCTGGATGCACGCATGAATGACATTCTTGCACTTCTTGGGCAATGAGAGGCGACAGATCATGGGCTCCCAGGGACACCAGGGGAGGGCCTGCTCTCCTGTGTGAAAACCTGTGCCCTAAAGCTCACTTCTGCCAGTCTTCCTGCTTACCTCAATGAAATACTGCATCAGTGATCAAAACGGGTCTCCAGAAGCCAAACACTGTGATGAGTCTCTAATGGCAGTATCCTTCCCACTCCCCGAACCTCCTTTTTCCACTCTGAGTCCAACACCTCCTGACTGCTCCAGGTCTGAAGGGCACCGTAATGTACCCTCTTTGCAGGGGGAACAACTCTCCATTAGCCACTTCTCTGTGTGGGGAAGGGAGCCAGCAAAAGCAAATTCTCATTCTCACATAAACCTAGCAAGGGTTTCTCTTTGTGGCTGCCTTCCACTGTGGCCTCTGATCCGAGGTTTAGGAAGTAAAACAATTTGTATCTACTAAAGAAACAACCTGAAGGCAGATTGTACTTGGGCCAGGAGATAATTTTCCTCTCTAGCAGGTGAAACACCCTGGAGACAGTGCATTTTATAAAACTAACATCATTTTACCCAAAGTGTAACTGCTTCAAAACAGCAGCGAGTTCCTCCTTGAAATGACAGGGAAATACAACACTTGCCATTAAATTAATTCATGTAGCAAAGACTCACAAGTGCCCTGTTGTTACTATGGGATGGTGGGATGAATGGGGAAAGCCCCTCCCAGTGAAAATTCTGTTCAGACAGAATTCTTTGCTTTCCCAGAGTAGAATCTGGCTTTTGAGCCAGCTCCCGGGCTACACAGAGCTAAAGATGGATGGGGGGCCTTTGAAATCATCTCATTCAACCCTTAAATTGGCAGGTAAAGGAACTGAGGCCCATAGCAGGGAAAGCACTAGCCCAAGGTCACACAGATCCACTGCCATACTGAGATCTGCTTGGATGTGGCCCTCCCCTCCCTGGAGGGGCCCCTCACATGATGATCCTGAGGAGGCTCCCCAGATACCTCATAAGTGGATCCGTCCGCAGAGTGCAGCACCCCATGCCCCTGTCGCTGGTCCAGAATCCAGTCTCCTTCATATTTATCGCCATTGCTAAATCACAAAAAGAGGGGAATCAGGCTGGAGGCAAGAGGCTGACCAGTTGGTTAGACAGAACGTTCTGCTGGCCCAGGCCTTTCCACCTAATCACCTGCTGTTGGGTGGCAAATGGTTCCCTCACGAAAATGGAATCCTGTACAAGACGAGTTGATGGGACTCACAACTAGATTTTGGCACTCGCCTTGGGAAGTGGGAGACCAGCTGACAGGGAGTGATTCAGATTGATTCCTGTGACTAGTGTTCAAGACTTTTTCCACCAGCGACTGAAGCAAAAATAGATACTGCACAGATGGTTCTTTATGAAATCCTACCTTTTGCCTCGTCCCTGATTTTGGAAGACCCACAAAAAGGAAAAGTCCCGATAACCTTGTGTTAAGTCACTCACAAGAAAGGCTGTGATTCTTCAGACAAAGGCTGGGGCAGGCCTGCTTACAGTACAGGAAAAGCAATATTTTCCTGACTATTGGGAGGTCACTCATACTCTTCATTTCCATCTATGCAGACTGTTTTACTCTGGTGAAAAGGTATGGTGTTGGCAAGTTCCCATAAAAGGAATGTAAAAGAATGAAAAAGAAAAGGTGGTTCCATATTTTTCAGTTGATTAGCTAGTTTTTACTGCATATAAGGATGCCACAAGCAGAATGTTGCATATGAGAATCTGCCTTAAGAATTTGTTTTAAATATGTTTAAAACATATAACATTATGCCTTGCTTCTGAAAGGAGAAAGCCTATATATTGCCAGAGAATGTCATCTTTCAAATTGCTTACAAGCTTTCCCTGTATAATCTACACAGATACTGAGTGATCTTGAGACTATGACCAAGATAGATACTCTAGGATAAGGTTGCAATGTTTACGGAGCATGGGAGGAGGCAAGAAGTTTTTTGGTTTGTTTTTTTTTTTAAAGGTTATAGTGATGACTGATTTTAACAAAGAAGAAAAACAGTTTTTAAAAAATGTATTTTAACTAGCATGTGAGAGTTATGGAAAAGGAGTCAAAACTATGGCTCAAAGTGGTTTTTTTTACATATCAGTATTCTTCAAGATATATGATGCTAAACACACACACACATGTCAAAATAGTTCTATCAATTACGAAATACGTCTAAAATGTTCAAAGAATCCATTAGGTAGAGGTAGGGAAAAATGCACAGGAGGAAGCCGAGGCTTTGTAAATTTCGGTCCAGATTCACTTCTCATCTTTTTGGACTTGACACAATATTTCTGTAGGAGATAAACAGTTTTCTGGGGGATCATGAATCAGTCAGACTTACTTGAAGATCATCTGTCCCACACCATGCTTTTTATTTTCATGAAATGAGCCTTGGTAAACTTGTCCATTTTTATCAATGAGGGACCCATACCCTGAAGAAAAGAAAAAGAAATTCTGTACACATGACAAAAAAAAATCATGCCTTATGGCTATGATAAAAATCTGTTAGCTCTAGCCAAGATGGGGTTTTTTTTGTTTTGTTTTTGTTTTTTTTTTTTAACTACAGAAGAAATCTTCACTTCCTAATAAGGACAGGGATGCTTTAGTTTGGATGGTCCATTTAATGGGTTTTCACTTGAAAGGACAAGTACAAATCTCAAGAGAAAATGATTTCATCAAAGTTTTTTGCTATTTTCAGGTGGTTCTGAAAAGCCCAGAAATGCCATGGGAATATTTCCTTTGTCATTTCTCCTTTCTGACAAAATAAAAAACTGAAGGACTGTAGGTAGTTGGATTAACTTTTAGCCAAAACTATTAAAATTGTAGTTTTTGACTGTGGTAGCCTTTTGGTAACAATATTCAGAGTACCATTTGTGCGGTCTATATAAGGGGTAGGCATCTGGGTTCACTTTAGGAATTTTTTATGAAATATAGATACACTCATCCTATTGTGCCCAGTTTTCTTATCTGTAAAAAGAAGGTGCCACTGAACATTCTGTGACCTTATAATTGGAAGGTTTATCTGTGATTTCTTAAATCTCAGAATCTGTAATAATTTTCATCTAAATCAGTTGTTTAATGACTGAAAGTGAAAAAAAAACACTGGGATTTTACTTGGCATCTTTTAAAAATAGGTGATCACTTGGAGGTGTAAATGACTGGATTGGAATATGGGACTGATCTGCAGGAGTGATGGAGGAACTACCCACATCACGGAGGTATTGGAGTCTTAGACTGGAATTAGAACCCAGGGACTGGAGCACAGGACATGGGTCCTAGTGAGTGACAGGGAAGTTTTTCTTCTTTTCTCTTCTGGGTTGGAAGAGGTATCTCCAGATGTGATACTCCAGATATCATTCTCCTAATGAAGAACAAGTCCAGTCAGTCAGTTAACAAACGTTTATTAAACCCTTACTGTGTGCAAGATGCTGTGCTGTGCAGCTGGGGATACAAAGAAAGACAGAGAGAGAGAGAGATAGACACATATGGAGATATAGAGAGATATCTACACATGGAGATATCTAGATCTCTATCTCTATATCCTTATCTCCCTGCCCTCAAAGAGCTTACGTTTTAATGAAGGAGATCATAGGTAAATAATTAGATGTGTACAAGCTACATACAGAGTAATGTGAAGGCAATTTGGAGTCGAAAGCATTAGCACTGGGGAGAGGCCTCCTAGAGAAGGTAGAATTTCAGCAGAGTCCTCAAGAGGCCAAGGTGAGAAGAGAGAACATTCCAGGGGTGAGGAACAGGTCCAGTAAAGGTGGGGAAACTGAAGATGGTGGATCGTGCACAAGGAACCATCAGAGGGCTTACTCTGGGATGGCAATGAGGCCTGTGCTGCTGAGTGGCAGCATGCATGAGAGAGAAACGAGGAAAGAAAGAGAGGCACCCAATGGTGAAGAACTTTCAAGGTCAAGCAGAGGGGTTGATATTTGATCCTGGAGGTAATAGGGAGCCACTGAGGCTCATGGAGTAGGGACAGTGTCAGACCACACTTTAGAAAAATCAGCTGAATGGAGGACAAACTGGAGTGAGCAGAGATGGGAGGCCACTCGTCTAATAGCCTGGGTAAGGAATGACAAGAGTGTGAACTAGGGTTGTGGTTGTCTGAGTGGAGATGGGGGAGGGGTGGAGATCTATCCAAGAGAGGCTGTAAAGGTAGAAGCGACAACGCAACAGTGTGCATTGTCTCGTTTGATCCTCCCCACAGCTCTGGAAGACAGCCACTAAGTTTCTGAGATCAGATTTGAACTCAGGTCTTCCTGATTCCAAGCCCAGATCTCTAGCCACTGTGACAGCTAGATCCGCAAGGCTGTGAGTCTTGATGACTGACTGGCTGGTGCCGCCTTTGACAATTTCAGAAAAATTACAAAGAGAAGAGCACTTGGGGGAAAGAAAATGAGTTTTACTTTAGACATGTTGAGTTTGAGATGCCTATAGGACATCCAGTTCAAGATGTTCAAAAAGTAATTAGTACTGTGATAATTAGTATAATTGTAACTCAGGGGAGAGCCTAGGGAGATAGAGAGATATAAAATATATAAGTATATATATAAATATCTATATATAATCTGCTCTCTCCTGAAATGTGTGTATATCTTTATATAGAGATATCTATCTATACAGATAATCTATATATATTTATCTATAGACAGCAAAATATGTAGTGATAAATGTAACTATATCAAGATATATATATGTTATATATATAAAATATAATGACATCTATCCTTCTATCTCCAAATCATCCACATAGAGATGATAATGGAACCCATGAGAACTGATGAGATCACCAACTGAGACAGTACAGAGAAGAAGGCCCAGCACAGACCCTTGGGGGGACTCTGCCAGTAATTAGAGTGACTAGGATAAAGAACCATCAGAGAAGACTAAGAAAGAGCAGTTGGACAGACGAGAGAAGACCCAGGAGAAAGCAATGTCCTGAAAACCTACAGGATCCAGGAGGAAGTGATCAAGAGTGTCCATGACAGACGGGTACACCAAGAAGAATCAGAAGTAGGAAAGGTTAAGAGAAAAACAAGGAAAGAGCTGGGCTACTTTGGTAAAGAAAAACAAGTCATCATTGCCTTTCAGCCAGAGACCCTTAACTGGAACCTATATTTGTAAATTATTGTTCAACATTTTATCGTTGTGACATCCAGAGTTTCTCTGTGTCTTTCACAATGAACAAGCCTTCTCTCTCACATTTGGTTATGTCTCTTATATCTTCAGCCTTTAAAATATCAGAAGGGAAAATTTTGAGTGTTTCACCAGAATGTGGTGACTGGAAACTCAACAAACCACAGAGAGCTCATTGGGGTAGGAGTCTTTCAGAAAAAGGGAGTTCACACAAAGGTACAGGAGGAAATGGGATATATGGACATATTGTTAGCTACTGGGAGACAAGTTGAAAAATTGAATCTTTTTGCAAAGATTATACTGAAAAAAAATTTGACCTCAGCAAAGGATACTTAAGATGACAATCAGATTTGTGCTTAAAATAAAATATGCCTGGATTTACATGAGCTATGGAAGGATGGGGACTGAAATGTCATTATGGATAGAGGGTCAACCTTGGAGTCACAAAGACCTGGGTTCAAGACTGCCTCAAACATATGGCTATATGACTATGGGCAAGTCATTCAACTTCTCAGTTTTCCCAGGAAACTCTCTAAGACACAGAGGAGTAGCCAATCTGCATGTATAGAGGGATTCCCCACACCAGGAGGTTCCCCATATCGACAAAACCCTAGGCACAAACAGAAACGAAAACAAAACAATGAAAAGATTGTAATACACTCATTCACTGCCTCCTATTTATCCAGAAAGTTGACATAAGCAAGCATGCATTTGAGAATGAGCTTACACTTGTCTCTAAGTGGAGGCTGAATCAGCCTAAGTTCCATCCCTGTGGCTCTGGGAGACACCAGAGGTGAGCATAAAATTATCTAAACTGTCTCATGGATATTGAGAAAGGAAAAGACTCCAATTCATTTCACTGTGTTTCCAAAGTCTGAACATGCAAGTCACGGCTGATGAAGCCTTCCAGAGGCAGCTGTGACCTGACCAGATTCTATCAAAAAAAAAGCCAGAAATCTTTGGGGATAGAGGACATCAAAACATTTAGTGGAGGCTAAATTTGACAATGAGCATTTTCTAGACAATTATAAATAATGACTAATTATACTTAAAAACATACCTTCTCTCACTCCATGAGAAAATTCCCCTTCATATTTTCCACCATCTTTGTACCTCATTATTCCTTGCCCTTGAAGTTCGCCTAAAACAAACTGCCCAGAATAGGTGTTTCCTGGAATCCGATAAAAGAGAAAAGAAAAAGCTATTTTCAGATTCATCAATGGTTTTTCTTTTCTGTTTTGTTTTGTTTTTAATGTCCCAGGTGCTATAGCAATGAGATTCCTGCCTTTAGATCAATAGTGGCCAACATTGCACCGTTGGAATGAATCACTGATGTCTCTCTCTTTTTTTATTACCTATTCTGTGTAATGAAAGGGGGAACAGAACTATTAAGGTCTTTATTTTAAAACCAGTGGATCATAATCCATGATCCCTGAGGCTGGGAAAACTGAAAACCCTTAAAAGATGTCAATTCTAAAGTTCAAAGAAGTGTTCCTGATCCCACTCATGGTTGGTGTAGGAAGTGGTACAATGTCATGTTTTCCTTGGCTCCCTTTGACACGTGCATGCACGCGCGCGCGCGCATGTGGTTGTGTGTGTGTGTGTGTGTGTTTGTATTTTCCTTTTCGTTTTCTTTATCTGTGCCTAGAAATGTGAAGTGTGTGTATGGATGGACCCCTGTTTGCCTGAAGGCATGGTACGCATCCAAATCAGTCACAGAATACCTGATCTGCTCTGTATTTGCTAGGGAACAGAAATCAGAACTCCAGTGGAGGATGCTCTCGTGAGAGTTTGTACCAAATTCTTTAAGAATTTGTTTTATTAAACCCAGCAAATCCTGACAACCCTGAAAACTCATTTTATGCTAGGGTTCCTGATTGTGATATAAAGCTGATGCCATTAGAGCTTTCTGTTCTTTCTCCCTCACTTCCCTACAGATGAAATGTGTCTTTAATCACTTAAAAGAAAAGGGGAAAAAAAGAAAGAATAGTTAACTGTTCTTTTCCCTCGCCACAAAGTGAGTTAGGGAAATCCAATTCGCCAACAGGGCTATAATGTCTCATATCTGAAAATACTCAGAAGAGTCTTGCTGAGCTGAATGGACTCAAACAGTATGTGAGGATCTCAACAGTCTTAGTTCGTAGAGTATTGACTGAATTTCTCAAGGGTTTTCGCTACTATCTGCATGGGTTCCTTGTACAATACAGCCTCTGCAGACGATCTTTCCTCTCAAGTTACAGATAGAAAACCCTTCCTGGACCCTTCAAAAGCTGGGGGATCCGCTGACAATACAGATGTCTTATGAAAATTAGTAAACGGAACACACTCCAAAGAAAGCTGACCTGATGATGCCCAGTAACGCTGTCCCTTTCCAATGATCTCACCATTTACAAATTCGCCTTCATAGTAACTTCCATCCTTAAACAACAATTTTCCATGACCTAATGAAATGACAATAATGGTTCACATTTATTTAGCATTTTTAAAGTTTGCAAAGTGATTCATATATATACCATTGTTACTCAAATTCCAGCTTAGTAAAATATGAAAACCTTTTACCTATAATAATAAATATTCGGACTTCAGAGCTGGGAACTTGGCCTCAAGATTCGTTGGTTCTTTTATCTGGACCCACCACACAAAGTCATCATGTGACCTTTGAAAGTCACTGGAATACAGAGTAGTCTGCAGAGAACATAGCAGTCCAGATACTTCCACAATGCTAACCAAAATATGACTAAGCATTTTGATATCACTGTCTGTCAAAATGTGCATGAAGATGATAAAGGTATTAAAATGCAATTACTATTTCGCTTAGTATCCTTCAAGAACCATTCTAGAAATGCTCTCAGAGTATAGATTTGATAATTGTTATCTCTATTAGTATAAGGACAAAATGAAAACATGTCACAGTAATATTACAGAATGAGTAAAGAAAAAATGATTTTTTAAAAAGTCCTTCATCCAGGTAAAGCTTTGAGAAGACAAATTCTGGGACAAGATAGTCAAGTTGAAACTGAGGAGAAATAGTGATATTCTACAAAGTCTCAGAAAGGATGCAACATAGGTCCAGTTCATTGAAAAGAATGTCAATTACTAAACATCCTGCATATGCTTGCATGTATAAGTCTCTCATTTTCCAACTTCCTGGGCTGCCATTTGAGGGGATGGCTACCAAGCCCAGAAGGTATCATTTTAGAAGATTAAGCCAACATTTTAAAGCAATTCTTTTCATTTGTATTAGACTATGAACCAGTTTTCATTCTCTGTGGACAAGGGCAGCATCTCTTGTTCTTACCATGTTTCTTCCCATCTTTCCATTCTCCTTCATATCGAAAGAAAGTATTTTGATATAGATAGTGCCCGTAACCTGAAGACAGAAGAGAGGCCAAATGTATTTCCATTCAGTTCAATGAGCATCTATCACACACTTGGGATGTGCCAGCCACTGAACCCAGGCTGGGGATAGGAAGCCCCAAATGGGCATTTGGTCCTTGCCCTTGAGTTTACCTTCTACTAATTGTATTTCTTTTCTCCCCTCTGCCTCTGCTGCTCTGCCCCTCCCAGGGTACACTGATCACCTCGAATCTCATCATGGAGCTCAACTTCAACCTTGGATACCTCACTTGGGCAAGCCTCCTTTCCCTCCCTATTGCAGAACTACACTCCTCCCAAAACTTTCCATTGTGGAGGGCAAAGATTGGACTTCCAGAGTGTTCCACCCTCCCTCTGTATCTCTGCCTGGTTTCCTCGATGGAACAAGATCCCCCACACCTGGAGGTCCTCTGTCCCCTTCCAGCTTCCTTCTAGGTGTTGCCTTTTCCCATTAAATTGTCAACCAAGCACTGTGCCTCACACATAAAGGGTGCTTAGTAAATAGGTATTGAATTGAATCTCGATTCTCCTTCTCCCTGCCTACCTGCTCCCTCTCAGATCTCCTTTGCTGGTCCATATGATGTCCCCTCAGTACAGGCACACCCCTAAGTTCTGCCCTGGATCTCAACACTCTTTTGAGATAGCGCCATCAGCTCCCACAGGATCAAGTACCGTCTCTGTTCTATATCTGCTAGAGTCTTACATTTAGCCCTCACGCCCTGGTCTTGGGTAGCTAGGCAGTGCAAGGGTACATAGAACACTTGTGTGTGTTCATCCTTCGTTGCTGAAGAAGACCATGCCATCAGAGAAATGATAACATGACTTGCACTTGACTTTGTTTTGAGTGAGGGAGGGCTGTGCAGGTCACCAGCCTCACTTCTCCTCCAGAGCCATCTGAATCCAGTGACCAGATATTCATCAGGATGACTGGAGATGAGCCAGGATGAGGCAACTGGGCTTAAGTGACTTGCCCAAGGTCACACAGCTACGAGTGTCAAGTGTCTGAGGTGAGATTTGAACTGAGGTCCTCCTGACTCCTGCACTGGTGCTCTATCCACTGTACCACCTAGCTGCCCCAAAGAGCACCTGACCTAGAGTCAGAAAGACTCTTCTTCTTGAGTTCAAATCTGGCCTCAGACACTTCCCAGCTGCGTGATCCTGGGCAAGTCACTTCACCCTGTTTGCCTCAGTTTCCTCATCTGTAAAACAAACTGGAGAAAGAAATGGTAAACCACTCCAGGATCTTCGCCAAGAAAACCTCAAATGGGGTCAGGAAAAGTAGGACATGATTGAACAACAAACTGAGGCAAACATGGATAAGTGACTTCCCCAGGCTACTTACTAGCTATAAGTGTTTGAGGTCAGATTTGAATTTACAAAGTTGAGTCTTCTTGACTCAAGGCCTGAAGCTCTCTAGCTGCCCTGCCCCCATCTCTAATAACAGTTCCAAACCATGTTGCTTCTTTCTATCCCAGCCCTCCTCTCCTCTTCTTGCCCTGAGAAACTTGGGTTCTTCTACCTAATCAAGCAATAAGAATTTAAGCACCAATTATGACCTCAGACACTTCCCAGCTACGTAACCCCTGGCAAGTCACTTCACCCTGTTTGCCTCAGTTTCCTCACCTGTAAAACAAACTGGAAAAGGAAATGGCAAACCCCTCCACAGTATCTTTGCCAAGGAAACCCCAAATGAGGTCACAAGATGACTGAAACGAGTGAATAACTGAACAAGCCCTAGTCTCTCTCCTGAGCTCCACTCCCCACACTGCCAACTTTCTAGTGGACATTTCCAAGTGACTACCCCGTTGGTATGTCAAACTCAATAAGTCTAAAACACAATTCATAATCTTCTTTCAATCAACACCTCTTCCCTACCCCCAGTCTCCCTTCCCCCTGGTCTCCTCTACCCCTGGTGTCCTTGACCCCCATTCTAGTGAATTTTACTATCTGCCAGGTCCAGCACCATCCCTCAAGTCTCCCAGGTTTGCAGCCTTAGATTAGTGTAGACTCTTCATCATCCTTCACCTAACTCATATCCAGGCAGCTGTCAAATTTTGTTATTTCTCCCTCCCACAGAATCAGTTACATGTACATATTTGTCAAATTAAACATTTGAAAAGAGGAAAGCACTGGGGGCCTATGAAAGGATGCTAACAAAGCTCCTTCTCTAGGGTGGGCCATCTCTGTCTTTACACTGACACCATGTCTTCAATGACTATACAAAAACATATTACAAATCACTAAAAATAAAAGAAGTGAAATTTCTTGCAAATTAAAACAATTCAGAGGTTTTGCCTTGCCCTTTCATTTCAAAAAAGTAACAAAAATGGAAAATGATGATTTGTTAGAGTGTCTGTGAGGGGACAGGCATGCTAATGCATTGTTTGTATTGCTATGAAGTGGTCGAACAATTCTGGAAAGCAATTTAGAACCGTAGCTGAGAAGTCTCTAAATGATGCCTACCCTTCTGACCTAGCTGTACTGCTACTAGGCATACACCCAAAGAGCTCAAAGACACGGTGAAAGGAACCAGATGTATAAAAATGCTTCTAGAAATACTACTGGTTATATCAAACAACTAGAAACAAAGTGAATTTCCATCCATTGAGAAATGGTTAAACCAGGTGTGCTATAGAACTATTAAGGAATATTAATGTACCATAAGAAACAACAAATAGGATGGATTTAGAGAAAACTGGAAAGACTTAAGTAAGCAGAAACAAAATACGCGAGGAATACAACATTGTGAAGGAAAATGCTTTGGAAGACATAAGAAATCTGATCAATGCAATGACCAGACTCCAAATGACAGAGGACGAAGCAGGCTTCCCACTTCTTGGCAGAGTGGTAGAGTGTAGGTGTAAATGAGACATATAGCTTCAGACACAGTCAGTGTAGGATTGATTGATTTTGGTTAGTGGCCCTTATCTGTTACAAAAGTAGGGATTTAATTTCTGGAGTGGGGAGGTTTGAAAGGGAAGAGAGAATTCACAAAAAGGATAAATAAGAGCTCATGCTCCGGGGTTCCTTTGCCAAATCCCCATTCACAGTGGCAATCTAGGTCCCCATCAGAGACAGCTAGGATTCTAGCGGTAACTCGAAAGGGTGAGCCATGGATTTTTAGTACTGTAATTCACGTAGATTCCCATATGAAGATCCTATTCCTAACAGGTATATAAGCCTATTGACCAGAAAAAAGGATTTAGGAAAAAAGGAATCCCAACAACGTACTTCCCTGCAGTGACTTCAGTTGATGCCAACCAGACTTAATTAGCCTTTAGGAATGGGGATTGACTAAGGGAGCATAGTAAGAAGTGTAGCCAGAGTCCAACTTTTCACTCAAGCTGGGGACAGCCTCTTCCAGAAAGGAAAGTGGACTTAAACTCTGAGCATAGGGTCACCCATGGCCCTGGAAGTGCTTTTATTCCCTTCATGGTGCACTGAAGATGTTTCCCACCAACATGGTATAGCTTTCTCCTGGACTCCCAGTAGAATCCTGAAGCTGCAAGTTTGCTTGGGAATGGAGCTCTTGCTTCTTGTTTTAGCTTCTGATGGCACAGAAAGCAGCTTGACTCAAACATTAGCCATTGTTGAACTGATATAAAGTTTTGCATGGAAATGCTGTTTGCCATGTAATTTGGGGTTGAATTAAGAAATGTTATTGAGGTGATGATGTAAACTAATTTCTGAAGCCATTTAGGGGTTGATAACAGTGGTTGATGGTGGGCCTTCTTGTTCAGAAAAATTTAAACCTTGGCCCTGAACTCAAAAAAATTACAACGTTTTTTCTTCTTTTCTTATTTTGACATAATGGAATTGCACAGGTAACAAAAAATAATAAAATGTCACAGTATGCATGACATCCAAAATACTGCCAATTGATAATAGTGTCACTATAAGTTGTAACATGTGTGCAGTGGTGGAGCCCAAGAGAATACCACCCCACTGATCACCCTATTGAATGTGGCCACTTTTGTAGCATGAAAAGCAGCCATGAATAAGCTCCAATAAAACTTTATTTATAGACACTGAAATCTGAATTTCATATAATTTCCATGTGTCATGAAATGTTTTTCTTTGGATTTTTTTCAACCATTGAAAAATGTAAAAACCATTTTTGGCTCATAGGTCATACAAAAACAAGTGGTGGGCTGGATTTGGCCCACAGGCTATAGGGTTTGCCAACTTCTGCTCTAGATTTAAAAAAATGTTAAACATAAAAGTGACCATACACTTTTTTCAAAGACAGCTGGTTTTTAAGTGTTTACCACCTTGCATCACTGCACCCACTTCACCCAAAAGTGTGACGGGGCAGAGCCTTGCCCTGGCACAAAGCCTCAATTCCAGAACTGAAGCAAATCAATGAAAACATTTGTTGTAAATCTAAGATCCCCAAAAGGAGAGTAACTACATAACATTTTAAAACAAACTCACAGGGGAAAAAAGTGATTTTTGCCCAAGGGCTTCATGAACACCTAGCAGAAATAAAGAAGAGATTGAAAACTAAATAAAAACTCTAGAGAAAAGAAATGGGAGGAAAATAAATAGCTTAGAAGAAAAAGTGTAAACCTTCCTCAAGAAATGGTCTCCCTGGAATCTAGAATATACCAAGCAGAACACCAAAGACTCCACATGACAGCAAGAAATATGAAAACAAAATCAAAACATTGAAAATAGATGAAGAAACAAGATATCCAATATTAAAAACTATTGACCTGAAAAATATCCAAGTCCAAAAGGTAACAAGGAGAGTTGGGGAAAGAAAGGAAGGGTGGGACTAAGAGGGAGGATAGTATTGGAAAGAAAGCCACAAGCAGAACAAAGCAGCATGTTCCTGATTTCAAAATGGGGATTGAAAGGGGAGAGGAGGAGAGGGGAGAGGAGAAGAGAAGAGAGTTGGGGAGAGGAGAAAAGCAAAACATCAGAATCTGTAAAGGTCCCTCAAGTTGCCTCATAGACAACTGGGAAATAGCTAAACAAATCGTGTTAATAATAGAATGGAAAGAGTATTGTGCTGTAGGATCTGATGGAGACAATTTCAAAGACTCTTCGGTAGTATGAACTGATGCAGATGGAGAAAAACAGTTTATACCAGGGCATCAAAATAGGAAGTAAAGATTACAGTGAAAGACTTACAAACTGTAATCAATGCAATGACAAACCTCATCTCCAGAGGACCCATGATGAAGCATGTTACCCACGCACTAAGAGGCGATGAAAACCAGATGCAGAAAGAGACTTATTTTTGGACATGGCTACCATGTGGGTTCATTTTGCTTGGCTCTATTACAACTTTTTTTTCATTCTTCCTCTTGGTTTGGGCGGGGTGTGTAGAATTGAGGAGACTGGAGTTAGAAATAACGATGGCAAAAAGGAAAAGAGGGTCATTGTGATAAATTTTTTAATTCATAGAAAAATACTGAAGGAAGCATGGATAAAAGCAAAACTGTTCTGAAAGTGGCACGTTCAATTTCTCATAATTATTATAATTTGTACATTAATTATCACATTACAGAATATATTGTTATAACTATAGTATATTATGTCACATCAAAATCATATTGTAACATAATATTGTGATGTTATATCATATATTTATATAATATGATGTAATTATAATATAAAATTATAATTTTAAAAACAAGTAGTATGAAATAGGGATTCATGATTTCTTGCAAAATTTTCTTTCTGTGTTCTGCTATTTGCATGAAAATGCCTTTTTTTCCCCTTTGGTGTTTAAGTTCAGAATTAAAAAACCAAACCAAACCAAATTTTATACTTTTGAAAAAGAAATAATCTATACATAGTAAAGATTTACAACTTGTACAGAATCCTCGTTTTCTATCCTTTACATTGTGAAATGTTCATGTTTGTCAAGGTCATAAGAAACAAAAAAGAAAATTTCGAAAAGAAAAACTCAGTCTAAGGCCTCCAGGTGTGAGAAGAATGATGAGATATCACCTAGCCACATTTTGTTTTGACACAACACATACTCCCTAAAAAACCACCTTAAAAAGCACATTGTACTTTGGAGAGAAGGGAACAGATTATTGATTATTAACAAAGAAAGTTCTTTTTTGTCCTTCAGTTTTGACAATATACTAATATTGACCATTGTATCCGACCAGTGTTTTTTTTGTTTGTTTGCTGGGTTCTTTTTGCTGTTCCATGATGACTTCAAATTGTTCATATGTTCCCAAAGTGGATGATACCACCCCCTGGAGGGGGCATTGGAATGATGGTGGGGTAGTTGTAGCCTCAGGTGTAACTGAGGGAGCATTGAATAAAAATACGGAGGTGGTGGAAGCATAAGAAGAGAAGAAAATTTTGAAAAACCATTCATACATACATGTTTCACCTGTTGTATAAGAGTTAAAGTCATAACAATGACATTATTTTCCAAATACACACACACACACACACACACACACACACACACACACACACACAATGCAAGTTACTACCCATCAGCTGTCAAGTCTGCTGATAGGTCTTAACAAGCAAGTGTTGGCAGGAAAGCTTGTCACGCATTGCCAAGAAGTCCAGTACTATGTGCGCATAATGACTTGTTTACAATATGAATCATCAAAATTCAATTCAGGAAATAACCCACAAATGTACAATAAATCATTAAATTTAAGGTACATTATTTTAAAAAATATCTTATATTTTTTGAAGTGATACAAATTTCAAACAAAAACACTAAAGGGTCAAAGAAAGCAGATTTCCAAGGGGGCGCTGAGTAATTTTTTTTAAAGGGGGTGGTAGGCCAAGTAAGTTTGGGAAGCTCTGATGTAGATTATCTTTTTGGCTCTGTTTTCTTTACTTTGTATTGTGGATTATACTTTGTGTCCTCTAAGGCTCCTTCCTGCTTTAATGATCCTATGAACTTTATATAAGTAAAAAAAGAAAAGAAAAAAATAGGCTAGCAGCTTCATGATACACTAGGATGGACTGAGGCCAGCTGCCAAGTACAGCTCTTCAGCCATGGGAAACTTCTAAAATGTACCATGAAGGGGTGAGTCCCTGTTGTGGGTTTGAACCCATTCTCCTCTGTGGGAGAGAGTGTCCCCAGCTTGTCTGCAAAGTCTGACACAGACTGCAGTTCTTGCTACGCTCCCTTAATCAATACCCACTCCTAAAGGCTAATTAAGTCTGGGTGGCTAATGGACATCAGCTAATAGTCACTGTTGGTCAGCAAGCACTGATTAAGCACCTGCTGTATACCAACACAGTGCTAATGACTCTCTGCTGCCTAGGAGCTTACAGTCTAATAGAGAGATGATGAATAACTAGCTAGGTACCCGAGCACATACAGAATATTGAGAAGGTAATCCTGGGGGCGTGGGGGTACTGGTAAAAGCACCCAGCACAAAGTGGGATTTGAGTTTCATTCTGAAGGGGGGCGGGGAGAGGCAGAGTATTTCAAGCATGCAGAGGACAGCCAGGGCAGAGGCGCTGAGATGGGAGATGGAACACCACCAGAATGTGGCCCAGTGTCACTGGATCACTGAGTTTGTGGATGGGAGTAAAGTGGAAGAAATTGGAAAGTAGAAAGTGCCCATGTGGAGAAGTGTTCTCTATGTCAGGAGGAGAACTTGATATCTGAGTGGTCTGGGGGCTACAGAGGTAGGCCTTGGGGGCTCTGAGGGAGGGACCTCAGGGCTAGAGGGGTAGGACCGGGGGCTCTGAGGGAGGGGTCTGGGGGTACAGGGGTAGGACTGGGGGCTCTGAGGGAGGGGTCTGGGGACTATGGAGTAGGATTGGGGGGCTCTGAGGGAGGGGCTGGGGGTACAGGGGTAGGACTGGGGGCTCTGAGGGAGGGGTCTGGGAACCATGAAGGGGAGGGATCTGGGTCTCGGGTCACAATTTGTCTGCCCCTCTGTCCGTCAGGCCCAAATCCACCCTTCCTCCGGCGAGACCCCGGGCCTCCCTCACAAAGTCGTTACCGTCCCGCACCATCCTCCGCATCGAGCCCTTGTAAGGAGAGCGGGAGTCCTCAGGCACCCTGCCCGCCGAGGCCATGGTGCGGGCAACTGTTTGCCTTAACAACCGCAGTCCCTTCTCCTATTGGGCGCTTGGTTGCTAGGGGGCGTGGCTTCCGCCTCCACCTCGTACGATGACCTAGCAGTGGAGGCGGGAGGGGTGGGGGAGAGGGAGGAGAGAAGGAAAAAAAACCCAAACTCCTAGCCAGCGCAGTGCGCCTGTGCGGCCCGCCCCTGGCTCCCTCTTCCTCTTTCCCCTGTCCCCGTCGGCAGCTGCAGGTCCTGCGGGGCCCAACGGCTCGGCTGCCGGCGCCGGAAGCGGAACTCTCTCTGGCGCCCGGCAGCCCCGCCTCCCTTGGGGCGCCATCTTGGGTGCCCGGGAGGAGCGGCTGGGGGGCGGAAGTGCCGGGCGGCAGCCTCCCGAAGCCAGCGAACCGGCGGCGGCAGGGCCGCTCCTCCTCCTCCTCCTTCCCGTGGCTCTGAGAGGAGCCGTGGCCCGGCTGCAGCGGCGCAGCGAGGTGCGGGGCCGGGGCCGGGGAGGCGGGGCCTGGCGCTGGGCCGGGACAGGGGCCCGGGGCCTGGCCGGGGCCGGCCGGCTGCGTGGCCGGGCTTGGGTCGAGGCCGGGGCCTAGCGCCGCGGCCGCGGCGGCCCCTCCTCGTCTTCCGCCCGGGAACTGACAGCCGGCCCGGGGCGGAGCCGGAGGTCGCGGCGAGGCCTGCACCCCGAGGGGGTGGCGACCGCGCCCCTCCCGGCCGGAGGAGGGTGCCGCCGGGGAGCCGCGGAGGGCGACGGGGCCTGGGGACACGTCACGTCTTCTCCCCCTTCCCCGGATCGGTTTTAAACCCTTAGCCCCGGGGCCTTGGTCGGCAGCCGCCGCTCCCGGCCCGGTCCGCCCCGCGCTGGCCTGCGAGCGAGCCCGGCGGGTGCGGAGGTGGGCTCCCTGCAGGCCGGCGGCGCGATCGGGGGATGCCCCGCGGTGCGGGTGCGCCCGCCCACTCGTGTGTCCGCGCGTGTAGTGTACCCTGCCCGAGTGCGCCCCGTGCCGCGCCCCTAGTAGGTGCCGGGTGCGGGTCGGTGGTGTTGGTGCACGTGCGTGAGCCGGTGTGTGCGGACCGCCGCGCCGAGACTTTAACGAGGTCAGGCGGAGCCGGCCCCTCCGTGAGCTGCGGGGGATTAGGGGTTGTCTCGGTGGGCTCTGGGAATGGTTGGGCTGCCATTTAGACAAAGGAAAACCGTTGTCCAGACCGCGTCTTAAAGGTGCTTTAAATAGACGTGTGGGCCCGTAAACAGCAGAACCAGAGGGAGTGGACCGTGACCTGTGTGGCTCATATTTGAAGCTGAACAATGTTGGATTTAATTTAGCTTCTAATAATAACCTAGACTTGGGGTTTTGTAGCATAGTTAACCACACAGCCTGCTTCCTGAGTTTTGTGAAGCCTTTATTGCTGTTCATTTCAAAATAGGATGGACTTAGTGTTGTGTGTAGAACTTCTCCTGTGTAAAGTTGTGATCCGATTGCTAACACTGTTACCCACGAAAGGAAGACGTGTACTTAGGTCTTTGAAATTCAAGGTCTGAGCCCTCTTTTGTTTGTTCTTAAATAACTGTTATAAGAATTTCAGACTGGAAATTGTCAGGATTACTTTTATTTCCCGCGATTCTCTAAAGTCCTGCTTCTAGCCTGAGGCCTGTCGTAAAATAACTCAACTGATGTGTTCACTTTGGGAGCTCAGACTGTTTGAAACAAGCGCTTGCTGGTTCAGTATGCTTGAAGTTGGAGATTCCTGAAATTTTCCACTTTAGTATGGGATGTTAACTGATTTGAAACATTTGTTGTTCAGATTTTGAAACTAGCCTTTTTTCTTTAGGTGGAAAAGCTCCATTTAGCCATGGCATCTAAATTATTTATTAAAAAGTCTTGAAACATTTGTCTTTTGTGTTAATATTGTGAAATGCTCTTTGGATGGAACGCAGTTCAGTGATTGCCTTTGCCCAAATAGTATTGTCATCGGATACCTGTATAAAACTCAGGAAAACTGTGGAGGCAGTGACCAAGAATGCTTAACCACATAAGAACACAGGCCAGTGGCTAATGAACCTATGTAACCTTTCACAGATACAATGAAAAGATGAGTTATTGGAATTTCGAGGTATTTTATCAAATATGTCACTTGGCAGGTATTTTTTAAACTACTAGAGTTGCCTGAGGGTTTTTTTTTTAATTTGGAGGGAACTAGCAATTCATGATATTCACATGGCAGTTTTAAAAGGCTACAAAAATTATTACAGCACATCTTGTCCTAGGACTTTTTAGTCTTACTCAACGGGCTTTGAAGCCATTACTAAAGCAACCCTATTCTAGTCAGACTTTTGCAGGCCTGGTGGATACCCACTTATCTCTTTAGAACAGCTATTTTTTTCCTCTTCCCAAATGTTAGTGAAATTGAAGTTTCTTCCTAAAATTTCATGGGCAACCCCAATTTGACAGTTTTGCTTATTAACTTTGTTTTACTTAAAGCTGAAGTACCTTTTACTGTTATTGTGCCAGGTTACTTTGTTCCACCCATTAGTGATAGATCCAGGAAGTGATAGTATAGTCACCTTCAGAACTTTCTTAACTATGTGAATTTGATGATGTGGCACAGTTTCACTGCTCAGAGTCCATTCTGACCTGTTATAAAGATCTAAATCCGTACTCTGGAACCAGCATATTTACATGTCAAAAACTGGCTTTTTAAGGAAATGTGTCCTGACTGAGGCTTTTCTCTTGGTTTATATTTGGTCTAGGAGATAAAGGGCGGGGCCAGGGCTTTAGTTTTATTTCTGACGTTTCCATTCAAGATAATGATGACGTTAGGTTTCTTTAACATTAAAATAGGTATAGGGTATTATTACTTAGCACCTTGCTTCTGAATAGCTTTCACTTATGTTATTTCCCATAGTTTCACAATAACCTAATGAAGTTAGTAAGAACAGATTGTTGTCCTTATTTTATCAGGTAGAAACCTGAGACACCTCCCAGGAAGTACACATGATATTTTTTCTTTAAGTACTAAGAATAAAACTGATTTGTGGAACTGAGAGTCCTGGTATTTCCAGTAGAGGAAACTTTTTAAATACTGCTCTTTATTTTTAAATTAGGAGAGGCAAATGTTTTTATTTAAAAGTATTTACTTCCATTTTAGCAACTTTATTGCTCTCTTCTGTTTTTAACATCCTCCTTTCCAGATATCTCCGTCCCATTCCCCTATCTGTTGGGCCATCCCTTTTTACAACAAATTTTTTAAAAAGAGGAAAGAAGCAGCAATTCCACAAAAGTAACCAGTACATCAGTTGAGTCTCATTTATTTTAGATTAAATTCCCATATATATCATATTTTTGGAAGCAGTCAGGTTACAAATCCTAAATGTAAGATTGGGTGTCAAATATGTTGTGTGTTTATTTCCTGAGATTGAACGGACAGGCTGATTATTTATTTTCGAGAGCCAAGAATCTGTGATACCTTGTGCATCCAGATAATCATGTTAATCAGAATTGCTAGCTTTGGGGCAGTTTATTTTCCCAGCCCATGAGACTTTTTCTATAGCAACATGGAAAGGAATGTCTGTTGTTTGTGTTTTACCCTAGAAATAGTATAGCTGGATTACTTTTATGCAGCCACCAGGTACTTTTTGTTGACCTACAGATTCTGTTCAAACATCCTAGGTTTCTTTAACTTACGAATACTTTGTATGTATTTGCAGCAACAGAATGTCCGAAGGAGACAGCGTTGGAGATTCGGTTCATGGGAAGCCTTCTGTGGTGTTTAGATTTTTCACAAGACTTGGACAGGTTTGTTTTATGTGGGTAATTGAAAGAGCAACTAATTGACTAATTGTTTTGAACAATCATTTGTAATTGTATTCCTGAGACAGTTAATGACAGACCTAAGTCTTCTCTGAATGTCACTTTAGGCTTGGAGAGTGATAAGGAATTCTCGTTATTCTTGTTGTTTACATTTCGCTTTCTGAAATGATCTAATTGCTGTCCTCCAAGCACTCTGCCCTGTGTACTTTTATCCTTAATTATTCTTCTTTTGTAGTCAAGTCCTGCTCATTCTTTGAGATGTAGTATAAATCTTTTCTCCAGGAAGCCTTCCCTTACCTACCACTCCAGTCCACAGGAATCTCTTCTTCCTTTGAATTCCTAAATATGTTGCATTTATTCAGTAGTTAATTGCCTTTTGACAGGGAGTCTCATCAAATTGTCGTTTTAAATTTTGTGTTAATTGAGTATTTCGAGGGTTGGTGTTCTCTAACAAGATTATAAGTTTTGTGATCACCAGGATAGTATGTTTGTGTACCTTTATTACTGCTGCAGCCAACAGGCACTTGGTATACATTGGTTAATAGTTGTTTGGCTAAGTGGTTTGCTTATTTCACAAACATCAAATGATGGGGAATAGTTGACATGAGGAACAATGAGCTGAGTACAACGTAGAGGCAAATATTTTAAGATGTTTGAGGAGGGAATGCTCTTTCAGGAAAGGTTTTATGTAGAGGTGGGTGAGTAGTGCCTTGGGCATCTTATTTGGACCTTGAAGCCAAGGAAGGACTTTGTTCAGTAGAGATGGGGAAAGGAGGAATCAAATTCTAGTTCTTAACATAAGGGAAAGAAATGACCAAAGACATGAAAATGGTGGAATATAGGGTAAGGGGGATAGAAAGTAGTCTAGTTTATCTAGAATATGGAGAATGTGAAGGAGAAAGTACAAGTCCAGAAAGTAATATTGAAACCAGATTGTAAAGGGCCTTAGAATGCTAGAATTAGAAAGTTATACTTTGGTAAGAAATGGTGAGGCACTGGTGGGTCTCTGTCTTTGTCTCCTCCCCCATAATTCAGGCACTCAGCACCACCAGCCCATGCTATAATAGCCCAACAGGTCTTCTCACCTACGTGCTCCCCTCAACTTCCCTTCTTTCAGACCATTGTCAGAGTGCTTTCATGCAGACAGACTGATTATACATAGCCTAGGTCTGTTCACAGGTCATTTAGACTCCCCTGTCTCGTCTCCAGGGACCATTCTACCCATACCCCCTGTTCCAGATAGGTATATAAACATTCTGCATTTGGGGGTTTAAAGAAAAAGCTATGTGATTTGTGATGGGGAAAGTTGTGACGGAAGAGTTGATGTTTGTGTTGGAGACTGAAAGAATAGAGAGGAATTGAGTGAGGATGGAGAAGGATGCCATTCCTGGCTTAGGACAGTGGCATAGAGCTGGACAGCAGTGTATTTAACATTTAGTTCAGACCAGAGTTCTCTCTGTCTCCAGACAGACCTCTACATAGAGGTGTTAGATGAAGTCCTGGGAGGGGAGAAGATCACCAAAGGAAGGAGAGAAAGAGAGAGAGGGCCATAAGGACTTTGGAGGAAGAGGGGAGATACAGGAGGAGTGATCGGGGAAAGGAGGCAAACCAGAAACGTGAGTTACAAAAGCCAAGGGAGGAGCTGTGGCATCCAGAAGGATGACTAGTCAGCCTTGCCAAGTGCTGCACAGATAGGTTAAGAAGGTGAAGGACAGAAAAGAGGCCATTGTGTTTGGTAGTATGTATCATTTGTGACTTTGCAGAACCTTCTTCAGAACCTGGTCTCATGTGAAGGGATGGAGTCTAGATGCAAGTCTAGGAGTAAAGAGGAGGGGAGAAGGGACAGTAGCTTGAGAGAGAGGTGTTGGTGATGGAAGGCAGGCTTTGTATGTAATATTGGGATGCCTGTGCATGTTAATGCTTAGGCTCTCTGGACAATCAAAATGAAACCACATTTCAAAGCACATTTGAATTTAACTTTAGCCGATTTCATATATACCAGGCAAATTTATTTTTAAAATTTAGCTTTCAGGATTGAATCAATCTATGAATTTGTTGGTCCTCTGCTACTGATAGTGTGAATAAATATTAACATATTTCTAATTATATAATTATAATGTGTAAATATGTGTAATGACATTTTTAATCAAGATCGTTGCTCCTTAGGATATATATGCATATATATGTATGTATATATACATATATATGTATGTATACACATGTGTGTGAATACGTAATAGTATGTAATTGATTTTCAAATTGTTCATTTTTTTGGTACATTGAATAAAAATGGGTTGGAATGTCAATTTTCCCTTTTGAAATACGCTGGGGCCTAGTAGTGAAATTTAGGGATTATATGGGGAAAAAATTGCCTCATAAGCTGAATCCTTCATTACAGGTTTCTTTTGGTATTTCAGTAACTAGGTTATCTTGAGTAGAAGTCCAAGATGAACTTTGGTGCATTTTTTATAGCAAAATTCTTGTGTTCCTATTTTTGTTGTTGTTGATTGATTTGTGATCTGATTGTTGCATTCCAGGTGTGTGTGTGTGTGTGTGTGTGTGTGTGTGTATGAATTAAGCATGTTTCTGGTGCATTGTATTATGTGTAGAAAAAATATGCTTTAAACTAAAGGAAAACTTTAACAGGAGTTATATTCTGTCTACATATACACTTTAACTATTCTTATCTTTTTAGATTTACCAGTCCTGGTTAGACAAATCTACTCCTTACACAGCTGTGCGATGGGTTGTAACTTTGGGGCTAAGTTTCATCTACATGATTAGAGTTTATCTATTACAGGTAGGTAAGAACTGAAATAGTAACGAATAGTCAACTTATGTCTTAATTGTGTATTTATTAGGATGCTAGGTGCTTAATAAATGCTTATTGATTCATTTGTGATGCGATATGGAATTTGGTTACTAGTTTTTCAGTAAGCAGTAAGTTCCAATGATTGTCTTTGAAGAGTTTGTCTCATTCACTTTTCATTGATTTTTTTTTCAGTGTGTTGGCATTGCCTATTATTATATTGTTATGTAAACTTATCAATGCCTATATTTTCCATTAATATTTTAGGCTAGAGATGGCATTGAAGAGAGTCTGTGTCTGGATTCAAATAAAATTATGACCTCATAAGTCAGTAACTTGTGAAATAAGTCATTTCACATGCTTTTAATATTATCGTACAAGAATTAAACTGCCTCACAAATCTTTGATAAGACAAAAAACTAAATTGAAGAGCAGCGTGTTAAGAAATTAAATTGAGTAATTTAGGAAAATTCTAGTGTGTGTATTTTGATGACAAGTTAGTGAAGATCTTTTAACTAGATAAAAGCCAGAATTTCAAGAGTAGGGAAGGAGATCCCTGGTTATATAGCCTGACCTACATCAGAAGGAGCTCCTCCCCATGCCACCCAGGAAGTTGGTTGTCCAGCCTTCACCTGAAGGTGGCCTCCAGGGAGGCGACCCCTACCTCTTGAAGCAGCCTGTTTGACTGGGACTCTTATGCCCCTTCCGAAGTCTTCCCATCACCTGGGTGAATATTCTCAGTCCTTTGAGCTGGTCCTCATTCAGCATCCCCTCAGGCTCCTCCCCATACTGCTCATGCTCTTCTGGAGTGTCTGAGATTTAGCTGTCATGTTGCTAACCTGTGGCTCCCAGAGCCACACACACATTCTAGGGGTCTGCCAGGGCCAAGCTCCAAGGGCTTCTCTGCGTTTCTGTCCTGGCTTCACCTCTTGAGATGGCCCAGGCTTTCTTGGTAGCTTTCTCTACACCTTTGGCTCACCTTGTCCACTGAGACACCAGCTCTTTTTCAGAAAAATGCTCCCTGGCCCTGCCTTTGCCATTCTGTACTTCAGCAGTGGACTTTTTGAAGCCACGTGTAGGACTGCATGCTTGTCCTTCCTGAATTTCATGCTATTAGATGTAAGCCCAGGGGTTTAGCCAGTTGAGATCTTGATCATTCCGCACGTCACCTGTCCCTTTCAGAGTCATTATCAGCACGTTTGATGAGCTTGCTTTCTCTGTCATTTTGCTGAAGTCATTGATGATGTTGTGAAATGGCACAGGGGCTTGGCACTGATCCATGGGACACTGCTCTCTCCAAAGTGACATAAAATCATGAACAGCTACTCTTTGGATGCAGCCATGCCAACGTACTGTCTGTTTGCCTTTGGTTTACCTTACGTTGCACATTGTTCTTCAAGACCTGACCTGGAAGGCCACATCTCTTAATAACAGTAATAGCAGCAGTGCTAAAGATAATAATAACAGTGTAATTGTTAGCATTTATAGAGCCCCTGCTGTGTGCAGGCACTGTGCTGAGCACTTGAGAATAGTTCAATTGGTCCTCACAACAACCCAGAGAGGAAGGTGCTGTTACTGTCCCCATTTTACACTTGAGAAAGTGGATGCAAATACAGGTGAAGTGACTTGTCTAGGGTCGTACAGCTAGCCAGTGTCTGAGGTCACATGTGAACTCGGGTCACCCAGGCCCAGTGCTGATGTGCTCTGTCAAATCATTTTCCTCCCCTGTGAAAGGGCTCATTGCCCCTTCTCTTACCTCTTTTGTATCTACCACATACATCTCTCACACACTTGTGTCATCTGCACATACACTCACACTCACTGGCGCCATGGTTACACACTTACTAGATTCTTGTTGAATAGAATTTTAATTTTCAAACACTTTGTTCTAGTTGGGATATTAAACAAGTTGTAATGGATTGTTTTTCTCTTGTCAATTCCCAACTTGGAGAATACTGTAACACTTCAAGTGAATTAGCTACAAAGTCTGCAAGGTTTCATTTGGAAGAGATAAGCTCAAGGGCACATGAAACATTTTTCATGTCTTTAGAAAATGCCAAAAGGGGTCATGAAGAGTAGGAAACAACTGAAGAACAACTAAACAGTCTTTTGGTTCAGCACAGTTATGCAGGCCACTTCTGAAGGGGTCACACAGCTTCTGAGTTCAAGAAATTCTCCCTGGGGGGTTGGGGGGGGGGTGAGCATCAGATTCCAGGCTCGTAATGACATTCAGGCAATGTGATGTTTTCTTGAGCCTTGTTTTTATGTAGTGCCTGGAAAGTGGAAACTTTGAGATTGCCGCTGTAGGCTCAGCTCTTCATAACACTAAATTGTAACTTCTGATTTGCAGCTTGCGAGTAAGCTCAACATGGTTGTTTGATGGGAACTTTAGCAGACATTTTTGACTTCTCTTTTACTGTTTTTCAAGGTAGGGGGAATGAGATCTGGATTTCAGTAATCTGGTTCATCTGAAATCTGTTTTAGCAAACATTTTCTAAATGCTTTTTCTATAGGTTTGAGGCCCTGGGGAAGCAGACAATAAAACCTAAAGAGACTTTGACCTTAGGAAGTGTTCCTTGTGCTGTGAGCTGTCCTTACGTGTACCATAATTTAAGCTTGGAATTACAAATGTGTTAAGTGTAGTGGTTGGAGTCAGAACAGCATGGATTTTTGTAACATATATATTTGTAGCTAATTTGTCGCTTTATCAAGTGATTACAGGTTTTAGTCGGTATCCCTGTCCCAGATATGAAGATAAAATAACAGGCCTGGGTCAATCTAGATTGTGAGCTTAGGACAGAATCCAGATTGGAACTCCTAACCCATCAGATGGTCAGATTTAGAATCTAATGTAAGAAATAAATGTGATTGTTTTCTTATTTATCTGCTGGTCATTTTAATTTAAACAGCACGCATACACGTTGAGATGTTGAAAAGTAGAAAATCAGATTAAATGGATAGGTACATTTCAAATTTTTTTAAAGTTACTTGTTTATTGTCACTAATGACAGTTGGGTGTTTTGTTTGTTCCTTGTACCTAGTGAGTTTGTCAGGAAACAAATTTGGAGTCCCAGGATTCAGAGCAGGAAGATCTCTCTCTTAGAGATCTAGTGTGGCCCCTCATTTTAGGGGTGGGGAAATGGGAGGCCCAGGTGGGGAGGAGGGAACAGCTAGGGGAGCCATGGTCCGCCCTAGGCCCTCTGACTTCTGCTGTGCAGAATTTGTTACAGATGAAAAATGTTGACTTGACTTTATTGGCAAATACACTGCTCGGCTCAGTCACCCCTCCAGTACAGAGAGAGACTTGTTAGGCAGTGCATCCAGCATTAGGAGTAGAGGAAAGTAATACTGGAAGGGCCCACTCTGTACCTGGAGTGTTCAGTTGTCTAATGAAGGCAGCTGCTGCCACCATCGTTATATTGATCGTGAGGCTGAAGTAATTATACCTCAAGGCCTGCTCAAATCAAAAGGCATTTATGAAGCCCTTGCCATGTTCCAGGCACCGGGCTGAGCCCAGAAGATCCAGAGAAAGTGAGCACGTGCATGCGCACATACACACATCCTTGCTCTCAAGGAGTCACAGTCTGATGGGGGCTGGAGGGGGGTGGGTAATAGCAGGCAGACTTAACACATACACAACTAGGACAGAGTAAATTGGAGGCAGTCTCTGAGGGAAGGCATCATTAGACTTAAGTACCACAGCAAGATGCCAGCCTGGTGACTTCTAGTAGTATTTTATATATTCAGGTATACATGCTGTGTATGTTATCAGGAGATAATGCTAAAAAAGTTACAATAGGTGTGTTTTTTTTTAATGTTCAATAATTTTGGGAGGCAGTTTTGAGTCTGACCATGGTTTGAATAGTCTGCCACTGTGATGGGCAAGTCATGGGCCCTGTTTGTTCATTTCCAATTGAGGGGATTGAAATAGGACTTTAGAGTCCCTTTGCATCTCTAAGATATTTTTATCTGTATTAAAAACTTTAATTTTACAGGGAATAACTAATAATACTGAAAGGATTTCTTAGGATGTTTTATGTGACTTTTGCTAGAATGACACACTATGAATGTGCTTTGTCCAGTTTTCCCACAGATCTTCAGAGAGGCCTTTTGCAAAAGCAAGGTAAATTTTGTATTGTCAGTAAGAAATAGGAGACTGATAGGAGTTGAGATCCTGATTTTCACCCTATGTGGCTGCAGTAGCTTTCAGCTGTCCTCACTGAGTTTTAAATACCAGACTTCACATTTGGCACAGCTGATTTTTATATATATATGTATTCACACAGGTATTTTAGTTAATACAGTAAGAGAAAGTCACATCATTTTCTCATTGGATGAACTTGATGTTCTTAAAATGAGTTTGTTTAAGAGTAAACTGTGGCAGATGGATATTGTCCAAGTCCTTGCCTCTCTCCTGTACTTTGCTCTCATTGAAGACCATTGCCAAGCATAATGTTACGCTCATGATCATTTATCTAGCACCTGCTTTGTGCCTATCACTGTGCCAAGTGCTTTATAAATATTCTGTCATTTGACCCCCACAGCAACCCTGGGAGGGAGGTGCTATCATTGCCCCTCTTTTCCAGAGAGAAGACTGAGGCCGACAAATACCTTATGTACGGTCACACAGCTAATAAATATCTGGAGTCAAATTTGAACACAGTCTTCCTGATCCCAGGCCCAGAGCTCTATCCACTGAGCCACCTAGCTGCCATCCTTTATCAGTATTTCTGCTTCTTCATACTAGTCTTAGTTTTGCTTTTCAGAATTCTTCATTTGATGCAGAGGGTCTAGATTTAGACCTAATGATATCCTTGAAAAATTCTGCAATTTGGGCTCTCGGTTGTCCATTTCAGCAAAATAACAAGGTCTGTCAGTTAACCTGAAATCAATGTTGGTTGTCTTCCCCACATATGACATAACTTTTTATTATGATGACAAGTTTATATGAGCAGATAGCTTATGACTTAGAGAAAAGATTCCCAAGGCTTTAACAACAAAACCCTTAGAAAAGAACAGCCCCAGTTAGGTCCTCTTGCTGTTGAACGGGGCAGATGTGTCTGTAACCTTTGGTTTTGTTCTCTCAGGGTTGGTACATCGTGACATACGCCTTGGGAATCTACCATCTCAATCTTTTCATAGCTTTCCTTTCGCCAAAGGTAGATCCCTCCTTAATGGAAGATTCAGGTATGCTGGGGTCAGTCCATTGCCTGGGAGTGTTTGGTGATAGGGGAACTGGTGAGATCCCTCATTCCTGGACACTCAAATGTCAGTTTTTTTCTTGACAGTTAAAGGCCTTAGTCAAAGGTTTGGTTGCTAGGAATATTGGTGTACAGTCTCTGCCCTCTCTTCCAGCTTATCAGCCCTCTGAGTGTTGGTACCAGTTACATTGTTTGGTTTTTCCAGTTGGTGAAGTAGACCTTTCAGACAGCTCCTCTAAACTGTAAGCCACTTGTCAGTCTGCGTCCATAATCCAGAAACAAGTTAGGCTTGTGCTTTCTGGTTTCCAAATTATTTATTTCTATTGTAGTGGCTGACTCTTTAGGAGTCCCATTCGCATGACTCGATTTCATCTCTACATAAAGCAGCCACTGTGGTCACTATTCCATGACTACCCACTGTCTTCTTACCTCCAAGTGGCTGCCCAGTAGGTGCAGGCTGTTGATCTGGAAGTGGTTGGGGGGGGGGGGGGGGGGCTTTCCCAGAGAGCAGGGAGGGTGGAGGGTGAATTCTAGTACCATCCTGGAAGATCAGCTCCCTCTTTGGGAAGAACAGCAGTTTGAGAAAGACAGTTTGATCTGAGCTTTTCATTTCGTAGAGAGGTTCACCTTCAGATTAGGTTCTTTTATCAAAAAAGGGGATTGTTTTTTTTTTCTCCTTGTTAGATCATTGATTATAGGACAAGCCTATACTCTTTTTTTTTTTTTTGAATGATGACATTTGAAAGATACTAGGAAAGGAATGAGTGACCTTGCGAGATTAGTTCTGGTGAATAAAATCTACTGATTTATATTTGTTACCTGTTTTGAGTCTTAGAATGCATTGAATAGGATCAGTATTTTGCTTTATGTGGTCCTTATAACTGTATCTCTAACTGTTGGTGTGTCAGTAAATGTTTTGTAAATTGAATACATATAAAATGCACTAGGGGAGTTGACCATAAAAATGAGTCCTCACGTGACTCCACATTGTTCATGTTTTTATAAAATTAAAAGAACCAGTTTTTAAAGTGAATAACCATTCCCTAGACTTTGCTGTATGGAGTTTGTAATTACTCATTTTAGTGATAGTCGAGTGGATTTTAGGATTATGAGATAAGTAATAATTGTTGTAATAGCAATCTGAAGGTTGTTTCTTTGAAAGGAAGATATCTCACCTTAAATTTGTATCTCACTTTGTAGATGAAGGGCCTTCCTTACCAACAAAACAAAATGAGGAATTTCGTCCTTTCATTCGAAGGCTTCCAGAATTTAAATTTTGGTAAGTGGATTCTCAGTGTTTAATTTTGAGCCAGGCACATTGAAATGTAAATAATAAAGTTTAGAGTCATAATTTTGGTTCCATGCATTTCCAGACTTTTGCATTGTCTTGACCAATTAAGTCTTTCATTTATGGTTTACCTTTAAGGAACTAATTGTAATCCTACTCATCCCTGGGTGGAAAAACAAACAAAATACTGCTTGCATTTTATTTCTTTAAGGGGACTATCATAAAGTGAAGGGGTTTCTTTTATATAACCAGTGCTGTCGCTGTACTGAATATAAGATATAGGTAGTGTTTCCTGATCTAACCATCATATTGATATCTGCAAATGTGGTAATGTGTTATGCATTCTCAATCCAAAGTGCTGCCAGAAACCCATTGATTTTGGTGGAATTTGGCTTTGAGTGACAGTGCCATTTTTGCCTTTCTGCTCAAGTATGAATTGGAAAAAATCATTTGAGATGTTAGGGAATAAATTTGATGTGATAGTGGTGACATGATGGTGGCCAGAAAGACAGTATTTTACGCTTTTAGAGATGAATGCTGGCATTGTGAGAAGTACTAACATTCATTTCTGTTGAGCTGTGAGATCATCACAGAGGCACCAGTAGCCAGCCCTGTAGCCAGGCCCCAGCTGGCGTGCTGACTGCTGCCTTCATCTTTTCTCTCTTGGCTTTTAGGCACTCTGCTACTAAGGGCATTCTTGTTGCTATGATCTGTACATTTTTTGACGCTTTCAACGTCCCAGTGTTCTGGCCGATTCTTGTGATGTACTTTGTCATGCTTTTCTGTATCACCATGAAGAGGCAAATAAAGGTAAGACTTAACAAACAGGTGTTGGACTGCGCCCTGAGAGTCATGACTGGCCTCCTGGAGACCTCATAAGAGTGCCAGCATTATTCAGCTGCAGTTTTCAAATGAGGGGAAGGTTGCATTTTATGCACCTACTATGTGGCAAGGCACAGTGGATACAGACAGAAGTAGGAGTCCCTGTGCTCAGGGAATTTTTAATCTAGCAAGTGGAAAGCGTAGACACAAATACACACAATAGTTTGGGGTGGGGTCCAAGCAGTAAGCTAGGAAGTATTTTAAGTAGAGGGTGGTGATTATGAGCTGACCTCTGAAGGAATCTAGGAGTTCAGAGGCAGAGGTGAGGAGCTTGGTCACCTAATGGTGCCATGTGCATCAGTTATACCAACCGATGCAGACTGGGTCATTTTTGGAGTGGTGTGGTAGCTATTCTTTACCTTGTGGCAAATTACTTAATATTTAACAGTAACTTGCTTGCAGCTGTTTATCTGGGTCCTACCTGTCTGAGTGTCTGACTTGCCCTGACCATATTATCAAATGTTAGAAATCCCTTTTAGGGCAGAGAATTTGCCACTTGGGAATTACCTCTAAACATGTTGCTCTCATGGTCACAATGGTTCATCTTATACTGCAGCCCCTTGTCTCAGACTGTGCTGGTCCACTTCTGCTTTTTTCCCAGCCTTGGACTTTTATCCCTCTGGGTTCTTGTGCCTGATCAGTCTAGATAGATGACATTGTTACTGTAGTCACGGTACAGTGACAATTGTGTCATAATTTCATAGATTATCCCTCCCTAAAAGATGCAGAGAGGACATTGAAGAAGTTATTAGGGGATGTGTGCTCTGTGGGGAACCTTTGTGCCTGTAAGTAACTGAATTATCTTTCTCTTGCAGCATATGATAAAATACAGGTATATACCGTTCACACATGGGAAGAGGAAATACAAAGGGAAGGAAGACATGGGGAAGACATTTGCTAGTTAGAATCTGAACTGACCCTGTCGCCACATAACCGGAGAAGAACCGTTTTGAGCCATTGTAACAATGCCTTTTTTCTTCATATAAAGTAGTTGATTATGAGGGAGTCGAAATTTTCTTTGTAAAAAGGATCTTCAATTATTTGTAACTGAAATGTCAGAGAGGTTCTTGAAGACACTGGCATTTAAACCAAATTGCATCGAGTTCATTTTTCGGTCATATCACGTGTTTCACTCTGAAGGGATTCTGGTAGACTGCGACAGTGAATGAACAGTCTTATGTTAAGGTGACGTTTCTCCGTCACTGTCATAATCCGTTTGCATGGCCCTCGAGAGTGAGCAGGGAAGGAGGGAGGGAAGCATGCTAGAAGGTGCTTTATGCTTCCTAAGTGGACGGCATTCATGGGGGTGTCTCTAAGGCCTCCCTCAGATGCAGTCGACGACCTTCAACTGTCTGGGCACATGCATGATATTTGGGGGCCATAATCAAGTCATTGAATAGTAGATCTGATGATAAATTGAATGCTGCCTTTTTCCTAAAGAATTTAACATTTTAAAGGTGATTTTCAAGTAACTGTGTATGGGGATCTAATGCCAGTTTCCTATTTGCATCTTACTAGAGATGTTTAAAGTTTGGCTCTTTTCATAATGACTCAAAACTTTGTTCTTAATGACCATGATTTCTTTTGAGGGCCCTGAACTATAAATATATAAATATATATATTTTCATTGTTTGAAATTATTTTGACACATTTCTTTGATACTTAAAGAAGTGGGTTGGTTTTGTTTTGGTTTGGGGTTGGGTTTTTTGTTTTGTTTTGTTTGTTTTGGATCAACTTTTTTTCTTTATGCATCCCCGGTAGAACTCAACACAACTGGCAGTAACAGACCAATTTTGTGGGTTTTAAACATAGCTTTTCATTTTCTATGGAAAAAAAATAGAACTATGACCTGCATGTAAACTTTTTTGATGTGATAAAACAACTCTAAAATTTTATTAAGTGACTTTTTAATTCCAGACTTTATTAAAGATAGTGTCCCCTTTCTTGTGTTAGTCTTTATATAAGAACACTACAACTCATCACATACCATAAGAAAACCCAGTTGGTAAAAATGGTAATTTTTTTGTGCAGCTGAATCATTTCAGCTGACAGCTGCAGAAAACAAATACAAAATCTCTAGATGAATTGCCACTATGATCTTATATGACATAGTGAAAAATTTGTTCCCCAATCTCAGAATAGTGCATAGAATAGATAGTTTGAGGGCTATGTTTAATAGTATCCTTTAATTAGAAATGCTGAGATTGGGGGTTTGTGTGAATATGGTCACTATTACCCAGGTATTTATGCAGTGTTCAGTTAAGGGATTTCTGGAATTGAGGCTTTAAAAAACGTTTGTTCAACATAAGAGATTGTATAGTCAAAAGTGCTCTTGAATGTTTCAGCCCTCTACATGAAGTTCATATTTAAATGATCATCAGAATTGAGACATTGTGCTTTTTAAGGCAAGTTATCAAGTAAGCCATTCTCTACCATCTATAGATGTTTCCTGAAGACATTCCAAGTATTATTAATTTGATAGTTAAATCACTGTTTTCTCTTGTAAATGGTTTTTAAAAAGCATTGAGATGTGGCAGCACTGTATTGCACACTTGGTAAAAAATGTGAATTTAAAGAGTTTTTATAACTTTTAAAAATACACAGTATAAGCATGTTAACTTTTTTCAACACTTACATTAAAAGTTTGCCCCGTAGTTGAGCTTAATCTGGCAAAAACCAAAGCCATTGGATTTAGCTCTTCCATTTGACAAGTTTCTTTCATGTTAGGTGCTTCTTTTTCTAGGAATGGTTACTTAGAAGCTGAGCATGTGTTTTTTTTTCTACTCCGTTGGCAGGAATCATTCTGTTTGGCTGGTAATGATAACCTGTATCTGGTCTTGTAACCCATTATACTTGGGTTACTGCTATTGTAGATTCACTGGGTTCAGTCTGCTTGTAGTGAAACTTAACTGTTCTTTTATCTATTCTCACCTAAATGGTTATCATAGGCAGCTTTTATGAGAAGGTAATTGGAAATTGGTTTGTGTTGGAAAAGAAACAAAAATTATCTTAGTTTTAAATGCCCCCTTCTGCCTCTCTAGGCTTCTAGCATGCTGAGGAGCTGCTTAGAATGTTTTTAAAGATGTAATAGGAATAATCTGTCTGCTAGTTTTAAGGTAAGACATTTTTCTGTTGCATCTTTAAAATGACATTTATTAGGAAAGTTATTCACTGACCAATAGCAATTATTTTTGCTATTGGTGGGATTGAAAAAATTTATTTTTCTGCAGATTTGTGTGAATTGGTACAGTTCATGAATTCAGGAAGTAGAGGAACCAAAAGGGGTTGTAAAGGGTATTCTTTATTTGGGCTGGGTTAAAATCAGAGTCACTTTGTGACAACTGAGAGCAGGTGGTTCTGATTTGGTTAGCCTGGGCTTTGGTCAAGGTCCTTCCCTCTCTCCAGTGCTGTGAGGTTGTTCAGTGTGTGGGAAAGACCATATGTAACTCACCAATGTTTTGACGAGTTGGCCTGACTTGGTTGGCAGGAAAAGTACCCAGAAGGGGGGAGAACCAAATTGCCAGTCAGAGCATGGATTTCTCTGGTAGTAGGGAAGACAGCTGGTCTGGTGGACTGAAGGGTGGGTTTTGCTCTTTTGTTTTGTGGGAGGATGACCAGACGTTTTTCTCAAAAGCATGTGCCAGACATGAGCTTGGTTTGACACCCAAGCAAATCCTAGTCCATGCAGGGAAGAGTTTGGTCCGTTCAGCACTTGACAGCTCACCACTGAATCCATACTGTTTGCACCTGGATGAAAAGTACCAAGTTTTCTAATTCATTCATGAATAAATCTGATACTGAAATTATTATACCGTTATATATATACAAGCCTTTATTATTGACTGCTTCAAATATAAATTCAGAAGAATCTGGTTTCAGTGTATGTTAGTTGTGGGGTAAGGAAGAAAACCCAAAACTCTGCTCTTTTGATATGCACGGTGAGCCCCTTTCTGAATAAGCAAAATGCTAACTTCTCAAAAACTTGTTTTCAAGTAGCACAGAAATTGGGATAAAGGATGTTAAAGTGCTATTTGTCCAAAAAAAGTCAGCTTAATTATCTCAGACTAATTAGGAAGGAAGATGGACGTGTATACGTTTGGCAACATTATCTAAGATTCCCAGGATGAATTTTCTGAGTCCAATGGAGCTTGCCTTTGTGTGTATGTTCCAGTGTGGACATGCATACCTGTCTGAAGTCCTGCCCTTGAATAGGAAGGACATCATAATACCCCAAAGCTAAAATTACTAAGTTGGGCCTGGCTTCCCACCACACCTCTCCCCAACAGCTGAAGTGGACAAAGGACCTTATACAGTGATTTCAAAAACAATCTGGATAATTTCAGTGCAAATTAAGTCACCGTCATGATTCTGGATGAATTGAAATGAACTCTGCTTCTGGTCCATGAATAAAGACATGATCTCTTGAGAGTTTCTTCCTTTTCTTCTGTTGCCCTTGGAGCTGCATTTGTTAGCACTAACGATAATGCCGCAGGTAAATCAGTTTCTGTGGATGAAACTTTTCTCTGCAGAGGGGGCACTCCATCTGTGGGGAAAATGCAGCTGGATCAGACTGGGAGCTTCCATCCCTTCTGAAGTTCCCACTGCCCTCGAGGAGGCCGTAAACATGAGAAAATGGCACAAGAAAGCCAACAGTGTGCAGGGGGCTGACAAACCTAAGCTTTCCTTTTTTTTCACATTCACATTTATGCTTCATTTTCAAGATGAAGAAATGAAGATTTATCTCAACATTTCTAACCTGATTAGCTCGTGGAGGCCTCAATCTTTATCTGATTAATCCAGCTTTTTTTTTTTAATTGCTCCATATTTATGGCAAGAATGCCTCCTGCATTTGAATTTCTGGCCCTGATTAAAATTCAACAAAGTATTTGTATTTTTAAGTCTGACCAGTGAAAGTAACACTGTTCATACACCTAACAAGCAATCTCCCTCCACTGTCCCACCCCCAGTTTTCTGAGGAATGAGAAGTAGATTCTGATGGTTCTGTCATAAGTAAAAACCTCCAGCCAGCTTCCTGGATATGGTGAGAGGGGCAGGTGAGGAGACCTAGAGTTGAGTCCTAATTCTGCTCCTAACAGTCCCCTTTCTGAGCCTGTTTCCTCTTCTGTAAAGCAAGGCTGGAAGAAAAGATCTGTGAAAGTCCTTCCAGGTTCCAATACTTCTCCTATTTCACTGTTTTATCAGTTTGCTCTTTTATGAGCCAGAGATTTTGTCTGGCCTCCCTTTCGTGTCAGCAATAGGGCCAGTGAAAGCATAGGTAGAATCACCTCTTAATGAAGGTATTCTTTCAAAAGATGCTTTCTATGTAATCAGGCTCAGGACACTGAAGAGGACAGCCTGGGGTTTTGCTTAAGGGGAGCACTTCAGCTGAAAAGGAGGCCCCTGGCTTTAGTTATTGATTTGTTTGATCCAGAATGGATCCTACCATCAGTCTGTTCATGCTGCTGTCTACTCTGGAAGCAAGTAATCCACCTGTCTCTTTTTGCCCCCTACATGAGAAAGGTTTTCAATGCTGGAAGTTCACATCTTGACTACTTCAAAGGAAGACTAGCTGTTGGTAGGGGTTAAGCAGCTTGTTTCTCATCACTATGTTTTCTTGGTGATTGGGACAAATTCTAGATGACAAATCACCAGTAAGGTATATAAATGAGTGGGGGAAAAAAATGTAGTCATCTCCCTCCGGAATGATTTTGTTACTTGTGCTGGGGCAAAGAAGAAGCTAGCTTTTACTGTCCAAAATGAGTCAGAGCCTGCTCATGGCTCATCTCGAGAGTCCTGCTGGTGTCCTGTTGTCTTTCTAAAATAATCTCTTTCCTTTTACCTGAGTACGGACAGTGCCTGTGATGAAAATGGGTTCCTAGTCAGCAGTCAGACGGCTGCCGAGGAAGACCTGGGTGCTGGTCCTACCTTGGACATATCCGGATTGTGTGACCTTCCACAAGTCACAACCACCTCTCCATGCTTGGGGCACTAAGGCACCAATCTGGGCTGGTGAGGAGTTTCGTCATCCAGAATTCCCCTAGATCAGGAGGTTTTTAAATGGGTTTGTGACACCTTATTTTGAGAACTTTAAATGTGTTTGTTTACTTTGTAATCTTTTGCATTTAAAAACCTGAGAAGGGGCCCAGGGGCTTTACCATACTGTGTGTGTGTGGGGGGGAGATTCATGATACAAAAAGGTGAAGAAACCATGCTTTGGGTCAGTGCTTAAATCAAGAGAGAAAAAAAATCCCATCAATTTCATGTGAGCATGGGCTAAGTGAGCCTCCCAGCAGCCCTGTAATGAACAGATGCTGCAATTCCCCTTTTTAAAGAAGAAACTGAGGCAGAGGCTTGAAAGCTTGCCAAAGCATCACAGAGCTAAGCAGCAGAGCTGGGATCCAGGATGTCTACCACCACAGGTCCCACCCATGCTCTCAGCATCCCTCAAATGTATCTGTCCAAAGGCACCTCCATCTTCTCCCCTTACCTTAGTGTTACACCACTCAGTGATGCACTCCCAGCAGAAGAGGTGGCCACAGGGTGTAGCTGTAGCCCGCCGGCGCTCCTCCAGGCACAGGGTACACACGGAACTCCTACCCACAGCCTTCTCTTCCACATGGCTCCTGTGAGGAAAATAGCATGGACAGCATGCCCTGCCAGTCTCGGAGGAAATGGGGCTGCTGGAATGAGAAGAGTCCCTGGAGCCCTTCACCCAGGCTGCCCTTTGGCCAGGGATGTTTCATACTTGCGGTGGGAGAGGCTGCGGTAGAGTTTCCACTCCTTGTGTGCCCGTTGCCTCTGACTGAAGCTGTAGATCTGGATGCCGACGGAGAGCAGGAGATGCAGCAAGGATACCAGACCCAGAATCCCATAGCTCCTACGAATGCTGTGGTCATCCCCAGGGAAGCGGCGCACGCGAAGCTGTAGGGTTCAGAGTCCCCCAGCCCAGCATGGGTCAGGCACTATGTTTACAATGGGGAAAACGGACAACTCCCACCCCCAAGTGGCCTTTATTCAACTAGGAGGCACAGCTGTATACTACACCAGCACAGGGTCAAAAGAGGAGGGCATCTGCATCAGCAAGAGGTGCTGTCCAGGATGCACTCTGATACTGACAGGAGGGCACTGTGTGAAGGCACCACAGCAGAGAGAGGGAAGAGTGAATTCTGGGAGTCCTGTCCTTCTGTGAAGGTAGCCAGAGTCCTAGAAAGTAGCCTGAAGCACAGACAGCTTCAGGGACCTGCCAGTCTGTGTCAGAGATTGGACGGGAACCCAGGTCAGCTCCAAGGCTACCTCTGTCCACAATGCCAGGCAATCCCTAATTCAACTTGGCTAGGACACAATGCATGAAGGGAGTAACAGGAAATGAGAAGGACCTTAAATGCCTTTCTGTACCTGAGGCGACAGGGAGCCCCGGAGGTTTCTGAGCAGGGGGCCACATGGTCAGCATACCTCAGGAAGATGACTGGCAGCTGAGGTTACAGGGGTGGTCACCTGCTCAGCCCAGAATAGCGTTTACATTTTTAAGTTAGGTCTTTAAAGATGTAAAAGTCATTCTGGTGGCCTGGGGTTAGAAAGCAGAGACACCCATGGAATCTTTTAACACCTGGATGATGATAGAGGGGTACTGAGGAGAAAGGTGCTGAGAAGACAGAACAGACAGGACTTCGCAAGAGACTGGAGATGAGACTGTGGGAGAGGAAGAGTCAAGGAAGGCACCAAAAAGAGGAAACAGGTGGATTTGGAGAAGGGACAGGCTCTGGAAGAGACATCCAGTAACAAGGCTGAATTGGCCTTCGCTGTTTCAGTCTGTGACTAAGACAAAAGTGGAATTAAATGATCTTGCTTGATACAGACTTGGTGAAACCAGCATGAACCTGACAGCCAAGTTAAAAAGAAAAGATGACAGTGGGGTACTGATCCAGTTCTGACTAAGGTCCCAACTGGAACTAGAAAGGACCCAAGGGAATAACCAGCCCAGATCGAGCATCCTTCAAATGGGGAGATACACTCAGAGAGGAGGAAGAGAAGGGTGGCTTTGCCCAAGGTTGCCCAGCTAGAGAAGGGCCATGATGCCAACCTCAGGTGTCCAGTTCCAACCCGAGGGCTGCTGCCACTGACCTAGCCCCCATTGGGAGCCTGAAGAATCTAGGGCCCAGCATACTGCTTCCTGCTTAGTCAACTAAATTATACTGCAGTATTATTAATACTTGGTGGAAAACAGACTGCTAACAGGACAGAGGAGCCAGTGAATTCCCCAAAGCTCAATGACTAAGGAGAGTGTGTCCCTCTTCTGGTATGATGGAGCTTTGTAGCCTGGGTTTGTAACATGCTCTGCTCCTGTGGACCACAGAGAGAATGTTTTCCCTGGTCGATGGTCTGTTTTGTGAGCCTATGGGGAAGCAGCTTCCCCACAGGCCAGCCTTCCTGGAACATAACCCTACCATGCTGTCACCAGGGGAGGCCCATGCTACTTACATACTCAATACCCGTGAGCCTCTTGGCTAGGTGGTAGAAGACTCCATTGATGTAGAATATGGCGACATGCAGCCGGTGGAGGCAGGTGATGCTCTGTTTCAGAATGTACACCATGCGCAGGAGTGTCTTCTTTTGTGTCTCAGTCAGATGGCGGACGTGTCTGTGAAGCCACCGCCGCACTGCTGACCGACCTCGGACACTAGGCATGAGGCTGTTCGGCAACTGCCTGCCACTCTCGACTTCTGCCTGCAACTCGTGCTCGAGGTGGATTAAGGCCTTATCCAGCACATAGGGCACAAGGGTGTGCAGAGAGACAAGTGTAGCTCGGCGAAGCCAAGAAGGGACTCTTCTCTTGGATGGGTCCACCTGGATGATGTTCACATATTCTTCTCCAAGAGTCTGGTACCCTGTGAGGCAAAAGTGGACAGGACATTGGGGATGCTGCTGTCCCCCCAGATGGTGGCACCAGGTTTCAGGGACCCAGGGCCAACACAGAGGGGCTCTGCCATACTCCTTGAAAGCGCAGACCCGTTAATTGATCCTACTGAGTCTGCCCTCACATCTCTGACCCTTCCCCACCCCAGCTGCCCTGGGTCAAGCCCTCATCACCTCTCCCCAGCCCACTGATGGGCTTGCCTGCTTCCAGAACAATCTCTAGATCATCAGGCCAGACTCCAGCCATCACTCCTGCTTGGCTCTTTTCATTTCTTTCCTACTGACTCCAGGATAAAAAGCTGACATCTTGTCCCTGGGGGAGCCTGCCTAGCAGCCTCTGCCAAACTGGCTTCACCACTGTTCTCATCACTATCCGAGCCTGCCTCCTTACAGAGTGCTAGGCCTGGAGTTCAAATAAGGCCTCTTAGACACTCGCTAGCTGGGTGACCCCCAACAGGTCACTTCACCTCTATTCCTCAGTTTCCTCATTTGCAAAATGGGAATATTAATCAAACCTACTTCCAAGTTTGCTGTGTCAGCCAAGACAACACATGTTAAACATTTTGAAAACCTCAAAATGCTATGTAAACTCCAGTTATTACTATTAGGTTTGCTAAGTGGTACCAAGGCCTAAAGTCAGGAAGAGAGATGCATTCAAATCCAGCCCCAGATACTGACTAGCTAGGTGACCCTAGGCAAGTCATTTCACCCTGTTGGCCTCAGTTTCCTCATCTGTAATACGAGCTGGAGAAGGAAATGGCAAACTACCCCAGTGTCTTTGCCAAGAAGACCCTAAATAAGGTCATGAAGGATCAGACATGACTGAAAAACAAAAAAACCATCATTATTGTTTTTATCTCCATGGTCCAAATCCTTCTCTTTGGTGCTCTGCTCAGCTGCCACCTCCATGAAGCCCTCTTCAGTCTCCCCAAGCAAGGACATTCTCTTCTTCAAGGAGCATTTTGCTAGTATTTCACCCTTTTCCCCATTACGGTTCTTTGTACTTAACTGGGTACCTGGCATGACTCCCCCTTTTAGGCAGAGACTGTCATCTCTTTAGCACATGTCCCTAGGACCTTGCACACAGTGGGTGCTGTAGCATGTTTGCTGAACTGAGCTGAGTAATGGAAGTCAGCAGTGACACAGCATAATGATGGAACTTGGGCTAAGTCAATTCATCCTCTCTGGGCCAAAGGGCTCCCAGGGATGTTGTAAGAGGCCCATGAATCACAGGGTTGCACAGGCATGGGGATCGAGGTGGCTGCTTGTGCCTCGCTGGGCCAGGCAGGATTTGACCACAGGCCCAGAGGTCCATTTCACTCCCATAATCACGAATGACAAAGGACTTATCCTTTCTCTGCCATCCCTGAAAGAATTCTTCTAAAGTGTGAGCAGAGGAGGCCTCCCAGGTGCTTAACTGAGGAAGGAGGGAAAGGCAGAGACTTAAGGGCTGGGGAAAGGGCTCCCAGGCCTGAGAGTGCTGCGAAGCCACCCCATCCCCCAAGGCCCTCAGATTTTGGGGGCACCATGTTGATTCTTCACTGCATCCCCCACCACCCTACCTGAAAACGTGGTAAGGGTGAAGTATGCCACATCCGACAGCAGCTCAATTTCCTTCCTCCACTCTAGCCATTTCTTAGCACCTGAAAGAGTAGAGAGGCACAGCAATCTAAGCAGTCAGTGCACATTTATTAAGTATCTTCTGTGAGCCAGGCACTGTGCCAAGCCCTGGCAATGAGGGGCAGCAAGGGCAAAGAGGTGGGAGATGCTACGTCCTATAAGGGGAACAGTGCAGACCAAGTGAGCTGGCCTGGAGCGTGGGTCATGGGCAACGAGTTTTCAAAGACAGGCTGGGGCCAAATCATCCTCGAACAAGACCCTCCATGTCTCCATATTCTCTCAGGCTGTCCCCTGTGCCAGACTCCTGAGCTCCCTGGCTTCCTTTAAGTCCACACTAAAATCCCACCTTCTACAGGAAGTCTTCCCCAACCCACCGTTGGTTAATTGTTTCCTATTTATCCTATACTTGGCTTGTCTTGTCTTTCCCTAATAGTTTACACATTGTCTTCTCCATTAGACTGTGAGCTCCTTGAGGGCAGGGCGTGCCTGTCTTTTGACTTTCTTTGCATCCTTAGTAACTGGCACAATGCCTGGCATCCAGGGGGTGCTGGATAATAATGGCTAACATTTGTACAGCACTAATGATGTGTCAGCCTGTGTTAAGCACTTTACAATTATGATCTCGTTTTTCCTCTGAGGGCAGGAATGGTCTTTTCCCTTTTTTTGAATCCCCAGTGCCTGATACATAGTAAGGAGTATATGAATGTTGGCTGTTATTTCACTGTTTTTTAGACTGGAAGGTCCCTGAGGGCAAGCACTTTTTGCTTCTTTTTGTATTCTCAGCGCTTAGCACAGTTCCTGGTACACAGCAGGCGCTTAATCAGTATTTATTGTTTGAAAGAAAGGGCCTTGGGTGCCAGAAAGAAGAGTCTGCACAAAGTAAATTAAATCCTACCAGCGATGAAGGGCACTCTAGCAGGTAAGAAGGAAAACTAGCAGGGCCATGGGGGCGGGGCTTGTGGAAAGCAAGGACTGGGCGTAATCACAACAGTTACATCAGAGAACCTAGCGGCGGGGCACACACATGGACCCGCCCCGCCCCGCCCCGCCCACTCTTCTGTTCTGCCTTCCCTCTCACGCCTGCGCATTCCGTGGCTCTTCCCTCGCTGGCCCCGCCTTCTCCAGTCGGAGCCTGCGCAGTCCCACTCCCCTTTGCCCCGCCCACTCCCTCTCACCCCATCCCCACCTGAGCCTGCGCACTCTGGCTCCCGCCCGCCCACTACCTCTTGTGGTCACCCCGGCCTTCGCGGCCGTCCGCGCCTGCGCACTCCCTGGCCCGGGCTCACCTGCCAGGCTGTGCAGGGCGCTTCCGGCCGCACTCCGCAGGTTGCCCCTGTAATATTCATCCTTCTGCGCAGCACGGATCACCTCCGGCTGATTGGCGGACGCCAAGGCCATGACCACGACCCTCAGCGCCTCCGAGCTCCGGGCACGGCCCCTCGGTGCCCAAAGGGCGGGGCCTGGTGACCGCCGTCGCGCGGATCGTGTCGCGTGGATTATACGTCACTCACGCGTGCAGGGATGGGGTGGGGCGGAGGAGGAGGAGGAGGAGGAGGTGAAGGTCTTAAAGGGACCAGTCTCTTGAGAGCTGGGATGGGTTGGTGGGGGGGAGGAGAGATCGGTGGGGGGGGGGGGGGAGCGGGGAGCGGAAAACGGAGGCCTCGAGCTTGGCACTTGGCTGAATGGCCGGGGGCCGTGAACCCCAGTCTCATTTGCCCTCCATCCCTGCCCATAGCCTCCTCCCCCCGGGACCCCAGGGCTCCCCCGGACCTCTGTGTAGACGGGTGGTCCCGGCTATGCCCCGCGCCCGTGCCCCGCGCCCGTGCCCCGCGCCCGTGCCCCGCGCCCGTGCCGTGGAGTGGAAGCTCCTGGGGAGCAGGGGGTACGGCCTTCCTCCTCCTGAACTTAGTTAACCACTTCGCAAACCCTTGTCGATTGGCTAGCGGACCGTTGGGGTCCCGGCTTCTCCTCGCTACCCTGCAGTGCCCGCTCCGCCGACCATCCGCCCGCGTCCCCCCGCGGGCGTGGAAAGCCCACCCTGCACCTTCGCGATCCCCTCGGGAGTGCCCCGAGCGGAGACCCCCGGTCTTGCCCTTCCCGGCGGAGGCTGCGAGTCAGCAGACCTGGGTCCAGCCGCGGCCACTCGGGGGCCCGAGCCGTGTCCCCACCCATGCAGTAAGAAAGGATCAGACCGTCCGAATATCCCGAGCAGCCCCTCCCGGTCCCAAAGCCTCTTCCCGTGGGACAAGCTGGCGAAGGGCTCAGGACGGGCATCTGAGACCTGGGGGGCGGGGGGTGGGCACCCCGGGGGCCACACGGCCTGCCTGGAGGCTGCGCAGCCCAGGAAGGGGCGAACTCACCGCGTTTGGGCTCAGAGCCCACCCCAGCCTCCGAGCTTGTGTCTTCATCGCAGACAAGCCTCAGTGGTCTCCAAAATTCTCCCCTCCCCTCCCCTTCTCCACCCACTGAGAAAGGAAGCTAGCAAGCAAGAAAAAGCAATTACAAATAGAGACAAGCAAAACAAACCCCCACCTTTGCCCCTTTCATCTTACCCGTCCCTCTCTATCCTCTCTTTGCATCCATCCGTCTGTCTCTCTGTCCCCTCTATTCATCTGCTTTAGTATATATCTGTGTATACACACGTTCAGTCGTTTTTCAATCCTGTCCCTTCATGATCCTATTTGAGGTTTTCTTGGCAAAAATACTGAGATGGTTTGCCATTTACTTCTCCAGAGGAGGAAACTGAGGCAAACACAGTAGAGGGACTTGCCCAAGATGACACAGCTAGGAAGTGTCTGAGGCTGGATTTGAACCTGGAATGAGTCTTCCTCATTCCAAGTCCAGGTCTCTATCCACTGCTCTACCGGTATGTGTGTGTATATGCATGTGTATACATGTACGTATGTATGTATATGCATTGTGTAGATATGCATATATGTGATACACATATATGCACACACATATATACATATATGTATCTGCTTTAATTTGAAGAGTCCCTCACTTGGAGGCAGATAGCATGTTTCTTAATGAGTCCTGGGAATTGTAGTTGGTCACTGTGTAGATAGATCAGTGTGCCGAAGTCTTTCAAAGCTGCTTCCCTTTGCAACATTGTTATTATTGTATGAAGTGTTCAGGTTCTCTCCAAAGACTTGATATTGCACATCAAACAAAGATTGTTTTGAGTATACACCCTCAAGACGTGTATATTTACTCATTTTGTGTGACCCCCCCGCCTCAGTTTCTTCTTCTGTAAAGTGAGGGCAATAATAGCACTTATCTCCCAGGGTTGTTGTGAGGATGAAATTAGATAATATTTATTTTAAAAAACACTTTGCAAAACTGAAAGTGCTATATAAATGCTGACTAGTATTATTACTATTTATGTACAACATGAAGTTCAAAAATAGAAATTAAGGAAGACTAAAATGAAGATGAAATAATCTTTGAGTCCATAGGGAGCCATTGGGGTTTACTGAGTAGGGGAGTGACATGGTCAGGGCAATGCTTTAGGAAAATCCCAAATCCCCTGGGTGGAGGCTGAATTAGAGCAGGGAAAGTTACTACAAATAATCCTGACAAGAGGTGATGGGGTCCTGAATTAACGTGTTGTCTGTGTGAGCAGAGAGAAGGGGACAAATGTGGAAGTCTGACAATTTGGCAATTGATTGGATAGTGGGATGTGGGGCTGGAAGGGGAAGGTGGTTATGGAAAACTGTAAGTGGGAGGTTAGTCCTTCCCTCACCCCCGTATTAGGGAATTGAGAGATGGGCCAGTTTTGTGGGAGGAATGATGGAAAGATCTATAATCCAGTTTATAATTTCACCATGCTCCAAGATCTTTGGTTCCATTCAAAGCCAAAAAAGGGGAGATAGAGCTCTTGCTGGTCACTGCTCCCACTCATAGCCAAGAGATGATCTGGGAGAGAGTGGACAACTGGGGTTGAACTTTCCCAAAGACAACCCTGTAGCTGTTGTGGGTAGAGGCAGTTTGGTTTAGGTCATAACTGCCCTAAGGGACAAACACCTGGTTTGGAAAGGGAGAGACTGGGAGATAGCACAGTAGGTGTGTATGTGTGTGTGTGGGGGGGGGGGGAGACAAGGAAGAGGAGGGTTGGGGGGCAAAGGGTAAATATCTGTCTCTAGCCTCAGTTTGTCCCTTGAGTTTCACTATAGGCTACTGGGCATCTCAAACTCACCACATCCTAAACCAAATCTTGTAAACCTTCCCTTTTCCCCAAATGCTCTATTCTATTGAAGGCACCACTATCCTTACAGTCTGCCAGATTTCTAACCTTGATGTCATCAGCTCCTAATTCCCCTCTTGCTTTGAATCCAGTCACTGGACAAATCTTGTGGTTTCTACCTCCCCAATACTTCCACATCTGACCTATTTTCTCTACTCACATTGTCACCATCTTATTTCAGGCCCTTATCATTTCTTGCCATGACTATTGCGATGGCTTCCTATCTGGTCTCTCTGTCTCAAGTCCTTCTCCATCCCAATCCATCCTAGACAGAGCTGTCAAGGTAATATTTCTTGTGCCATGTCAATCCCCCACTCATTCAATGTCCATTTACTTCCCATTGCCTCTAGAAATAGAAATTTCACTGTTCAGCTTTTAAAACTGGCCCCAACCTAACTCACTGGACCTTACTCTCCCTCCCACACTGTGCTATCCAGCCAAGCTGGCTTTCTCCCTCTTCCTAACCCATGACCATCATCTGCGCACTGGATGTCCCATATGCTGGCACGCACTGACTCCACTCATTTCCACCTTAAAGAGTTTCTCTCTTCCTTTAAGATGCAGCTCAAGATAATCAGCTATGGTAGATTTAGCTCTTCTTAGCACTACAAAATGATCAAAGACAGTTCCAAAGGACTCATGATGGAAAATGCTATCCACATCCAGAGAAAGATCTGTGGAGTCTGAATGCAGATCAAAGCATACACCTTTTTGTTGTTTTTTCCTTCTTGTGGCTTACCCTTTTGTTCTGATTCTTTTTTCACAACGTGACTAATGTGGGAACATATGTAACATGATTGCACACGTATAACCTATATCAGATTGCTTGCCATCTTGGGGAGAGTGTAAGGGAAGGAGGAAGGGAGAAAGAAAAATTTGGAACTCAAAATCTTATAAAAAAAATAAATGTTGAAAACTAATTTTACATGTAATTGGGAAAACATACAATACTATTAAAATATTAGAAAAATAAGGGGAAAAATAAGATGCAGCTCACACTCCATCTTCTATATGAAACCTTTTCTAATCCTTCCAAATAGTACTGCCCTCCCTCTCACAATATCTTGTATATATTTGTATTTATTCCCTGTATATTTAGCCTGTATATAGTTTTATCTGTATTTATCTCCCTATGGGAATGAAAATTCATTAGGGGTTGGGATCGTTTCATTCTTGGTTTTATTTCCCTCTTGCCTACCACAATGCCTGGTCTACAGTGGGTGCTTAATAAATACTTGACTGATGAACTGCTAAAATCACTCTTCTTTCAAGATTCACTCTTTCTAGGAGAAGCCTTTGCTCATTCCCCAACAACTAGTACCTTTTCTCCCAAACTACCTTATATTTTAACTAATTTATATTTCTTCCCCTCATATATATTCTATATGCACTTATTTATGTCCAGGTTGTCTCCCCCATTAGAATGTAAACACTTCAAGGGAAGGAATGGCTCCATTCTCAGGTTCTCCAGTTCTGATCCATATCTGGCCACTGGACCCAGGAGGAAAAAGTGAGGCTGGTGACTTTCCACAGCTCTGCCTCACTTAAATCCAATTTGCTTGCAAGTCATGGCATCACCTCCCTGAGGTCATGGTCCTCTTCCAGAACGAAGGACAAACTGCAGGATTCTCCAGTGCCTGGCAGGTACGTACTTACTAGAAGCTTGATTGATTGGGAACCAGTTTCCACAGACACCAGCAGATGGCGCCAGGAGCTAAGGGAGTCCCCCACTAAGGTACATTAGGAAAATCATGTGAAAAATCACTTTTGAGTCTTAGAAAAACAGAGGGTGAGAGATGGGAGGGAGCTTAGAGACAGTCTAGTCTAACAGTGTCCCCCATACTCTTACAGATGAACCCTAGAGAGATTTCCCAAAGACATACAGTCAGTTCATGACAGAGTTAGATCTAGAATCCAGGTCTTATCATTCTCAGGGAAGATTTGTTTTTAGCACATCTGAAATTGTTGCAATAAGTTGGTTTTCTTTAAAAAAAAAAAAAAAGCCCAACATTGGGGATGTATACCTCTCCCTGAGCAAGATAGGCTGTTTCTAAACAACAACAAGGAGGGAATATAAGCTGATCCAGGGTAGGGACCATTTCATTTCTTGCCTTTGTAGCCACTTCTGTCTCCTTACCTTTCCACAATCTGTCCCCCATTCTTGGAATGAGCCCTCCCCTCCTCCTACCTCCATCTCATGGAATCTTGATTTTCTGCAAAGTTCAGCTCAGGTTCTACTTTCCACATGAAATCTTTCCTGTTCAGTAGGTGCTAATGCTCTTGTCCAAATTACCTTTTGTTTACTTTACATATATGTGTGTATATGTATATAGATACATATTGTAGCTGTGGGAATGTAAGGTCCTTGACTGTAAGAACTATTTGTCTTTGGGTCCCTGGGATATAGCATAATTGGCTGAGTGTGCAAAGAAACACAAAAACAGTCCTTGTCCTAAAGGAGCTCACAAGTGCGTGCGTGTGTGTGTGTGTGTGTGTGTGTGTACAAACACATAAGTAAATATATATGTGTGTGTGTGTGTACAAACACATAAGTAAATATATATGTGTGTGTGTATATATATATATGCATACTCATACAGACATATACCATTTGATCCACTCAAAAATTCTGGGAAGTAGGTGCTACTGTCATCCTCATTTTAAGAATGGGCAAACTGAGCAGACAGAGGTTAAGTGACTTGCACTCCTTCACAGAGCCAGAAATGTCTGAAGCCAGATTTAAACTCAGGTCTTGTTAACTCCAGGTTCAGTTCTCTAGCCATTTAATCCCTGAGTAGCCTCATGTCATGAGCATTCCCATTTTATATTCTCTCCCATGTACTCTGTATGTATCTTGAATGTATCTACTTTTTTTGCATTTTGTCTCCACCATTAGAATTTGAGGGTGTATATATATGTCTCTATATACACACATACATGTATATATATGTCTCTCTATACACACATATATGTATATATATGTCTCTATATACACACATATATGTATATATATGTCTCTATATACACACATACATGTATATATGTCTCTATATACATACATGTATATATCTCTATATACACACATATATGTATATATGTCTCTATATACACACATACATGTATATATGTCTCTATATACACACATACATGTATATATGTCTCTATACACACACATACATGTATATATGTCTCTATACACACATACATGTATATATATGTCTCTATACACACACATACATGTATATATGTCTCTATATACACACATACATGTATATATGTCTCTATATACACACATACATGTATATATGTCTCTATATACACACATACATGTATATATCTCTCTATATACACACATACATGTATATATGTCTCTATATACACACATACATGTATATATGTATATACACACATATATGTATATATGTCTCTATATACACACATACATGTATATATGTCTCTATATACACACATACATGTATATATGTCTCTATACACACACATACATGTATACATATGTGTACAGAGAAAACACGCAAACAAATATGTTCATATCAGATGTATGCAAGATAAACTGAAGACCATTACAGAGGGAAGGCAGCAGCATTTAGGGGACTGGGGCAGGCTTCTTGCATTGAATCGGATTTTAGCTGGGACTTGAAGGAAGCCAGGAGAGAAAAATGAAGAGGAAGAACAGTTCAGGCATGGGGGGCAGCCAATGAAAATGCAGGAAAATGAGAGATGGAGTATCTTGAGTGAGGAACAGCAAGGAGGCCAGCGTCACTGGATCTCAGAGTCAGAGGAAAGGAGCAAGGTGAAAGAAGACTGAAAAGGTAGGAAGGGACCAGGTTATAGAGGGCTTTCAGAGGCAAGTCTAGGATTTTACATTTGATCCTGAAGGTAATAGGGAACCATTGCAGTTCATTGAATGGGGTTATGGGTGTGGGTGCAACATGGGAAGACCTATCCTTTAGAAAGATCAGTTTAGTAGCTGAATGGAGGATGAATTAGAGCCGGGATGGGGCGGGGAGGGGGGAAGGGGGGAAGATGACTTGAGACAAGGAGGCTACTGTAACAGTCCAGGCCAGATGACAAGGACCTGCACAGAGCAGTGACAATGTCAGAGGAGAGAAGGGGGGGAACATACAAGAGACGTGACAACAGATTGAATGTACAGACCGAAAGAAAGTGAGAATCTGAAGATGCCACTGAGCTTGGAATCCTGGGTAGCAAGGAAAATTGTGACACCTTCAACAATAAGAGGGAAATTTGGAATAGGGAGGGGTTTTGAGGAAAAGATAATGATTTCTATTTTGAACGTGGGTGTAAGATGTTTATGAGACATACAGTTTGAGATGTCCAAAGGGCAATTGAAAAGGAAAGAGCAGGGGTTCAAGGAGAGGGTGAGGCTGAATAAATAAATCTGAGAGTCATTCACAAAGGGATGATCGTTGAATACATAAGAGCTGATGAGATAACCAAGCAAAATCGTATAAAAGAAAAGAAGCAGACCCAGGGCAATCTTGGAGGACATTTAGTTAGCAGGCAGGACCTGGGGGAAAATCCACTGAACAAAACCTGCAGCATTAAGACCGGGAGGTTTCGTTATCCAGACTGACAAGTTTGTTGATGTTCATTAGTAGGAGAGGGTACTCATTCTGAATAAATCTGGAGGATGTATGAAAGGACTTAGGAAATCCTGTTTGTTTGAGAAACCAAAGGAGACTAAGAAGGAATGGTCAAGCAGGAAGAAAACTAGTAGACAGAAGTGTCGTGAAAATCTAGAGAAAAGACCGTATCAAGGAGAAGAGGGTGTTCAACAGCGTGACAGGCTGTTAGGAATGTTATTGTGAGCTCAACCCAAATTTGGCTTAGTCTAGAAGGTTCAAGGAATTTTTTTTTCCTTTTTAATGTATTTTCCTTTTAAATGTATTAAGTTCCTGTGAACTATAAAATCTAATCAATGGTTGTTTAAAAAACACGTTGTTGTTGTGTTTGTCCTTCATTCGCAAAGAGGATCATGACATCAGGGAGATGACGACATGACTTGCAGTTGACTTGGATTTGAGTGAACTAAAAAGGATATAAAATAGAGCTCCCTCTCCACAGTGGCTATGGGAATAGTAGTAGATGAGGTCAGTGCAAATGGCTGCAGACAGATGTAAAAAGATAGTCATCTGTCTATGGCACCTTCAAGGGGTATGACTCCTCAGGATGAAGGTAAGACCCAGCCATGGTCTCACAGAGGTTTGTACCTCCATAGTTATTAGATCCTCACCTTGCAGGATGCTATACTAAGGGAAACTTGGTAAGGATTACACAAAGGGAGAAAAGGAGTGGGAGGTACCCCTTACTACATGTGCTTTCTACACACATGCATCATTACCACTCTACTTTAAGCTTGAGTCCATTCTCCCCAGGGACTTCGGGTGTACTAGAGGATTGTAGGTCCCTGATTTGGGGGGAAATGTTTTATACTGACTGTTCACACAATAGTTCCTCAATAAGTCAATTTTCTAAAAGATAACGTCTACTGGCTGATTGATGTTGGAGAGCACACTGCTAGGGGCTCCTTAGGATTACCCCTAGAATCCTGAAAGAGGAAGAATATCTGCTCCCTAGGGATTCACTCACCCCCAATAAGTTCAAAAATGAATTAGGGGAGTGGACCTAGAGTGGGTGCTACTTAGGAAAATTGCCTTGAAAGCTGTAAAATACAGAAAGAGATGTGAAAATAGACATATAGAAATATCAGCTATTGTTACAGAGGCTGCTAAGAGTGGGCCATTCAGGATGTGCTGAGGAAAGGTTATTACACATTTTGTGTCTGGACTCTGAACCTCCCCTATGCTTCCAATCAGCTTCTCTCATGGCAAGATGTCGGCTCCTCTTCTCTGAAGTAGGGTCTTCTCCCCTCATGCTTCTCAGTAAGGAAACACAACCTGCAGCATTAAAAGGGTCTTGTTAACCAGACCTGCTGGTCTGTCTATGTTCATTACCAGGAAAGGCTACTCACTCTGAATAAATCTGGAGGATGTGTGAAAGGGCTTCCCAAATCCTGTTTGTTTGAGAAACCAAATTGATTTTCTATGCGTGAAATCACTGGATGTGACTGGAGTACCAAGTCCCTCCACAGCAAGAGGCAGTCTTTTCCTTGAAAAGCAAAGACTCGAGAGAGGGGAATGATTCTATATTCATGTATCTGAAGGGCTGTCATGAGGGAGAAGGAGCAGAACAGAGATCCCTGGGTAGGAGTTATAAGGAAACAGATTTTTGCTTAACATAAGGCAGTGGTGGTGGTGGTGGTGGTGGTGGTGCTTCAGTTGTTCCTGACTCTCCATGACCTCATTTGGCATTTTCTTGGCAGAGATACTGGCCTGGTTTGCCATTTCCTTCTCCAACTCATTTTTCAGATGAGGAAAATGAGGGAAACAGGGTAAAATGAGTTGCCTGAGGTCACCCAGGTAGTGAACCTCTGAGGCTGGATGTGAACTCATCTTTCTGATTCCAGGCCCAGTGCTCTATCCACAGTATCACCTAACTGTCCTAAGGATTCTATAAGGTGTCAATAACTGTGCTCCAGATATAGAGAACCATCAGTGATACACAAAGGTTAGAGATGATATATCTCTTACAAGAGTAGAGCCTCTAGGCCAATTTGACTGGAAAGAAGAGTGTGTGAAGGGGGATAATATATATGGGAGCCAGATTGGGGAGGAGTTTAAATGGGAAATGGAGTAGTTTACATTTTAGGCAATAGTCAGCTATTGACGGCTCCCTCTGTCTGTCTGCTCTGTCCCTCTCTCCTTTCCTCTCCCCCTTCTTCCCTCTCCCCTTTTCCTCTCTCTCCTCTCCTTTTCTCTCTTTTCTGTCTCTCTCCTCTCTGTCTCTGTTTCTCTTTCTGTTTTAAAGTAGGGGTTGAGAATATTATGATCGGGTCTGTGATGTAGGAATATCAGTTTGGCAGCTGTGTGGCAGATATATTGGAGAGACTAAAGTCAGAGAGACCGTTTGGAAAGCTGTTTCATTGCTCATTTGACTGATAAGGAGGGCTTGGGTTAGGGTAGAGGCTGTGTGAGTGTTCATTCAGAAGCAAGGCTGGCTGCTTGTCAGACCAAGGAGTCTTGCATGGGGGGCCAGGTTGGCCAGTCCAATGACCTAAATGACCTAAACTTCCTGTCTCCTCCTAGTAGCTAGTTTAATATTCAGTACACAGAAAGTGCTTAATAAAAATCACTCTCTGAGATCCCATTCAACGGTAAAATTCTAGGATTTCTCTCTCTAGAAAAGGTCCCAGAGTGAGCTGGAACCATGGCCCAGGGCTTAGTTGAATTGCTTTCTCAATCTGCAGCTTCAGGGGATAGTCTGAGAGTCGTTCGTGGCCCCAGAGCCCCTAGGCTTGAGGGGATGGTTGGCATGCAGCTTCTCTAGTGAGCTGAGGATTTTAAGTGCTCTCCAAGATAGGACTGGGGGCCCAGCCCCCTGAACAGAGGCCAGCTTCCCCCTGCTCATACACTCCAGGGCCAAACCAAAGTGGCTATTTGGAATTCATAGTTGCCTGAAGAAATAGAGAGCCAGCCCTCTGGCTAGGTCTCAGGGGAATCCAGAAATTCTAGAGATACTCCTGGAGCAAGCCCAAGGGAGAGAGCACATTTTCTCACCTCTGTAAGTATTTTCATTAGGTACCCTCCTCCTGGGAGAGCATCAACCCTGGGTCTCTGCCTGTAGGAGCCAAGTAATTTAGAGCATTTCAGGTCAGGGGCCTATAGAATGTCAGAGATATGTGGGCTTGAATCTCAGAACAGAGACTGTCAAGCTAGGAAGGGTCTTAGAACAGAATATCAGGTAGAAGAAGGTTTAACTGTCACAACTTATAAAGGCCCTTAGAATTTGTCAGGGCTGGGAGGGCCCTTAGAACACAGGATGTAGAGCTGGGAGGGCCCTTAGAACACAGGATGTAGAGCTGGGAGGGCCCTTAGAACGGAAAAGGTCAAAGTTGGAAGTTACTGAGAGACTATCTATTCAATTCCCCTCCTTTTCCCAAGGAGGAAACTGAGTCCCAGAGAGTGTTACAGCCAATGAATGCCTAGTCTGGAGTCCAATGCCAGGTTTCCTGGCTCCCCATTCCTTACTTTTTCCATTGTTCCACAAACCAGTTTATTAACTGGAGCCACCCTGTTTCCGTGTGTGTGTGTGTGTGTGTGCGCGCGCGTGTGTATAGGGGAAGGGGGGAGTGGGGTCAAGGGAGAAGAGTCATGGGGTTATTTCTGAACCTGGATTCCAGCCATAGTGGGTAGAGTACTGGACTTGGAATCAGGAAGCTCTGAGATAGAATTCTGCCTCCAACCCTTCCTAGCTGGATGACCCAGGGCAAATCACTTGGCCCTTCTCAGTTTCTACCCTTTGGTGTTGTGAGAATCTAGAAATATAATATAAGTGCAATGCTTTTCAAATCATAAAGTGCCATAGAAGTGCTAGTTGTGGTCATTACTTGATTTGAGGTAAATAAATAAGTTAATCTCATGGCTAAAATGGGGACAGAGACATTTGTCTTTGCCCTGCCCTTGCTCCAGGTGTCCCAGGGATCAGGGAGCCACTATAACAACAGTCTCCAGGGATTTGAAGTTGTAGACCTGGGTTGGAATTCTGGCCTGTGCCATACCCGTGTGACCTTGGACAAGTCACTTCATTCCTCTGGGTCTCTGTTTTTCTTCCCTAAAATAAGGGGGGACCTCTAAGGTCCCATCTTTTGTTCTACTCCTAGGTCTCTGGAGTGTGAAAGTGCCTTCAAAACCCTGCATGGATGCTGTCCTTGCAAGCTGTCGGGGCTCCCCAGCACCGGGGAACACTGGGAAGCCTCAGGAAAGGGTTGGGCCCCCTTGGGTGTGCAAGGGAGACCAGAGCCACCGGGAGCCCAAGACCAGCTAATTATTAATCTGACCTGCCCCAGTCTTCCTCTCCGATGGCGGGTAATGAGATGATAGACCGCCTTCTACTCACTGGCCCCAGGGTGGGCAGGGCTGGCCCTGGGCTCCTGGAGCACGGCAGATGTTTCGCTTTCCAACTTGGAGAACAGGTTTCCAGATCTGTGCCTACATACAAACCAGGGCTGGGCTGGGCTAGGTGGGGCGGGGCAGGGCCAGGCCAGGAGAGGATGGGGGCTGGCTGCCACCTTTGGAGAGCTCCCATGGGCCCGCCCCCTGGCCCTGCTCCCCAAGGAGCTGAACTGTTCCAGGGAGGGCTGCTGGGGAGAGCTCAGCAAGCCGGCTGGACAAGCAGGACTTCTTCCTGGGAATTCCCCGCCACCAGCCACGCTTTTGCTCAGGGTAGGACACCGTCCCTCATGGACTCTTGTCTTTCTCCTGGGCCACTGTGCACTCCTGGCCCATGGACAAGCCCTGGGCAGGAGCAGGAGGCTAGGGTGGGGGCAGGGGGTGGCATTTTCAGGTCCCCGAGCCCTGTGGGCTCTTTATTCTTTGCAGACGGTTGGGAGTGGGGGGAAGCAGCCAAGCCTGCCAGGGAGGCTGTATCCAAGCTGGTGGCTCGGTCAGTGCTGACCCTTCTGAGGAAATAGCTGTACCTCAGTAGAGGGTAGCAGGTGGGGTTGGGGGAGTGAGAAATGTCTGAACTTGGTATTTATAAGACGGTTGGAGTAAAGTTCAGGGACTGGAGCTGCCCTTTCCTGGAATGGTTTCACCAGCTCCTTTTTTATCTTGGGAACGAAAAGAAAAGGGATTTCTTATCGAACCAGTTGTTTCTAATCATTTATTATAGGTGAAAGTTAGAAAGCAACTACCCTCTCGTGTAGCCGAAGTGTTTAACAGGAAGCTTGGGAAATGATGATGACGAGGAGGAGGATGACGGTGGTGGTGGTGGTGGTGGTGGTGGTGACATAGACAACACGAAATAGGGTGTTCATTTAGGAGTCAGGGAGACCTGGGTCCATGTCTTTCCTTTGCCACATACTGGCTGTGTGTTCTTAGGCAAGTCATTTTACTTCCAAGGTCCCCAGACCTCTTCCTAAGCCTGCAATGATCAGCCTGGTTCCTCTCCTCTGGAGTTCCCTACCCAGATCCAAACCAAAACAAACAATAACCAACCAAACAAAAAAGAGAATAACAACATTACCTGAAAGGGTAGTGTGATTGGTCAGCTTGTCCAGCCTCCTTATTTTATAGTAGAAGAAAGTGAGGACCCTTTAGAGGGAGGAGGTCCAGCGAGTTGGCTCCGATCACACGGGCAGTGAGCCACCACATTTGGAGATGAGCCCTGGAAGGAGGAGGAAATAAGAAGCAATACATATGGCAGGGTCAGAAACCCATGCCTGGCCCCTTTCCACCTTCTGCTGTGAAACGGGACAGGTCAGGGGAAGCTATCACTGGAATTCCAATAACCAAAATTGATTCTCACCCAGTATCTGTTCCCAGGCTGAGACTTTATGAAGCCTGGCGCCTGTGAAGGTGCCAGAGGGTGTTCACCTTTAAAAAAACAAACAAACAGCCTCACCTTTTTAGAGCATTTTAAGGTTAAGCTTTCTTTATAATAGTAATAGCTAGTCTATATGAAGTATAGTAATATATGTATATATAGACATCCTTTAGAATATTATCTCATTTGATCTTCACAACAACCTTGGGAGGCAGGTGCTATTATTATCACCCCCATTTTACAGATGGGGAAACTGAGGCAAATGGGTCCAGGCCACGGGGCTAGTAAGTATCAGAGGCCAAATCTGAACTCAAATCTTCCTGACTCTAAGCTCTATCCATCCTGCCACCAGCTGCTTTCCATAATCCTAGGAGATGAGCAGATTGAGGCAAATGTGAATGATTCCCATTTTACAGATAAGGAAACTGTTTATTCAAGGAGTCTTTATCTTTTCTTCTTCATTTATTAGGCTGTTGCCTGTAGAAATTAGGAGGGGACCCAGGAGGCCAATCCTCCGGTTTGTTTAGGTGCTTTGACTCTGAATGCCCATCAAGCCTGTCTGCACTTAACACATGTGTATTCCATTTTTAAGTGTTTTTGATGTATAAGACCCTGCTGTGGAATTGAACTGGATGGGGAGGTTTCATCCTCTTGGTTCAGGGGCCTCACCCCTTCCTGTTTTGGAGGGTGGGAGAGTTGGGGCTGGACACCCTAGAATGTTGGTCCAGGCCTAGAAAGGACCGTGGGACTTTAGGCAAAGATTAGGGTAGAAGGTTTAGTCTGCTGAAACTAGTGGATGAGCTAGACATATGATTTCATTGGTACATGGAACTCCTGATGAGGTAACTCCCTCTCTCAATGCAGGTTGGCACCTGCTTTTCCATTTGTAGTCAGAGAGTTGCCTGGGGCCTCCAGAGGGAAGGGATTTGCTGGAGGCCACCCAGCCGGGGTCTTCCTGATTTACAGGGCCCCCTATTTATCTGCTTTGCTTCTCATGTCATCCTTTACATGTATCCTAGTTACTTTATACACACATAGATACATACATACACACATATTCTTACCTAACACATACTTTTTCCATGAGAATAAAATCAAGACAGCTTGGGGCAAGGTGGACAGACAACTGGACCTGCAGTCAGGAAGACCTAAGTTCAAATATGGCCCCAGATACTTCCCAGGATCTTGCCTAAATGAACATGGAGGAGATGGGGTAGAATCTATTCCAAATGTCAGGAAGAATTTGAGGAAAAAACGAGTGATGAGGGAGGGGAATTCCAAGGACAAAGACCAGCCAAGTTGGACTAGAATGTAGAGAATGTGAAGAGGAATCTTATAAAATAAGGCTGCTTCAATGTAGGCTTTCCTCCCCCTCCAACACTGACCAACAGCCAGCCAGCCACCCACCAGCTCTTGCTTTGTGATCTAAGGACAGTCACTGTGCTATCATGGACAGAGTTCTGGGAGTCCCAATTTTGTCTTTCCTTTCCCCTGTGACCTGGGGCAAGTCAGTCCCCTTCTTTAAAGCCTTAGTTTCCTCACCTATAAAATGAGGGGCTTGGATTTCATGTTTCCTAACCTAGATTCAGGTTCTATGATTCTATTTTAGTTTATAAATGCAATTGGCAGCTGTTGAATAAAGAAAATAAGGGTGGAGGGGGATGGGACATGGTAGCTGCCTTCAAGTGTTAGAGAAACCATCCTGGGAATTACTAAGAACCAATTTTTATACAGTCCTTTGAAGTTTGCAAAGTGTTTTCCATGCAGTGATCTCAGCAGGTTCTCAAAACACTCCATCATGCAGGGAAAGAGCAGCTTCACATAGAGATGGAGGACTTGGATGTAAATCCCAGCTTTGATACCACCTGTATGACTTTATGTGTTGGGACCTCAGTTTCCTCATCTGTCAAATGAGGGGTTTGGTCTTAGAGGGCTTTTAAGGTCCCTTCCAACTCTAAATCTATGCGCCTATTATTTGCTGTGAAATGGGTCCTGTTATTATTTCCATTTTACAGAAAAGGAAACTAAGGCCCTAAACCAGAATAGACCTTCTTGATTCCAAATCCAAGGGCATTATCTATGCTGGGGTAGGTAGGTGACGCCATAGTGCATAAAGTGCTGGGCCTAGAATCAGGCCAACTTCTCTTCCTGATTTCAAATCCAGCCTTAGACACTTACTTAGCTGGGTGACCCCGGGCTAGTCACTTCACCCTGTTTGCCTCAGTTTCCTCTGTAAAATGAGCTAGAGAAGGAAATGGCAAACCACTCCAGGATCTTTGCAAAGAGGGAAATCAGTCCAGAATTTTTGCCAAGAATCCCCAGATGGGGCCGTGAAGAGTCAGACATGACTTAAACAACTGAACAATAAATGCCATGCTGCCTAATTAAAGTTGTAGGAAGAAACTGGTTGAAGTAAAAGAGAACTAGGGGAGTGGGAGAGGGTTGTTAGCTGCATTCAAGGAGGACAGAATTAGGAGCAATGGGTGGAAGTTGTAAGAAGAAAAATGTAAATTTGATGTAACTGGGCTTACTACACTCATTGGAGCTCCACAGTGTCTGGGAAATCTCCCTTCTTCTGTCTGGGAAACTGAGTCAGGTGGCTCCATGCCTGAAATTTGCAAAGCAGGTCAGAAATGAGACTGAAAGCTCATGGAATGCTTCTATTCCTGACAAGTATATACCGCTCTCCAAATGTCACTGTTCAACTGTCTCCCAAAGAGCCAAACAGCTGCCTACCCTCCTTGCCCTTACCCTCCTTGCCCTTCTTATGTGCCCAGCTCAGAGGAGTGGCTCTGGTTGAAGAGAATCCAACCTCAGCAATTCACCACTCTTCAGTTCAATGCTGCCTGGGCCAAGGATGATCCCCAATCTCCACTCCCCAATCCTTAATCCTTAATCCCTTCAACTAGGTGTTGGCAGGCATGTCCACATCCATCAATCAATCAACAAGTATTTATCAAAGGACTCCTATGGATCAGGTACCGTGTTAAGCTCTAAGGATGCAAGTTAAAAAAAAAGAATGAAACAATCCTTACAGTCAGTTAACAAGCATTTATTAAGTACCTATTGTCTTCTAGGAGTGGGGGAAATAAGGGCAAAAACATGATTTTTTGCCCTCTGGTGTCTGACTCTTTTGGGGTTTTCTTGGCAGAGATACTAGAGTGGTTTGCCATTTCCTTCTCCAGCTCATTTTACAGATGAGGAAACTGAGGCAAATAGGGTGAAGTGACTAGCCCAGGGTCACACAGCTAAGTAAGTATCTAAGGCTGGATTTGAACTCAGGAAGAAGAATCTTGTCAATTCCAAACCCAACACTCTATCCACTTTGCCACCTAGCTGTGTTCAAATCCTGGCCCTGATATGTGCTAATTGTGACCAGACCTCAGTAAAATGAGTGGGGGTTGGACCAGGTCTCCACTGAAGCCTGAGGTCCCTTTCAGCTTTTAATCTGTGATGCTAAATCTCTACCTCAGTGCCTTCCTCTGCAAAATAAGAGGACAAGACCTCTGAGGTTCCTCCCAGGTGTGTTCTATGGTCCTAAATCACTTCTTTGTGCCTCATTTTCCTCTTTTGAAATAATCAAGGAGTCGAACCAGAAGTTTTTTCCAGCTTGAAATCTATGGTTGTTTTGGAAGGGGAAGATCCCTTTTGAAAAGTGAGCTGGGAATTATTGAGCAAGCATTACAAATGGTGCCCAGGACAAGCAGCATCTGAGGTGCCCTAAAACCAGGGGAGTGGGGTGGGACACTACCGCTTGGGAGGGGGTTCACCCCCTTGGTCTCAGGTTACTGATGAAGAGTTCAGCGTGCAAAGGGGAAGGCAGGCGGCAGAGTTAACTCCAAAAAGAGAGGAGCTGACAGTACTCAAATTCTGAGAGTTTTAGAACATTGGAAATTCCAAGAATTTTCTCCAGATTGAGAGTTCTCACCATTCGGTACCCCGCACTAGCTACAACTTGGAGGGTGCCTGCTCTGCTATGGCCCTGCTATTTTGTGGGGTGTTTACGCTTATTGTTTCTGATTTACGAGCTGCTTCTGTTTTGTTTTGTGTTGTGGAAGTTGTGTTGTGGAAGCTATTTGGCAGAGATGGACTTTCGCCCAAAGAGGAGATAGATAATTCCTGTCCTGATGTGGAGATGGAGGTTCTTAAAAGGAGTCAAGGTTAGGGTCTCTGTGTCCCTTCTGAATTCAGCACCTGCTTTTTCTGCAAAAAAAGCAAATGCATTCTGGGTTGTAATTGAAAGGGGAGAGAGGAGTTGTGGTCAGCAGTCACAGAACTGGGGCAGGGCAGCCTGGAAGGTGTCCCAAAGTGGAGGGGTAGGGAAAGGACAGTAACAACAATCATTGCCTGGACACATGCTTGAAGATTTCCAAAGAAATTTATAAATATTATCTCATTTGAGCCACACAACTGGCATTTTTACAGATTGGGAAACTGAGGCTGAAAAAGGAGACTTGTTCAGGGCCACAAAGTCAGGAAATGTAGAAGGAAGGATTTGTATTAAGGCCTTCCTGATGCTATCAGCAGTGTACCTCTCTTTCTAGGAGTTATTTCCCTTTGGAGAAAGGTGATGGTTATAAACTGTCAGAGCTGGAAGGAACCCTTAGAGATCATCTTACCGACATTCTGAAGCCCTTCTCCAGCTCTGACCTTCCCTGTTCTAAGGTCCTCCCAGCTCTGGCATTACCTGTTCTAAGGGCCCTCCCAGCTCTGGCATCCCCAGTTCTCTGACATTCCTTTTTCCAAGGGACCTCCCAGCTCTGATATTCTGTGTGTCCTGGCCCTGACATTCCATCCTCTCCAATCTGGAAAGGCTCTTAGATTGTCTCCTAGTTAAAGATTTCTCTGCTTTTAGACAAAGGAGTAGAGGCCCAGGTTGGTGCAGGTGAGGCTGGAGTCATAATACTAGTAATTGGGAGAACAGAGAAAACCTGAGTTAGCCTTTATGTAGCACATTAGAGTTTATACAATTCTTCCTGGGTTTGCGCTTGCTTGACCTTGAACCCAGTTTTGTCCCTTCTAGGTCAGGGCTGATACTATTTCATAATCATCCCCAAGGAAGATTCAGTTGCACCAGGAGCCAGAATGGTCTAAACCAGGGCAAAAGGACAAGAGATGCTAGTTCTGGTGGGTCAAGGCATGCCCAGGGCAGGGATGGAACCAGGAAAGTTGCCTCAGACTCCTAGGCCTTGACTTCTGTTCAAAGTTAGTTCTTAAGGTTCAAGGGCTGTCCGGCTCACTGGCCTCCCTCCACCTGCACCAATAATTAAACACACACGTGCACACCAGGATATGGGGGTGGGGTAGGACTTCCTGGTACCCACTTCTGGATGGAAATCTATTCTCTTGCAGCTGCCAAGGTCTCAGACATCTGTCTGATCAGCTCTTGGTTTCCTTTAGGGGGAAACATGAAAGTCCCTGATGAGCTCAGTCTCCTAGGGGCTGCCTTCTGGTCTGTACTACATCCACAGGGAAGATGAAAAGGGGGCTTCAGAGAGCTGATCTAGATGAAAAAGACCCAGAGTGAGTCTGCCAGCAGGCCATAGGGTCAGAATAGGGTAATTATATAGTGGAAGAAAGGAAGGAGATGTATTAGGGTCAGAATCAGGTACTTGTAGAATGCCAGAGCTGGGAGGGCCGTTAGAACAGGGAATGTCAGAGCTGGGAGGGCCCTTAGAACAGGGAATGTCAGAGCTGGGAGGGCCCTTAGAACAAAGAATGTCAGAGTTGGGAGGGCCTTGAAAACAGGGGTATCAGAACTGGGAGGGCCTTGAGGACAGGGAATGTCAGAACTGGGAGGGCCCTTAGAACACAGGATGTCAGATCTGGGAGGACCCTTAGAACAGAGAATGTCAGGGCTAGGAGAGCCCTTAGAACACAGGATGTCAGATCTGGGAGGACCCTTAGAACAGAGAATGTCAGAGCTGGGAGGGCCCTTAGAACAAAGAATGTCAGAGTTGGGAGGGCCTTGAAAACAGGGGTATCAGAGCTGGGAGGGCCTTGAGGACAGGGGATATCAGAACGGGGAGGGCTCTTACAGAGAACACAATCAACGCAACATCATTCTAAATAAGGGGAAAGTGAGGCCCAGATCTGAAGATTCCAGTACACTGGTGCTTTGGTGTTCCAGTAGAGAGTTTATCCTCATGCGTAACTATTAGGGATAAATTCTGGGACAATCAAGTCTCAGAATTGAGGACTTTCCTCCTTCTTCCTCGACCAACCGTATGATTTCCTGGGTCTCTCTCAGAGCCCCTTCTCTGTCCCTTAGAGCTGCCTGGGGACACTGAGAGGATAAGGGACTTGGCCAGATTCCCCCAGCTGCGTGTTTCAGACCCTGGACTTGAGGCCAGGACTCCCAGCTCTCCACCTACATCTGGCTCTCCCCTTTCCATCTCCTCCCTCTTGCCCCCCACCTTTGCTCACCACCTGGGCCCTGCTTCATAGTCCTCGAACCTCATTCGCATCATTCCTGAAGGAACAGTAAACAACTGACCAGAAGAGAAAACCCACCGGGCCAGTGATTCTTGGAACAGGACAAAAGCTCTTGACCCAAACTGAGAATATTAGAATTTCCTTTGTTTCTCTTCTGTACCTTTCAGGAATCTGGATGGGGAGATGTCCAGGAGGCTCCTGGACCAATTCCCAACATTTGAGGCCCCAGGGCATTGTGTCTGACCTGGCCCTGCAGCTGAGCCCCTCAGGCCTCCTGGCACAGACTCCTTCTCCACCCCTTTCCCGGAAGGAGGCCCACTACCTGAAGCCCAGACTGTCTCCACCCTCCATTATCCTTCCAGGCCTCAGTCAGTACCCAGGACCTCATTTTGTTTGTCTTTCAAAACCCCAGGCGGGCTTGTTCTGGCCCTTCCTCATCTAAACTGGCGTAAAGTTCCAGGCCAGGTGGTTCAGGAAGGGGAGGACACGGCAGAGCCAAGCCCAGGGCCATCCACACAAGGCTCCCATACCTTCCTCACATCTGCCTCATCGAATGCTTGGCCAAAGCTCAGGTGCCACCTTCTATGGGAAGCCTTTCCTGATTCTCAGGAGTCCGTCACACTCTCTCCCTCCTGGCCCAGTGCTTGGTACGCAGTAGATGCTTAGTTTTGTAGATTTAGAGCTACAGCGGAACTTAAAAGAGGTCACTTAGTTTCACCCCTTATTTTATTGTTTTTCAGTCATGTCTGACTCTTCATGACCCCATTTGGGGATATCTTTGCAGAGATATTGGAGGGGTTTGCCATTTCCTTCTCCAGCTCATTTTACAGATGGGGAAACTGAGGCAGACAGGGTTCAGTGGCTTGCCCAAGGGTCACACAGCTAGAAAGTGTCTGAGGGCAGATTTGAACTCAGATCTTCCTGACTCCAGATCCAGGGCTCTATCCACTGAGCCACCTACTTGTCTCCCTGCCCTCTTTATTTTATAGATGAGGAAACTGAGGCCCAAAGGAGTGCAGTGACTTGCCCAAGATCACCTAGTGGCAATAGCACAATAAATGTCCACACAGTAAGAAGTATAACTGAGATTTGAGACCAGGTCTCAATTTGATCTCTCTTTCCGCTGTACCACAGTTAATAAATGCTGGCTGAGTTGAATTGCATTATCCAAAGTTACTGCGTCTTGAGAACCCGGACCTTCAGTATTAAGACCTCGATTAACCTGACTTCTTTGTGAACCACGCTTGGGGATCAGGAAGCTCTGGCCCAGTGACTTCACCCCACCCCTAGGACCAGCTCTCTAAGTGGCTGCCAGAAGTGTGGGCAATGCCAGCTGCTCACTGTCACTTGCAGTCAACTGCAGAGTCCAGCAGGGCCCATGTGCCATCTTAGGGTCAAGTGGTCAAGAGAGAGCTGCATCCTTGAGAAGCATCTTTTTAAGTCTCTCTTTCCTCCCCTCTCCCCTCCTCTTTTCTTTTCTCTCTTCTTTCTCTGTCTCTCTCCCCCCATTTTCCTCCTCCTCCTCTTCTTTCTCCTCCTTGTACTTCTTTTCTCTCTCTGTCTCTCCGTGTCTTGCCCCATCTCTCTCTCTCTCTCTCTCTCTCTCTCTCTCTCTCTCTCTCTCTCTCTCTCTCCTTCTCCCTCTCCCTCTCCCTCTCCCTCTCCTTCTCCCTCTCTCTCTTTCCCTCCCTCCCTCTCTCAGCTCTGTCTAAAAATGTCTGTGTCTCCTATCCTGAAGACAAAAGGTTATCAATCCATTGGGGGAGATGTTTTTCCCTAAACAATTTCATCCCTTCTGTCGGTGAGTTTCCAGAGGTGAACATTTTAGATAAAGACATGTTTGGCATTCACTTTTTCTTTAAAACTAAATTTCGTTTTAGTTCTTCTCAATCTGATTGGAAGTGTCTAGGCTTCCCAGAATTGAGAGAAGTTGGGAGAAGGAGTTGAGTCTCTAAGCTCGGGTAATTTGTGGAATTTAGATAATGCCAGGCAAGTGGACTCTCAGACACTACAATTAGTAGGCAGGGTAATTTAAGTCATTTGCTGTGTTTTACAATTAGCTGCTGGGGCATCTGATTAGAGATGCTATTTGGGCATGTTATAGGGATGGCTAGGAGATTGGAGTGGGTGGGGGTGGTGGTATATAAATGTTCCTGAAAGCAATACTAGCCTCTCTCTCTCCTTTCCAGCTCGTGGTTCCAGGTGAATAAATTTGGGCTTGAGCATGATCTCAGTGGATTCAGTTTAATTCACTAAGAATTTATTAAGGGCCTACTAGGTACCAGGCAGTGCAGCTAGATGGAAGAGTAGGTAGAGTGCCAGGCCTGGAGTCAGGAAGACCTGAGTTCAAATCCAGCCATAGATACTTCCTAGTTGTGTAACCCTGGGCAAGGCACTTTCCCCAGTTGTTGGCCTTAGTTTCCTGGTCTGTAAAATGAACTGGAGAAGGAAATAGCAAACCACTGCAATTATCTTTGCAAGAAAACCCCAGAGGTGGTCACAAAGAGTCAGACATGACTGAAAACAACAGCAGCCATCAAAAAAAAAGTAGCAGACAATGTTAGATACGAAGGAGGAGGAGGAGGAGGAGGAGGAGGAGGAGGAGGAGGAGGAGGAAGAAGAAGAAGAAGAAGAAGAAGAAGAAGAAGAAGAAGAAGAAGAAGAAGAAGAAGAAGAAGAAGAAGAAGAAGAAGAAAAATGTACCTCCCCTTGGGAGTTCATATTTTTGGGCGGGGGCAAATGTCAGTTGATAAATACACTGTAAAAGCTGACTTTGATATAATGCTTTGAGGTTTTCGGAGAGCTCTAGTGTTGCTTGTTTTTCATTCTCAAAGAGGACGTGACATCAGGGAAGATTTTTATAATTATGGAAGGAGATCCAATCCTGCCCTGACCTTGGATCAGTCACTATACTCTCTGGGTTTGTTTCCTTATCTATAAATGAGGGAGTTGTGTTAAATGACCTTTGAGCTCCTTCTCAGCTTTAGACGATGAACCTTTGATTTCATTTGAGCCTCACAAGAACCTTGGAGGCAGGCGGATACGACAGACGTTACGCCCATTTATAGATGAGAAAACTGAGGGAAGGTAAGGAGGGCTTTGCCGTTCTCCATGCCTGGAAGACTCTCTCTCTCTCCTTCTTGCTGCTGACCTCCCTGTGTTCTTTTAAATCCCAGGAAAAGTCCTCCCTTCTACCTGAAGCCTTCTTAATTCCTGTGCCTTCCCTCAGTCAATGATTTCCTGTTTATCTTGTATTCCACTTGCTTTATGTATGTTTGTTTTCATATAGTCTTCCTCATTTGATTGTGAACTCCCTGAGGGCAACTTTTTTGTGTCCTCAGCACTTAGCATGACAGTGCCTGGCACTTAATAGGTACTTAATAAATATTCATTGACTGATGAAAATGTTCTGTATATATATGTGTATATGTGCATGTGTATGTGTATGTATATATGTATACACACACATACAATAGGGCAAGGAATTTCAAGTAGGAGGGATCACCAAACATTTGGAAGGTGGCACCTGGGTCAGGCTTTGAAAAGATCTAAGAGGTGGAGATAAGGAGGGATGCATTCCTGGCATAGGTCACAGATAGTACAAAGCCCCAGAGGTAAGAGGTGGGATAACATGCATAGGAAACAGTAAACCAATCTGATTGAAATGTTGACTGCCTGAAAGGAAGTATTATGATGAAAAAAATGGAAGAGAAGGTGGGAGGCAGATTGTTGTTCAGTAGTATCCAACTCTTTGTGACCCCTTTTTGGGTTTTCTTGGCAAAGGTACTAAAGTGTTTTGCTATTTCCTTCCCCAGCTCATATGAAAGATGAGGGAACTGAGGCAAGCAGGGTGAAGTGACTTGCCCAGGGTCACACAACTGGGAAGTGTCTGAGGCCAGATTTGAACTCAGGAAGAGAAATCTTCCAGACTTTAGGATGGTACTCTATCCAAGGTGCCATCTAGTCCCAGACAGATCCCAGAAGGCTGTAAATGGCAGATTTTGTATTGAATCCTAGGCAAGTACTATGCTATGATCTTTGTTTCAGGTATACCAATTTGGCAGTTATATGGATGATGGATTGGAGAACAGAGAGACTGGCAGCAGGGAGACAGAACAGGAGGTTATTGCAGTAGCTCAGGCAAGAAGTGATGAGAATACAAATCAAAGTGGTAGAAGTGGAGGGGAGAGGAAGGGACAGGCACAGAGGGACAGAATTTGGCAGCTGATTGGATATGCAAAATGAAGGCAAATAAAAAGTCAAGGATGAGTCCAAGGTTGTCAAGTTGAGTGACTGGCGAGGCCTTTGATAGAAATAGGAATGTTAGAAGGAAAGTCAGAGGGGAAATAATTTCTACTTTGGACATGTTGAGTTTGAAATGTTTATGGAACATCCTGGCAAAGATGCCCAGCAAGGATTTGGTAGTGCAAGACTGGAGCTAGAGAGAGGTATGGGAGTCACCTGCACAGAGCTACTCATTGAATCCATGGGAACTGGTGAGACCATGAAGAGAGAGAGGGAGAGAGAGAAAGAGAGAGAGAAGAAGCTCTATGCAGAGCACTGGGTAATGCCCATCCCAGTAGGCAAAAGCAAATTGATAAACTCAGCAAAGGGAATCGGAGAGTTAATCAATCAGTCAATCTCCATTTATTTAGCTTCCAGCATGGGCCAGGCACTGTGTTAGATATACAGAAACAAAAAGGAAACACGTCTCAAGGATCTTACATTCTGACAGGGGATACATGAAATCCAAAATCCTCATTTGATTGTGAACATAAATAATTAATTGCATACAAAATAAGTATAACTAAGAGAGAGCAGTGACACAAGAGTTCAGGGAAATGATCTCCAGAGCCATCTGGGGCCAGTGGCAAGATATAGATCAGGAGGACTGGAGATGGACCTGGACTGGCCTTTTTAAGCTAAGGTCTTTCCAAGGTCTCAGGTGTTCTGAGACAATGCCCGTTAGGCTAGGTAAGAAATGAAGCAAAGAATGACCTCTTTTACCTAGTTAAAAAAAATCCATCTAGGAGGGGAAAAGACCCTCTGGGTTTCTGGCCAAAACAGAAGCAATGGCTCCTTATACTCTCTCTCAGTCATCAGAGCCCAAACAATGACCAAGTGAGATTTGTCCTGGGACCTCTTGCTGGCCAATCAACGAGAACCAGAGTGATTTGGGTTTAAGGCATGGTCCTTAAAAAAGAAATCTAGCCTATAAATCCTATGTTCCTAGTCATGCCCTTGTTGGAGAAGTTGAGAGGATTTAGCAGCAGGTATAATTTAGATCTGCTCTCTGGAGTCCTTCCAATTCAAAAAGATTTGTGATTCTCTTGATATGATTAAAATATTTGTCTTTCACCTGTATTATTTCATTTGATTATGATAACATCCCTCTTAGGAAAACAGGTCAGGGGTTATCTCCAACCCTCACAGGAGGAGACAGACACAGAAAGTTTGTGACTTGCCCTAGTAACTGAGCTGGGAACCAGTTTTCTGGGACCCAGTGCCTTATATTTCCCTTCCCATCATAGTACAGTGGAAATCAAATTCCATCTCTGCTTCTGACTATTTCTGTGTCCTCAGACAAGTCACTTAGACTTTCTGTAAAAAATCTGTAAAAATCAAGGATCTGTAAAAATCAAGGAGCTGGACTACATGTCATTTGATGTCCTTCCTGTTCTGGATTTAGTTAGATGTTACAGTGGATAGAGCACTGAATTTGGAGTCAGAAAGATTTGAGTTCAAATGTGCCCTCAGATGCTATGTGACCCTGAACAAGTCACTTATCTTTTACCTAAGTTTCCTTTTCTATAAAATGCTGATGATAGCACCTACCTCCCAGGATTGTTGTGGGCATCAAATGAGACTATTTGTACTATGCTTTGCAAGGTTATATACATATATATGTACATACACATATACATATATGCACATATATACATACATATGCACACAAATATATAAAACATATTATACATGTATATATACCTATATTAGCACACATGTATGCATATATAGTACTAGCTATTGTTATTATTGTTACAATTGGGTTCTACCTGTCATGGCTCCCTATTACCTCTAGTCTTGCCCTTGTTGGAGAAGTAGAGAGGATTGGGGGGCAGGTACAATTTAGACTCAGTGACCTCTGGGGTAATTTTTTTTGTGTGAATCTGTTGATTTTGTTGTTAGTCACTGAATTGTGCCCATTTGGAGTTTTCTTGGCAAAGATACTGGAGAGATTTGCCATTTTCTTTCCAGCTCATTTTACAGATGAGGAAACTCAAGCAAACAGGGTGAAGTGACTGCCCCAGGGTCATACAGCTAGTGTCTGCAACCAGATTTAGACACAGGTCTTCCCCACTCTAGGACCTTATCTACTGCCCCTGCCTAGCTGCCCATATTCCATTGATCAGGATATGATTAAAATATTCACTTTTCACATGTTACTGAATTTGGTACCATCCCTGTTAGGGGTCTGGAGGAGGAAAAGTTGGAAATGAAGGGGAACTAGTCAGAGGACTCTAGAAAGTGCCCTCAGCCAGGGAGGGATTTAGAATTGAAAGGGATCTTAGAGATCATCTTAAATCCAACCCTGTCATTTTACAGATGGGAAAACCAAGGCTCCAAGAGAAAAAATGATTTGACCAAACTCACACAGGTTACATAGGCAGTGGAATCAGGATTTGAATCCAAAACTTGGGACTCCAGCTGTACTATGAGCCCCAGGTGCGACCTCAGTAGCCTCCCGTAGTGGAAAGCCTTTCCAGGCTTTCCTACCCCGGCTGCAGTTTCCTTCCCTCCGCCCCCCACCTCCTGGTTTGTGTGTCCCCTAGAGCTCAAAGATACAATAAACAGCCAGATGGGAGTGAATGAGGCATGGACGCCTCGAGATCTTCCCGGCAGAACTGTGACTAACGAAGCTGATGTGTTTCCGTCTGATGTGTCCGGGCTTTTGATAGAAGATTCAAAGCTAGAGCAGAGCGGAGACTGAATTTCTCATTTTCAGCTGTTTACCAAAGCCCGTCACTGGCTGAAGCGCACAGCGGTGAGCCTCGGCTCCGAGAGCCGCCCATTAGCCGCTGGCAAGAATGCAGAGGAAAAATTAACACCAGGACGGTTCATCAGAGTCTGTCTCGTTTGATGGGTCCCTGAAAGGCAGCCTGCTGGGGCAAGGCGACGGGCCCCCCCTTCCCCCAACCGAGGTGATAATCAGGTGCCAATGAATTTGCCTGATTGTCTGACAAATGCCAATGAAAACGACTCTCTCCCTTCCTCCTGCCCTCAGACAAAATAGAAAGCCTAGCAGGCTGGTTTGCCAGTTTGATGATGATCTTAGAGGGAAGGAAAGTCCTGTATGCTTTTAAACTGGGGCAGGTTCGTCTGCAGCAGGGACAAGGGTCCCTGATCAGATTGCTCCCCTCCCTCCTTCTCCTTGGGAAAGATCCAGCGGGGGAAGGCAAGGTGACTCCCCTGCCTTTTGGGGGGGAAAAGGTACACTTGGCTTTATTGTCCAGTGTTGTATCTTAGGGGAGGTAAGGGGGAGACTATCCACGGCATCAGACTAAGAGGGGCATTACAGAAGATATTTACTAATACAGTTTAATTAGCTATAATTATATATATTATATTTATGTCTACATGTATGTGTGTGTATGTATAGGTGTGTGTGTGTATATATGTATGTGTGTATACCCATTTACACCCTTGCTTTGAGTGGCTCTAAATTTACTCTCCATTTCAATCTAAAAAGAGTTAAGGGCAGTGAGGTGGCACAGTAGATAGACGGAATGAGGGGTTTGGAGTCAAGAAAACATGAGTTCATATCTGGCCTCAGACATTGACTAGCTATGTGACCCTAGGTCTGCCTCAGTTTTCTCCTCTGTAACATGAGCCGGAGAAGGAAAAAGCAAAGCACTCCAGTATCTGTGTCAAGAAAACCCCAAATGGGGTCATAGAGAGTCGGACAAGACTGGAATGACTGAACCAATAGCAGAGTTAATTAAGCATCTACCTTGAGATAACTAGACACTATGCAAAGACCAGACCTGAAAGAGCTTACACTTTATGTGGTAGGGGGTGAGGCATGCAAGATCTACATAAGTAAATAAATACAGAGTTTATAGGAAATAATATAAAGTAATTTCAAATGAGAGTCTGTGTTGTGGGGCAGCAGGCAGGATCTGATGGAACAACTTGACTTGGCTTTAGAGTCTCTGCCCTGTGATCTGGCAGAAAATCAAGTGTATAAATAATATTTTTAAAGTCTCCCATTTGATGGAACCAGAGCTATAACTAGGGTGGGGCCACTAGGATCTTGTCCCCAGGTCCTGAAGCCTAGAGAGGATACCTCCTCCATAGAAGAGATGCTTTATCCTGGTGGTGTCCAGGGACTGCTGGCTCCATGCCTTACTCTTCATCAATTTCTGGGGACCTATACCTTGGCATAGGAGAAAGTGTAGCTCTTATCTCTTGACTGGCCCCATTTCCAGGGTACCATTGCCTTCATGCTCTCTTTCTAGGACCCACTTCCTCCCTCAGCCCCCAAAACTGCACAAGAGCTATATATAGAATTTTTTGGGGGAAACAAGCCACCCCCTTTCCTAGTACTTTCCTCTACTCTCCATCAGATTGTCCTTGCATTGTCTCTGGATCTTAGTTTCCCCATGTGTAAAATTAGGATGTTTCCAGGTTTTCCAGCCTAAGCTTATAATTCTAGGATCCATCTTTCTTGCCCTGCCGCTACTGTTTTTGCCCTAGGTAAAAATAATTCCTAATTTCAACTGAAAAAAAGGAAAACAGAAAATGCTCAGAGTTTATTCAGAGATAAATTTTATCAGCTGTCTCCCTTGAGGCTAAGCACAGTCTAAGGTTAGCCTGACTCCTGGTTTAGGAATGATTTCTAGGTCTATGAGGGGGCACATAGAAAAATGCTTATGAAACTAGAATATAAAGGCAGTGTCTGGAGGAAAAAAACCTCAGACTTACCTTTATGTGGCTGAATATCTTTAGAGATAGGATGTGAGCTCCCAGAACTTTTTGAGGTTAAATGTTTTCCTTACCTGTGAGATGAATAGAGTAGTGGGAGGATGTCTCCATATTACAGATGAGGAAACTGAGGCACCAAGAAATGAAATGGTTTGCCTGCTTGAGGTCCCAAGGCCAGCAAGTGGCAGAACTGGACCTTGAAACCAGGTTGGCTAAGACCTGGACTTGGACTCATAGGAATTAGAACCAGAGGGGAAGTTCTTCAGTGTAGCCCTTTCATTTTACTGAGGAAACTGTCCTAGAGACATTAAGTAATCTTTCCTTGTTTTTGCTGTTCAGTCACGGTTCATTGAATCCCCATTTGGGGTTTTCTTGGCAGAGATACTGGAGTGGTTTGCCATTTCCTTCTCCAACTCATTTTACAGATGAGGAAACTGAGGCAAACAGGGTTAAATGACTTGCCCAGGGTCACACAGCTAGTAAGAGTCTGAGACTGGATTTGAACTCCTATCTTCCTGACTCCAGGCCTAGTATGCTATTTACTGAACTACCTGGCTAGCCTTTCGTTGCTTGTTCAGGGAGTAATGTGCAGAAACTGGGGCGTAATCCCTGGTTCTTAGACTTTTAGTCCAACTGCTTTCTGCTGCCTCAGACGTTAAGCAGCTCTGTGATCGTGGGCAAATCACTTGGGGCTTCAGAGCTGAAATTTCCTCATCTATACGATGAGGACAATCATATTTGACCTATTTGCCATACAAGGCCTTTATGAGTTAAGTGCTTTGTAAACCTTAGAGGTAGGGTAGTTTGGTGGGAAGAAGCCTATATGTATAATCAGAGGACCTGCGTTCAAATCTTGAGTTTGTTATTTATTACCTGACCAATCTCCTCTCCCTCTCAAAGGGGTCATTGATTTGGAGCTGGAATGGTTGGTTGGTTGATTGTTGTCCTTCATTCTTGAAGAGGACCAAAATGACATCACCATGATAAAGTGAAATTTCAGTGTGTCTGACTGTGGCTGATCAGACCAACACAAGCTCAGAATGCTCTACCACAGGTTGGGCACAGGTAGTCCATGTGAATATTTGGGGTGGATACTCCAAATTTGTGCATCCTACCTTTACTTTGTGCTGTCTCAATTCTGCTTTACTCAAAGAGCGCAGTACCTTTTCTGGCATGGGCATGCTAGGCTGAGTGGTTCTGTGCCAGTGTCTCCTGTGTCCCACAGTCAAATCCAAAGTTCTTGAGAGTGTCCTTGTATCACTTCCTCTGGCCGCCATGTGATCACCTGCCCCATGTGAGTTAGAATATACCTGAGTTTAACCCCCTCGTTTTACAGGTGAGAAAACTGAGGCCCAGTGTGTAAAGGGTCAAATAGATAAGCAAATTCTTTGGGCAAGCTAGTTTCCCACTCTTGGTCTCCATTTCTTCAACTATAAAATAAAAGGACTGAAGTCAATGTCTTCTGTAGGGGTCCCTCCTAGGTCTAAATCTCTGGTCTTAAATTGGAGTTATTACTAGTGACACCAAACCATGCTGCCTTTGAAAGCATCAGACCCTGGACTGCCTGGGTTGTGGTAAGCAGTCCTTTAGGGCAAGGGTTTCCTGAGGACACTGAGACTTCGGTAATGATTATTCCCCAGCTCAGGTCAAGGAGGGAGTTCAGCAGAAGCATTATTATTTCATTATTATCAGCCTTCCACCAGATCAAACGAACAGCCTTCCCCAGGAGCTCCCATCACTGATTGATTCTCTGTGGGTCAATGTCCTGTGCTCATGACCTCCATGATATGAGGACAGTTTATGAAGGTGACTCAGAGGGCAGTTGGTGCTGAGATGAGGCCAAGAGCAATAAACCCTATTCAATGGGGACCCCTGTTAAATTCTAAGAAAGTCACCTGGTTTGAAGTTCGCCTTTGTACTCTATTTAAAAAAAAATGTTTGCTAAGTAACTGACTAGTAAAAGCAAGATGGGGAGGGAGGAGCCTTTCTCAGGAAGAACAAAGCCCTTTGAAGTTCTTAGGAAACCCAGTTATAGGCAAAAAACTTCTGCTCATTAAATATCATTCTTATCAACTAATTAGAACAAGTCTCTACCTGGAAACACTTTGTTAGCCTAATTCGAGATAGAGCGCCTAGGAGGCGCCACAGCACACAGAGCGCTGGTGCTGGATCTGTGTTCAAATTCAGCCTCAGACACTTACTAGCGACGTGACCCTGAGCAAGTCACTTCACCTCTGTCTGCCTCAGTTTCCTCATCTGTAAAATGGGGATAACAATGCACCTACCTCCCTGGATCAAATGAGGTGATATATACAAAGTATTTTGTAAATCTTACAGTGCTACATACATTCTAGTTAATTATAATGATCTGGAGGCCTTTTATCATCCTGGTTGCTTTCCTCTGGATAAACTCTAAATGTGGCACCTCAACCTAACACAGTGTAGGGCTGACAGTAACAGGAAGGAAAAAAGGAAGGAAGGAAGAAAGGAAGGAAAGAAGGAAGGATGGAAGAAAGGAAGGAAAGAAGGAAGGAAGGAAGGAGAGGAAGGAAGGAAGGAGGAAAGGATGGAGAGGAAGAAGGGAGAGAGGGAAAAAGGAGGAAACAAGCATTTATTAAGTGCCTACTATGTTCCAAGCCCTGTGCTAAGCACTTTACAAATACCTCATTTGATCCCCATGATCACCCCGGGAGGTAGGCGATCCTGGAGAAATGGGAACTCATAAACTGGGCCCATTATTTGATTGATGTCAAGAAATCCCAGTGTGGAGACCCTCTCCACTATGCAGAAGTCAGTGCCTAATCTGGACCTTAAACTTCTTGAGTTGGCATGGCCTCTTGAGAGATTAACCCATTTGCCAAGACCAAAGATGGCTATTGGTCTCCTTAGGGCCCACCACAGAAGGCCCCTGACAAATCTTTGTTGGATGCTTTGCCATATAAGTGACTTGTTTAAGGTCTCCCAGAGAAGGGGCTCCTGACTCAAGTGGGGCCATTGTGAATCCTGGCCCTTCTGCAGACAGAAGCCCATTGAATAGACAGGGAAAGGGGACAGTTCCCAGAGGGTTTCCTCGCATTCACACCAGCATTGTTCATTCAAGCTGAAGACCAGTCTTTTATGTAAAACATTTCAAAATAACCCTCTGGAACCTGGAGTGAGGTTTGCTGGGGGGAGCTGAGGTCATTTACAAATCTTCTCTTTTTTGTCCCAGGTCCATGATCCTTGGGAGAGGGGGTGGTGGTTGGACTGGGCTGAGGAAGAGCGCCCCAGCTGGGATTGGAGTCCTTGGCTTCCTAAACATTGTTTCATCAGACTGACCTGCTGCCAGGGTGTCATTTTTTTGGTTGAGGGGACATAAAACCACCGTTAAACTGGTCACTGAGGAAGGGATTTTTATTGAGTCCTTTTTTCCAGGAAGATATTCCCTGATTCCCTCCCCCAAGAAGAACAGAAGTAGACTAAAATTAGACTAAAAACTGAAAGAGACTAATTTTAGGTCATAGATTAGAGACCTAATCTATAGACCTAATCTATTAGAGACCTAATAAGGGACCCCAGAGGCCAATGAGGTCAAACCCCCTTCATTCCACAAATGAGAAAACTGAGGCCCAGAGTGGTTAAGTGACTACTGACTTCCTTATTTAACAGAAGAGGAGACTGAGCTAAACCTGTCTTCTCCTCTGTAAACAAAGCAAAACATAATGAAGCCTCCTTTCTCTACCTCACTCTCTTTAGGTGAAGAGATCCATGGAGCCCCAAGGGGTTCATGAACTTGAAAGGGAAAAAGTGCATTTTTTTTTAACCAACCTTTGGTTTCCTTTATAATCCTGTTTATTTTATTATATTCATTTAGAAATATTATCCATAGGCTCCATCAGACTTCTAAAGGGTTCCATGACACAAAAAAAGGTTAAAAAGCTGTGGGTGGGTGGGAACAAAGAGCTGGAAGGTAGGTCAGAGGTCACCTGATCCAAAACTCTTGTTTGAGAGATGAGGGAACTGGACCCTGGACAGGTTAGATCCAAGGCTGAACCTGTAGGAAGCATCCAAAGTAGTATTTGAACCCAGGTCCTCTGACTTCAGAGTCAGTGCTCTTTCCAATGCACCATACTGTTGGGATGGAATATGTAAAAATGCTCTTTAATCTTGAAAGCACTATATGTGCTATTGTTATTTCTGCAAGATTTCAGTGCCGTCTTGGAGAGCTTTAAAAAGTGAGCAGTGAATCAAGTGTAAGCAGGTATTAAACAAAAGAGGGAAAGAAAAAGAAAGGAAGAAGGAAGAAAAGAAAGGAAGAGTGGAAAGGGAAGAAAGAAAGGGAAGGAGGGGATAGAGGAAGGAAGGAAGAATGAAAGAAAAGGAAGGGAGGGAGGGAAAGGAAGAGAGAAAGGGAAGGAGAGAGAAAGAAAGAGAAAAAGATAGGAAGAAGAAAGAAAGGAAGGAAAAAGGAAAGAAGGAAGTAAAAAAATAACGATAAAGACAACAAGGGGAGGAGAAAGAAAGAGAGAAGGAGGGAGGGAGGAAAGAAGGAAGGAAAAGGGAAAAAAATGAGAAAGGAAAAAAGAGAAAAGGAAAAAGAAAAGAATCAGAGAGTCAAAGAGACAGAGACACACAGAGAGACAGCGACAGAGCATCACTCAAGCTTTTACAGCTAGTAAGTGGCAACTCTGGGAATCGATCCCAGGTCTTTTGACTCAAGATCCTTGGCTCTTTCTGCTGCTGGATAGAGTCAGTAGTGAAAAGCTTTTTTTAAAAAAAAATTATTTAAAACATTTTTAGATGTATTTTTATTCTAAATTTGAAAAACATGAAATAAAATGAGCATTTCCAAATTCACAGTAGAATAGAAAAAAAGGAATTGTATGTGAAACTAGAGATCTCTGTTATGCACAGCTTTTAAAAAAAGATAAATGCGGTATAGGATATTCAAAGCTATCCTTCTTGTTGGTGATTCTGTCAGTCTTCATGTTCTTTTCTGTGAATTTTTTAAAGGGATGCTTTACTGACCCTCTTTTCCCTTTGATGTTCAGTTCCCAACTTCTCTCCCTTTACCCTCTCTCTAAACAGAAAAAAGAAAAGAAAAACACAGTCTTGTAATAATCCATTTTGTAACTCATTTTTGTGAGTTCAAATTCAGCCTCACACGCTTACTAGTTGTGTGACCCTGGGTAAGTCACTTCACCCTGATTGCCTCAGTTTCCTCATCTGTAAAATGAGCTGGAGAAGGAAATGGCAAACCACTCCAGTATCTCTGCCAAGAAAACTCCGAATGAGATCACAGAGAGCTGGACATGACTGAAATGCCTCCCAAGGTCCCTTCCAGTGCTGAGATTCTATGATACATTGATCATATTAGGAAACTTTTAGCTGCCAGACAAATATGCAAATAATCATTCATTAAAATAGCAATAGCTCACATTTCTGCTTGACTTTCAGGTTTACAAAGTGCTTTAACTAGTTTGTCTTAGTTGAACCTCATAACAACCCCTGGTGACAAGTGCTGTATATATATATATATATGTATATATATGTACATATATACGTGTGTGTGTATATGTATACACACACACACACACACACACACACACACACACACACACATATATATATATTTTGGTTCATCTCAGTAATTTAAGTGGAGTAGAGAAAACTCTCCCTAACCTGCTCTAGTGGAGCCTCCAAGGTGGCATCTGAACTTAGCTTCTCTGACCGTACAGCCACGCTCTTTCCATTGTGTCTCACCAGGCTGGCTGTCTAGCTTCTGGGTAGCAGGGATTTCTCTTTACCAGCTCCTAGCGGTAAATAGCAAATACCATTGTCAGGCAAAGAAGACACTTTCAACTGGAGAAAAATAAAAGTGAGCCAGGGTTCATGACAGGGAGAAAAGAATATGTGTAGACAGAGAAATCTGGGGCCAGGCATGGCCAATGAAACTCGCTGTGCCAGTAGCTAGAGAAGATAAGGCTAGAACAATAAAGAGACCTTTCCCACGGTTTCATCAGGCCACTTTGCTGGGGCTTGTGGAGCCCCTGATTAGGCAGAGAATTTCTGAGCCTCCCAGACCTCAGAAAGGGGGCAGTGGGGTCAAGTGCCCTCTGAGCCCCTCTCCAAGTCAGAGGCTGAGTAAGGAAGAGAAAAAACACCTAGCCAACATAAAACAGCCTTTATAACAAGAATCAGCAGCGGTGAGAGAGAAGAAAGAAATGGGAAACAGCTCCACTGCCCCCAGTTTTTTCAGCTATAGAATACAGATCTACAGATATCATCGTCACCCCCTGCTTGCTTTCCTCCGCTGGGCTTCCGTGTAGACTTGCTCTTTGTTCTAGCACAGGGCTTGCTACCTCAATCTGTCTGACCTTGTGAACATTTGTTTCTTCTCAGTGTAGACAAGTTAGATAGCCACACCAAGGGAATGTGGGAGTCTGCTCCAAGGATAATGCTAATTTACTGGGGGGAGGGAGGGACGCCTGTGTGGATCTACTGCAGGTGGGACTGCCAAGTTTGGGTCTAGGAATTGTAGGCTGACCTTGAAGAGTCTCGTGGCCTCTTCCCCCCATAATACCCTGTGTTTCTTTTTAAATGGAATTCTGTAAATCTCAGAGAGATTAGATGACTTGCTGTTGGTGACTGAGCATCGGAAGTGGGATTTGAGACTATGGATTCCTCATGGCAAAACCAGCACTTTGTAAGCTCCTTGAGATATATGTATGTATGTATATGTATATATGTATATATGTATATGTATATATATTCTCATACATACACATATACATATACCAGTCACAGATATTTATACACATATATACATATGCAAACATGCATATATACATACATGTATACACATACATATGTGTGTATAATATGCATACATATACGCATATAAATATGTATGCACATATATACATATATATACACATATATTATAGAGACTGTTCTCTATCTCCTCTTTTTTTCCCCATCTTTCCTCCCTCTTTTCTTTCCTTCCTTCCCTCCTTTCTTTCTGTCCTCTCTTCCTTCCTCCCTCCCTCTTTCCTCCCTTCTTTCCTTCCTTCCTTCATTTCTCCCTCCCTTCTTCCTTCCCTCCTTTGCTTCCTCCCTCCCTCCTTTGCTTCCTCCCTCCTTCGCCCGCTCCTTCATTCTTTCCTCCTTTCTTCCCTCCATTTTTTCCTTCCTTCTTACCATTTTCAGAATCTGCCTTGAACATAGTCGAAGCTTAATAAATATTATTGAATCAAATTGCCTTAACTAATAGGGAACTATGTGGGAGAATATGAAATTAGGTGCTAAATTGACTGTCACAAACCTTAAATGCCAAAAGAATTCAGAACAGAGAGAGTTTAAGGGTTGGCATGCCCAGAGAGAAGGCTTCCTGGAGATTGGAGAACTTAAAGAATTTTCAGAGCAGAGAATCTTAATCTTCTTTTTGAGTCATGGACCTCTCTGACTATGGATTCCAGCGTATTGTGATCTACATCGTAATGGAAAGAGATGTTAAATTTCAGTTAAGGTTAGTGAAAAATAAAGATGTAATTTTTTTCCAACCCAAGTTGATAGATCCCCTGAAATATTAGTCACCTCCCCACCCAGCTTAAGAACACCTTAGATCAGAGCTTGAAGGAATTCTCAGAGGTCATTTGGTCCAACCCCTTCATTATACAGATAAGGAGACTGAGACCTAGGGAGGTGAAATCATTTGGCCAAGGTGGTAAGCATCAGAGGCATAATTTGAAGGCCAGTTTTTTGACTCCAGAGCCTGGGGCATTTCTACTACATGTACCTTGCTGTCCCGTCCTTTGATAGGTTGGAGTGATAGAAGAGGATGGACATGAATGAGTAAGGTTAAGGTAATGAGAGCAATCAGGTGAGCGACAAGGGTTCTGAGGCCAGTGAGAACACTACAGGAGGGAAACAAGAAGAAATGGAACCAGGGTAGGCAAGGTCCATGAGGCTTTGTCTCAGGGGCTCAGATGTAAGAGGGGGGTACCACTTGTTGGGGGAACGACAGGTGGCTCAGAGATCATTTAGGTACCAGTTGGTAAAAATAACCAGACTCTCAATCTTTGTCCATTTCCGAATAAGTTGCTTCTTGAAGGCTTCCTCCTAATCGGCCCTCACTCCTGCTCTTAGCACCTTATAGTGCTTTCCTTATCCATTTATCTTATTAGGTGGAGAGGGGAGCCATCTAAGGTATAAAAACCATTAGCTTAGGAAGGCTCTTTTGGTTTTAACTCTCTATCAGCCCTCTGCAAAGCTTTCTGCAGAAGAAAACCTTTCTGCAGAAGAAAACCTTTCTTCCAACTCCTGGAATCACACAATCAAATAAAAAATCACCAAGCATTTATTAAGCTCCTATTATATGCTGGGCACTGAGCCTGATGATGGGAATAGATGGTTAAAAAAATAAAAAAAGAGTCTTTCTTCTCCTAAAGTTTTTGTTCAATTGTTTTCAGTTGTGTTTGACTCTACATGACCCCCTTTGGGGTTTTCCTTTTGCGAGAGGTTTTCAGGCTCTCTGGAGCAGAAATCTCGTCTGCTCCGTTCTGTGGCTTCTGTTCCAGAATTCGCCGGTGGTTCTTTTTTTTTACAGGTATTTTATGGGCAGTGGGTTCAGAGGTAACGTATGTGCATCTTTCTACTCCGACATCTTGGCTCCTCCCCTTTGGGGTTTTCTTGGCAGAGATACTGGAGTAGTTTGCCATTTCCTTCTCCAGCTCATTTTACAGATGAGGAAACTGAGGCAAACAGGGTTAAGTGACTTATCCAGGGTCAAACAGCTACGGATTTGAACTCAGGAAGATAACTTTTCCAGACTGCAGGCCTGGCACTCTATCCACCATGCTGCCTAGCTGCCCACCTGTCTAGTACAGAACTCAATAAATGCTTATGGAATTGAATTAAATTGAATTGCTGGGTCTGTAGGGACTCAAGATAATGTGGTGTAGTGGATACGCAAATGGTGGAATTCAGAAGATTTTGTTTCAGATCCTTGTGGAAGAAAGCCCCGTTCCCTATACTGAGTCCCAGGTACCTAATCTATTTAAAAAAAAAGGAGACCTTAGACATTTACTAGCTGAGGGACCATGGACAAGTCACCTAACCACTCTATACCTCATCTCTATAATCGGGATAACAATATCACCTACCTCCCAGACATATGGTGGGGCTCAAATGAGAAAACACATGTAAAGCACTTCCCAAACCTTAAAATGCTATTTTATTGTTATTATCAATATTGTTATTATCAATATCAATATTATTGTTATTATCAGTATTATAGTATTACTAGTAATAATACCTACAGTAGCTTCCTCGAAGGGCCATTGTGAGGCTCAAATGAGATAGTATGAGTAAAATGCTCTACAAATGCTAAAAAGTCATAAAAACATAGAGTATGATTCTAAGATATTCTCTGGCCTTCAAGAAGGAGATGATGTACGCAGGAAAGAATAATGTGCTGTACTGGACTGTGCATGTGAAAGGAGCTGCAGGATGGCAAGCCCACCTTAACCTGGGAGTTGACCCTCAGTAAGTCAGGAAACCAGTCTATTTTTTTTCAGTTTCCTCCTCTGTAAAATGGTACCTACTTCACAGGGTTGTTGTGAGGACTAGAAAATACTGTGCGGACAGAGCTTTGCAAACCATAACGTTCTCTATAAATGCTTACTACGAATACTTTTATTTCTACCTCCACTCCTTATTTTCCTCATACTGCTACTATAACTACTACTACTTCTACTATTACTACTACTACTACCACCACCACCACCACCACCACTATCTTGTTCTCATCTTTTTCCAGTGAGGTTCAGGTAGAAAATACCCTGGACCAGGCACTAAGGCAACAAGTATTTATTGAACAAATGAGATAATATTTGTAAAATGCTTAACACCTTGCCCAGCACATAGTAGGTATTTAATAAATGCTTGTTCCCTTTTCCCTTTCTCCTGTGTACCTATACTAAGTGCCAGGAATCCTTCATAGTTGTTGAAGCTGCTTTTTCAATTGTATCTGACTCTCTGTGACCCCATTGGGGGTTTTCTTGGCAGAGATACTGGAGTGTTTTGCCATTTCCTTCTTCAGCTCATTTTACAGATGGGGAAACTGAGGCAGACAGGTAAAGTGACTTTTCCAGAGACACATAGCTGAAGCATATCCGACTGTCCACCAGGTATGCAAATACAAGCAAATTTGTATCTCAGTTGTACAAGCAAAAAGAGAGCTAAGGGGAGGAGGGAGAGGACATGGTGTCCCGAAGAAGAAAACAGAACCAGGGAGGGAATGAAGGCTGACCTGTCTGAATCCCTCCCCAGCTGGATGCCTTGGAAAGAATCAGGGAAGACCAGTACTAGTGAAACCTGAACAGGAGATTACACAGAAGAAGAAATCAAACATTGAACTATCGCATGCAAAAATGTGCAGCCTCCCCAGCAACAGGGAAATCCACTGTACAACAACTTTAAGGAGGTATAACTCACTATCAAAAGTGCAACAGTAAATCTAGTGGATAAAGACCACCACTGGAGGAGCCATGTGCATAAAGACACTCTCAGGAGATACTCTGGAAGTGGTTTGTTCCATGTAATGTGGAGATTATAAGTATTTGGTATGAAGAAATCTATTTTCATGCATTCAGATAGGTTGTGCAGTGAATAGACTGCTGGGCTTGGAGTCAGGAAAGCCTGAGTTCAAATCTGGCCTCAGACAGCTTACTCACTGTGCGAACCTGGGCAAATCACTTAACCTCTGTTTGCCTCAATTTCCTCATCTGCAAAATGGGGATAATGATAACACTTCCCAGGGTTGTTGTGAGGATCAAATGTAAAGTGTTTAGAACAGTTCCTAGCACATAGTAAGTGCTATATAAATGTTAGCAATTATTACTAAAAAGCTGTTAAGATTTTGTGTCAGTTTCATGAGGGAGATGGCATTTAAAGAAGGGTAATATTTGGAAGGGGTGCTGTGGAGACGGTATACTTAGCTGAGGGGGAGATTGTGGAGCAGAAGGCAGGTGAAAGGGAGCCCTGTGAGATACAGGGATTTAAAGGTAGGTAGGGTTGTATCAGATTGTAAAGGACCCCAATTGCCCCAAAGGAATATGACCAGATGGCCCATTTCCTATCTTGTTGATAGCTTGTTTTCTGAATGTGTTTTTCATATACCTATCTAGAGAAAAGAAGACTGATACTTGGATCTCTCAGTTCATTAAAGGGCTTATGCAGAAAGAAGGCACTAGAAGTCCCAGTCAGGTAGTGGTATTTTGTAGTGAAGGGTCCAATGGCAAATGGCTTCTTAAATATATGAGCTGAAATGAGTACAAAGAGTCAGGTTCTCTTCCCAGAGCCCTCCAGTACATTGGCCAAGGTTGCGCTCAAGCCTCTTCCTCCTTGAACCATTAGGATGCTGGGACTAGGAGTTCTATGGCCAATGGCCACACATGGGACTGGCCTATCTTGCCTGGGTCATTCATTGTCTTTGGAGGAGGGGCTAGCACCAGAGACTCTGATGTGCTGGTATGTGCCCAGCACCGGTCTGTGCTTGTGAAGCATTGGCAGCCCGAGTGCCCAATTAGTTAGAACTCCCGCCCCCACTTAGGTAGATTCCTGGCTTTGGTCTCCCCCAGAAAAGGTAGCCTGGAAGGCAGGGAGTTAAGAGACAGAGGCAGGCTGAGGACTGTTGCCTGACTGAAAAAGGATGAGGTCATTGGAATGTGCCAAGTCTGGAAGGTCCCTGCTCCAACACCTCCTCTGGCTCATTTAGAGAGACTCTGGGAAGAGGAAATAGTGGACAGGGCCACAGAGGCCCTGGGGCCTGCTGGCTAAAGGCGAGAAGGCATGAACTTCTGGGCTCTCAAGGCTGGTATGGGTGAGATAGAGGAAGGTCATAGGATCATGGCACTAAAAATTTGAAAAAACTTCAGAGATGAAGAGAGAGTCCCATACCTATCTATGTGCTTTGGGAAGGACTTGGGTTACCTAGATGTCATCTTAGAACCTGGTTCTTAGAACTCATCTGGCTCCAGTGAAGCCAATGAACCCCTTCTTATGAAATGCATGAAATAAAATACAAAGGATTACAAAGGAAGCTTTGTCATTTTGAAATTTGCATTTTAAAATAGTCATCCAAGTATCTTTTCAAAAACAAGCTCATGGACACCAGATTAACAACTGCTGATCTTGTACCAACCCTTCTTTAATAGAGAGAGATCTTTACAGCTTCTGTGAGGGTCAGACAGGAGAAGGTATTTGTTCAGTGAGATCATACAGGCAGGATATGGCAGAATCAGGATTCGGTTCCACACTGTTGAACTCCCAGACCAGACATATGATCCAGACTGCCTCCATTTTATACCAAATAGAACAAAGACATGCCAGTCAGGCTGACCCTGCCTCAGTGGCCCTAAAAAGGTCTAAGAAGGCAGCAACTGTGTGTACTTGTTGGGAGTCAGGATAGGTAGAAGAGGCAAAAAGGGTGAATTTCAGCTGATGTCAGAAAGAACTCCCTAGTAATTAGAAATAATTAAAGTCAATTAAAAGAGGAATGGGTTGGAGAGAGACAGTGAGAGAAAAAAACAGAGAGGGGGGGAGGGAGAGGAAGAAGGAGAGAGAGAGAGAGAGAGAGAGAGAGAGAGAGAGAGAGAGAGAGAGAGAGAGAGAGAGAGATGAGTGTGGATAAAGAGAGATGGATGGATAGAGTAGACCAAGCACTTATTAAGCACTTTCTGTATACCAGGCACTGTGCTAAACACTGTGGATATAAAAATAAGCAAGCAAGACCATCCCTCCCCTCAAAAAGCTTCCATTCTAATATGGGGAGACAATGTAGAGGGAGGGGTCTGCTATAGCCAGTTTGAACCAAGAACAGGTTGTTAAATTTTCAGGTGAGCATTTATACCTCAGAAATTGGCAAAGGCTGCAGATCAGAGCTTGATTTATTCTTTCGCTGATTATCTAGACTTAAGTAAATTACAGAAAGAATGTTAAGACAGATTAAATTTAAAAGCATCTGGAGAACCAGTTGTTAAACATTTCCCGGCACACCCCAGCAGGGCTGTTGGCAAGGGGGGGAACCTCTTCCTAGGAGGTTTTCAGAGGGTGGGGAAGACTATAGAACCATTTTTGTTTCAGGGTTGGACCAGAAGAGTCTCTGAGGTCTCTTCCAAGTCTGAGAACCTGGAATATTTAGGCTGGAGAAGAGAAGACTTGGAGTTGAGAAAGATGAATGAATTCCCTGTCTTCAAGTACCTGAAAGATCAATTGTAGGGAAGGGAGATTCGACTTGTCTTATTTGGCTCCAGTGAGTGCAGAGCTGGGAACCCTGGGTAGAAGTTGCTGATTTGAACTGAAGAAAGAAAACCTTCCTTAGAATTGACAGCCATCCCAAAGTGGGAGGCTATTTTGGGAGGCTGTTGCTCCCCATTGCCAGAGGCTGGATGCCCACTCATTTGGAAGATTGTCATAGGACTCCTATTCAGGGACACAGGTGGCTAGTGGCTTTTGAGGTCCCACCCAGCTCTGAGATCTACCTTTGTGACTCTGGACAATGTGTGACTGGACCTCAGTGTCTCCTCTTCAAAATAAGAGTATTGAAGCAGATGCCTTTAAGGGCCCCTTGGCTCTCTATTTTTTGCTTCCAAAGAGAAAAATGGAAGCATAGATCTCCCCCTCACCAAACCACCGATGATACCCAGAGAAATAACTTCTCATCTTAGTTTATGGTACATGATTTCACTCTTTTTCTGAGAGGGACCCTCTGAGGCCATCTAATCCAACCCCCTTATTTAATAGAGGAACAAATTGAGGACCAGAGAAGTTAAACAGCTTGCTCAGTCAATAAGTGTCTAAGGCAGTATTTGAACTCACATCTTCCTGATTCTAAGTCCAGAGCTCCATCTCGGTGATGTCATCAAGGATGGAGCTCTGGACTTGAGTCAGGAAGACCTAACTGGGGCTGGAATTCTCTATCCCCTCCAAAGCAATTTAATTCATAAAATACTTATTAATTGCTTATTATATACAGGCAGTAGGAGTGGATAGAAGGGTAACTTCGGAGAAAGTGCTGACTTCTGCAGAGGTCACATAGACAGTAAACTGTAGAAGCAGTATTTGAATCCAAGACCTGTGAGCCCAGATGACTCTGGAAGCAACTGATCTAGGAATTTGTTTAGTTTGATTACATATTTATAACAGCTTGGGTTTTCTTATCTTCTCCAAGGGTGAGGGGAGAGGAGGTAGAAGGGAGAGAATTTGGGACTGAAAATAAAATGGAATTTTAAAAATTTAAAAATTAAGAAAAGTAGCGACCCCTGGGTTCATGCACTTTCAGGTTCCACTAAATTGGAGGGGTCATGAGCATGGATCCAGCCGTGTCCATTGTCTCTTCTGGCGCATGAAGGCCTTTGCAATCTGGAACCCAACTCCTTTTCCAAGGTTTTTTGCACATCCCTGACAAAAAGGTTTGTTTGCTGCTCCCCATACATCTGTGGGCAAGATGGGATGTCCCATATCCCACAACCCTAGTTAATGTAATTAAGATCCACCACACATGAATAACTTTATCAAGAGAGCTCACTATTTGGTAGATGCCATAGAGTTCTTTGGGAATTAACACCACGCTTAAATCTTTGATTCTACATCTCAAAAAGCCATTTTCACCCCCGAAGGTATCAGAGCTTAAAATAACTCATCAGTTATATTAATTGGGGCTGAGAAAGGTGGAATACCTCAGCTATGCCTTTGCATAGGTGGTACTTCATGCCTGGAAATGCCATCCCTTTTCACTGCTGCCTCTTGGAAGCCCCAACTGCCTTCAAGTTTCAACACAAGTGGCATCACTGTTGTTGTTGGTGGTGGTCCTTCATTTTCAAAGAGGACCAGTGACATCATGGGGTAATGTCTTGACTTGTGAGTGAATTAAATTTAAGGGAGGCTAGGTAGGTGATACAGTGAATAGAACATTGGACTTAGAATCAGGAAGACTCACTTTCATGAGTTCAAAACTGGCCTCAGATACTTACTAGCTGTGTGATCCTGGGCAAGTCACTTAATGTTGTCTGCCTCAGTTTCCTCATCTGTAAAATGAGCTGGAGAAGGAAATGGCAGTCTACTCTAGTATTTCTGCCAAGTAAACCCCAAATGGGGTCACAAAAAAAATCAGGCATGACTGAAAAAACAACCCAACAATAAAGGATAAATTGGGTGATGTGGGTTTGAATTTTTCTTCACACACTGGGCAAATCACCTAATCTGTCTGGGTCTCAGTTTCATTTATAAAATAAAGAGGGTTGGTTTACCTGGCAGCTCTAAATATGTGATTGTATTACTCTATGAATCATGACAGTAGAAAAGATAAGAAGTTCCCTTGTCATGTCCCTGTCTTGGTATTTATCCAGGAAGTCCAGGAAATTTTGCCTCTGACAGGCCCAAGATGGAGTAAGCAGTTTAAATAGTCAGATCCATCTCCTCTCTGTCCCCTCCCCCCAGCCTTCATTTTAGTCTTCTTCCATCCTCTGAATCTTTGTTCATGCTGTTCCCCCTACCAGGAATGCCATCCCTCTTCTCTCTGGCTTCCAGAGGAAAAGCCTGAACTTCAGCATGTCACTAGGAACTTTGCTTAGGAGGGGTTCTACAGTTTTTCCTCCTTGGTGACCATCCCCTTGACTCTTTTTGGGGTGGGGGTGACTGGGGTTCTTGCCCCAGCATCTGTAGCCGCAACATTGAGAGGTGTTATGCTCCTCCTTCAAGTATCAGCTGCTGCTGAATTTCTGAACCTCTGTCTGGCCTGCTCTACCGGCCTGGTATGTGGGATATGGGGCATAGCTTGTCTAGGCCTGTCTCCGCTACCCCAAGCCTTCCCAGGCATATTCTCTACAATAGGAGCATTGTCACAGGAAGAAGGGGCCTTGGCATGAGCCAAGGAACCCTTTCCTGGGAGTTTTAATCCCCTTCTTTGGGTGAGGGACACCCCCCCACCCCCGATATCACCACACCTTTATGGCCTGACCTCTGACATGATCCATTACCAGAATGAATGTATGCTTTCTTTCCTCCTTCAAACCTACGCTCCCAAGACCTGAAGCTGCTTATGAAGAGAAGCCGACCTTTTTGTTTCAACGTGAGATCCAGAGGCTGTTGAATTGGGGCAGGGGTGTTCCACTTATGAGTAGGGCTGGTTCTTATCAGACGAATACAGTAGCCTGGCAGGTTTGTCCTTGACAACACTGTTTGTTTTTTGTCCTCTTTTAACCTTGGGCTAGCTGCCCATAAAGTCCACTGTGGGCCAAGGCTAAATAATGCTGAATTAAATTACGCTGTCTGGAGTCACACAGTTAGAAACTGATAGTTGCATTAGCTGGTCCCTCCAGGTTCTGCATTCTAGGATTCAAAGGCCCCAGGATTCTAGGATTTGCAGACACTAAAATTCTAGGATGTTAGTGTATTATGATGTTAGGATTCTGGGGTCCTAGGACTCCAAGATTTTAGCTCTGGCACATACTAGCTGTAAGACTGACTACAAATTACTTCACTTTTCACTGCTCTAGGAAACTCTTCAAGACTATAAGTTTTGCAAAAAATGCCAGCTGGCTTTGGTAAAGGGAATTTTCTCATAGGGGAATTCCTTATGTCAATGAAATCACAGGGCAAGTCTCTGTTCTTATCCCCATGAGTCTAGGGTTCCAGGATACCAAGGTTTTAGGTTACTGAGATCTTGGGATCTTAAGGTTCTAGAATTTTATGAGTCTGTTGTTCTAAGATGCAGAGAAGATACGATTCTGCATTTCTAAGCTGCTAGAATCTAAAATTCTAGAATACTATAATTCTAGGATTCTAGAATACTAGGATTCTAAGATTCTAGAATTCTAAGAATCTTATCCTAAGGCTCTTGATGTTGTAGGTTTCTGTGGTTCTGGGATTCTAAAATTATTTTATTCCAGTGTAGCTTCCCCTCTGTGATACTCCCCTTCTTGGTACCTGCTCTTTCAGTCTCCAAAGGGAAGCTGCTACTACCTATAGGGCTCTAAGATAAACTTATAGGGTTATACTTCTATTACTATAGCCCATGAGCCCTCATTAATAGTGCTTCCTACTAACAATCAGCCAGTTGACATAATTAGCTTTTAGTAAAAGCATTTACTAAAATGTCATGTAAGAATGATAGATACAAAAGGTCTCCCCATAAACCTGGTATGAACTTTTCCATAGTTGTACACAGAAACCATGGAAGGAGCGGACTTGAACTCTTAGAATAAATTATTAATGAGACAGGTAGGATATGTATTTGGCAAAGGTAACTTAAAAATCCTGAAAGTCCTTTCCCTCTTTTCAGAGCCCTTATGCTAGATTTTCAAGATCTCCTCCTCCCCATAACATCACTCAATTTCTGGGATCACACTTCTTGAAGCTGTTTCCTCACTTGGCTAACCATTCTCTATATTTGTGTCTGCCTGGGGTGCATACCTCTGCTCTCCATGAGATGTAGTATCTCCTACTGGTCCAGTAGCTCCTCTTTGTAGTGACAAGACCATATATAGATGGGGGGCAGAAGGAGGTCTTTTCCACAAAGGGCTCCAAGTTTGTAAAGAACTCTTAAACTGCTGGCTACGCTACCTCCTCCTTTGCTGCCAGACACTAGAGATAAATGCCTTCTCCACCCAACAGTTTCATTCCACAACTGTTCCTAGTCTTGAAGTAGATGTTGGTATGGTGGATAGAGCATTGGTCCTGGAGACAGCAAAACTTGAGTTCAAATCCAACTTCAGATACTTACTATGCAACTCTAGGCAAGCCATTTAACATGTTTACCTCAGTTTCTTCAATTGTAAAATCAGATTAATTATAGAACCTACCTCAAAGGTTTGTTGTAAAGATCAAATGAAATAATGTTTGTAAAAAGCACTTACCATAATGTCTGGCATATGTTCAGTTAAGTTGTTTTAGTCACATCTTATTCTTTGTGACTCCATTTGGGGGAGTGGTTTGCCATTTCCTTCTCCACATAGTAGGTGCTATATAAAATGCTTAGTTCTTCCCCTCATTTGACTGCCTTGAATCCTCAGGACTTATCTATTTAAATCTGTTACAAATGTGGCTAGTTTGTTTTCTCAGCCAATTATATCACCACCTCCTTGACTCAGCCAGAGAGGTTTTTGAATCTCATAAAGGGATCAGGGTGTAGACACATCTTACTTTTATATTAAAACCTCATCATGTGTGACCACATCTACTAAGCTGAGGTGGAGGGTTGTTGGTGAATCACATCCCCTCTCCCTTTACACTAGCATTATAAGATTACAGAGTTCTAAAAGTAACGTCTCCTAGGATTCTGTGATTCTAGGATCCTAAGATGCTCAGATTTTGAAGTGATAGTCTTTTTTAGGATTTCAGCACTCTAGGATTTTAAGTCTAGTATCCCAGAATTAGGATAATATTTCTATAATGCTTTAAAGCCCTCAAGTTACTTAATACCCATTATTTCAATTGAGCTTTTGAGCTTCAACAATCCTGGGAGCTATGCACTCCAGGTGTTATTATAAGATGGCATGATATAGCAGATCTGGAATTAGAAAGCTGTTTTTACATCCTACGTATGCTGCAAGTGACCTTGGGCAAGTAACTTCACCTCCAGATCTCAATTTCCTCATTTGTAAAAATGTGGGGTTGGATGGAATAAGATTTCTTCCAGCTCTAAATATGTGATCCTATGACACCCATTTTGTACCTCGGCAATTAGTTCTCAGAGCAGATGAATAGCCTGCCCATGGACACACAGTAATCGTCAGACGCGGGATTTGAACCCAGATTTTCCTGACGCGAGGTCTCCCCTCTTAAGGCTAAGGGAAAGGTTGACATGGATTCTAGGATATAACTACTAAAATGTTGAACTGAATGGGATAGAATTCTAAGGTACTCCGAATGTTATCAATGGGAGATTGTTTAGGGGAAGGGACCTTTCTGCCTCTCTCCTTTCTGGCCTTGGGGCCTCCACTGGGGATGCCAGAGGAGGGTGGGGTCTGGGGCTGAGGGCTACATTTCCTGGGCCCACCTATTTGCCCAGAGGCCCAGAGGGGAAGGAAGGGAGGGATGTTTGGAGGTACAAGCTGTGGCTTGTGGTCTTTGCCTGCTAGAAGACTGGGGAGGGGAACAGAGCTCTAGATACCGGGAAGCCAGGGGATAGCAGAAGAGGGGAAGAGAACTTGCCCTATGTTTGGGGAGGGTGGGGAGAGGAATCCTCTGGGCTTCTTTCCAGGAGCAGAGGAGAACAGCTGGCTTCTAGAAGCTGCCATCCTGTCCCCCAACCCCTGCCCCCTCCTCCTTTACCCAAGGCTGTTCAGGGACCCAAATCCTATAATGTAAGTCTATATTTCCTGCTGGCTCCAGTCTGGGGCAGGCTTAATCTCAGGTGCTGTCTTCCTCACTCTTGACAATTTGGCCAAACCTCCTTTCTTCTGCCTCACTCCCCCTGATCATCCTCCCATTAAAGAACTTAACTTGAAAAGGCCAAAGTGCCCCACTGCATCCTGGGACATTTCCAGGTGTCCTCATCCATATCTAGCCACTGAATCCAGATGGCTCTGGAGGAGAGAGGGAAGCTGGTGACCTTGCACAGCCCTACTACACTTAAATCCAATTCACTTTCAAGTCATGGGATCACCTTCCTGGTGTCATGATCCTCTTCGAGAATGGAGGGCAAACAGCAACATTTCCAAAGAACCTCTGTTACAGGGGTGGGGAATCTGGGGCCTCGAGGCCTCGTGTGGCCCTCTAGGTCTATATCTAGGTCTTCAAGTGTGGCGCTTTGATGGAATCTAAACTTCACAGAACAAACCCTTTTGGATTTGGATTGAGGACCTAGACCTATAAGGTCACGTGTGGCCTGGAGGCTACAGGTTCCCCACCTCTGCTCTGTTAGTTAAAACCACTTTCTTCCCATCTGAAGCTCATAGTCTAATTGGAGAGATAAAATATGCGCAAATTAGGGGGAAAAGGGAAACTATATAAGACAGTTTCCATTCTCTTCTAAATGAATGACAAAATCAGTGTTCCAGGAGCTCCTAGGAGGGAGAGACTGCTGGGGGAGGTGGGTGGGACATCAGGGAAGGTTGCTCGGAGGAGGTAGGGGTTGATCTGGGCTTGGAGGGGTGGGCATGGTTTCGACAGTCGAAGAGAGGTCTTGGTAGGGGAGAAATAACCTGATTCTGCCCTTTGTCCTGAAATATTGGGAGAAGGCCCAGGAGCCAAATGAGGTGTCACTGGTGCACTGGAAAAGAGGGCTAGATTTAGAATCAGGAGACCTGGTTTGAATTCTGATTCTGCCACCGACTATCAGTCAGTTCATAATCATTTATTAAGTACCTACTGTGTGCCAGGCACTGTGTCAAGCTCTGGGGATACAAAGAAAGCCCAAAATACAGTCCCTGATTTCAAGAGTGGCTCTAATGGGAGAAAATAACTGTGTATACATGAGCTATGTACTAGGGAGAATAGGGGGGAGCCACAAGCTGTGTGACCTTGGACAAACTCCTTATCTTCTGAAAAATGCAGGAGGTTAGACTAGGTGACTTCTAAGATCCTTTACAGTTCTAAAGTAATGATTCTCTACGACAGACTGGGGAGGGGGGACTCAATCAGCAGACATTATTTAAGCACCCACAGGCAGCTAGGATAGAGTAGAGAGAGCACCAGGTCTGGAGTCAGGAAGACAGGATTCAAATCCAGCCTCAGATACTTACTAGTTGTGTGACCCTGAGCAAGTTACTTACCCCTGTTTGCCTCAGTTTCCTCATCTGTAAAATGAACTGGAGAGGGAAATGGCCAACCACTCCAGTATCTTTGCCAAGAAAACCTCAAATGGGGTCACGGAGAGTCAGACATGACTAAAATGACTGAACAATAACAAATATAAGAAAACTTGTCCCTGCCCTCAAGAGGTTTCCATTTTTCAGAAAGTAAGAGGTCTCAACCAAGATTCCTAAGGATCCATGATTTGGCACATCACCCATGTCCTGATGGACAAGTGCTGGACTCATGGTGCAGAATGAAACAAGTTTTTTGGATGTGGCCAATATGGAATTTGTTTTCTTGATTATGAATTATTTGTTACAAGTTTTGTTTTTATTTTTAATTTCAATGAGGAGAGAGTAGGGACAAAAGATAAATGCTTGTTAATTTAAAAAAACTCATCCTGCCTCTAGGTTGGGCTTATCCTACCTCAAAGAGAAAAAAGAAGTTATAGCATCTTATTAACAATCTGAACTTCTAGGCTTCCTAGATATTTCCCATTTCCAGCTACCAATTTCAAGACCTGTATGTTTCCCAGGAGCAGATTTAGAGTGATGGATGTGCTATCATGTGTGTGGCTGTGGACAAGTCACTTTACCACTTTGGACCTTCGTTTCTGTTTCCTCATCTGTAAAATGTGGGAGTTGGCCTCTGAGGTTCTTTCTAGCTCTAGTTTTGTGATGAGAACTAGACCAGTGAGGTCAAACTCATAGACAAATAGAAAAGGGGGCCACTAAATCATACTTACAGATCCTTGTACTTAGAGAAAATGACATCATAACATTATCTAAGTTTGATTGTATTTTTGTTAAATATTCTCTGATTACGTTTTATCGGTGGTGACCCTAGGAAGTGTTGTGTCTGACACCTAGAGACTAGATGACTTCTAAAGCCTCAGCAGGACTATTATCTTAGGATTCTAGTTTGTGTTTCCCCTGGGGATGGGTCCTTGGATTGTTGGGGAGTGGGCAGGAAGGGAAGAGTCAGTTTGGATCTGTGTATCTCCTGGGAGAGGAAAAGAAGTGGGTATGAGCTTGGTGCCTTGCATGCATAGTGGGCTAGGGCATTCAGAATCTATTAGAAGTCAGACTAAAATGGAAACGTGTTTTACATGATAGCTCCAATATAACCCATATCAAATTTCTCACCATCATACAGAGGAAGGGAGGGAGAAATTTGAAAATTTTATTTAAGAAGAATGTTAAAAATTGTCTTTACTGTAATTGGGAAAAGTAAAATACTGTTAAAAGGAAGTCAGAGCCTGGATGATGTTCAAGGGTGGAGCTGGGTTCCCCTTCTCTCTCTCACTGAGGCTAGTCTGGACCAAGAGGGTGAACTTTACTCTCAGGAGTGTCTTTACTCCACAAATAAGAGGGACTCAGGTTAATTTGCCTGGCCAAGGTCCCTGTCCTCAAGGCCCAGTGAACTTGCACTCCCAAAAGAGATCCGGGCTCCCAGATTTCCCCACAACAGGACGGGGCGTGTTGGGGCAACGCTCTGGTTTTCAGCTTTCTGCTCTGGCTCCTGCTGCTAATTAGACACAGGAGAAGCCTGGCTGGAGAGGTGCAGTGAGGAGCAGCCGGAGGGGCCAAGGCAGGAGCCCAGGGCATCCCTTTCTCAGGTGACTGCTGGGGGGTGGCAGGCAGTGAGGGACCCAGATGAAGTGAGAGAAGTCCTGGGAGGAGATAGCTGTCCATGAATGAAAGAGGCAGTGATGGGCAGGTTGGGGAGAATGTGGAGAGAGTGGCAGAACAGGCCAACGAGAGGTGGAACCACTTAGTGGAGTTGGGAGAGAAAGAGGGAGAGAAGAATGATATGGGACAGAGAGGGGGAGAGTAAAAAGAGGGGGGAGAGGACAAGTGATGAGGGGAGAGGGAGAGGAGAGGAAAATGTGAGAGGAAAGGGGAGAAAGGAAGCCTAGGTGTTCCAAGTAGAAATGGTGATTGACAGGGCAACATGGAGTGTGTGTGTGTGTGTGTGTGTGTGTGTGTGTGTGTGTGTGTGTGTGTGTGTGTGTGTGAGAGAGAGAGAGAGAGAGAGAGAGAGAGAGAGAGAGAGAGAGAGAGAGAGAGAGAGAGAGAAGCTGAGTGGAGATGAGGTCCAGGGGCTGGCAGAATTTGCTCTCAGGACTTCCTAATGGAGTTGGAAAGGGCTGATTCTTAGTTTGGCAATGCTTTGTGTTGGTTGCGGGGGAGGGGAGGGTGTCCTCATCTTTCTGGGCATCACAGCCCCCTTAGATAACAGGGGAAACTACTGGGCTCCAGTGGCTGCAATGTTCTAGGTCTACAGGTGGTTTTATGAAGGGAAGGGCAGAGAATTATCTGCCTCCTGAGTGGAGGCAGTTGGGACTCCAGCTGTCGTGACCCATGGTCTAGGGTTAGATCTGAACATGTGTGTAGTTCAGGAGGGGAGACTTGGGAGGGGAGGTCATAGTCTTAGTCAGCTACAGCATCTCCTAAGACTACTTTTTCACTTTGCCTTTTGGGGGCTAAAGGAAGGCCTTCCCAGTCTCCCAGAGCTGTGAGGGTCTCTGATCCTTATCCCTTTGCAATAAAATCTCCCAGTGCAGCCTGGCCAACCCTCTTGGCCCAGTTGGAAGAGATAGGTGGTCACACTGAGAGACAGACAGACAGACAGACAGACAGACAGACAGAGACATTGACATAGACAGACACAGAGAGACAGAGAGAAAGAGAGACAGAGAGACAGAGAAACAAATACAGAGAAAGATTCAGAGACAGATACAGAGACAAAAACAAAGACAGAGACAGAAAGAAAAAGACAGAGACAGAGACACAGTGTCTTTGTGTGTGCCCTTCCTCCTGCCTGTTCTTTTCCTCTTGGGCCAGCTCCCCATCTTCTATCAGGGATCCCCGCTCAGGTGCTTTCTCATCTCCCTTTTGAGCACCTTTGCACATACATTCTGCATCTCTGCTTCCTACCCAGTGCCCTCAGGCCCTGTGCTCACCTACTTCTCTTCCTTGACTTCTCATCTGGGCCTACCTTTCTGCCACACACACCCCCTTCCCAAAGTGTTGCCTTCATCCTCATCTCCCTAAGAAAACCCCCCAATTCTGGAGGTAAGGCAGATCTCAGAAAAGCCTCAACAGGAAAACTAGTCCAACTGAACTAATTCTCCCTGACTTGTTAATGACTGACAACTCCTCTTTAGTCTGCCCACCGGTTACATTTTAAAAATCAACCAGTAACTATTTAATAAGTCCCTACCATGTGTCAGGCGCTGGGGATACAGAATCAGAAATGAAACCATCCCTGAGGAATTCCTGTTTCCTGTAATGAACCCTCTTGTTGGTGGAATTTCAGGCTGCAGAAGAGGGAGACGGCGTTCGATGGGGCCAAGAAAGGTGTAGCTAATGATGGGGGAAGCTCTTGGCAGTGGTAAAGAATGAGAAGGAAGACTTCAAGGCCACTCAGTAAATATTCATTGAATTACTTAAGATTGAGGCTTGTTGGTATAAAATCAGGATTCAGGTGGGAAAAGATGCTAGGCTGGAGTTATGTATGACATCCTTGCCAGAGACCATTAATTGAGGGCCTACTTTGAGCAAGGAGAGAGATGCTGGGAACTGGAATCTGAAATTATACAACCTGTTTGGATGGATGGGACTCATGTGTACAAAAAGAATGATGGACATGAGGAGGGGCAGGGTAATCTGACACACATATCCACCGCCTTCTAGATGCTGTAAGTCGTGGGAAGGGGGAGACCCAATGGAATCTGATCCAGCAAGTGTTTACTAGTAGACTCCTACATACCAGGAACCCTGCTATGTCATGGGGATACAGAACCCAAACTGAAAAACAATTCCTGTCCTATAAGAAGCTTATATTCTACTGGGAGAGAGGGAGATGATATCTGTGAATGTGCATGTGTATACATGTGTACATGTGCATGCATGTATGCACATGTATATTGTGTATTATGGATGGATGTATATTGTATACATGCATATATGTGAATATAGGTTCATGTGTGCATATATGTGTATATGGGTATGTATATTGTGTATGAATATATGTGCATATATGTATTGCATATAGATATAATATGAGTGTAGCAGGTATATATAGATACATGTGTATGAATGCATGTATATGGGTATATGTACATGTGTATTGTGTATTGCATAGGTATATGTGTATGTATGAATACGTATATGTATACATATGCCCCCATGTATGTGTATACACATATCATGTGTATGTGTGTACATGTGTATGTGTACACATGCATCTATGTAAATGTATAGGTATGTGTGTATTCTGTATGTGTATATAGGTATGTGTGCATGTTGTGTGCATATGTGTGCACATGCATTATGTGTATACATGTATGTGTGTGTGCATATATACACATACAACAAGGAGGGACAGAGGGAAGGACAGAGGAGAAATCTGAAATTGTTTTCCTTGGGCAGTGACTCCTGAGCCAAACCTTGAAGGAAGCTAAGGACGATGAGGAGATGAATGGCAGAGGGGAGGCTGAAAAGATGGCATGCCCAGCTTGGGAACAGCAAGGAGGCATGAAGGAGAGATGTGTGAAAGTGTCTGGGATGATTAGGCTACAGCCAAATAGTGGCTTTGAACAGTAAGCTGAGCATGTTGTGTTGTATCAGGAGGTGACTAGGAACCAGTGAAGTTCCTTCAGTGACAGGGAGGGGAGGTTCTTCTGAAGAGGACCCTGAGTGTCTTCTAAAGAGGGATCACAGAAAATGTGAAGAGAAATCATCTCCTTCGAGCTGGAAAGAACTTTCAAAAGGCTGGGGCTTGGCCAGACCTGGGATGCTTTGGGCAGCTGATGGAGGACAGCTCAGAGTCTGAAAACAATTCCATTCATCCATGAAGAGTCCATTGCAGTGGTCCTGGTGGGAGGTGATAAGGGTCCAAGCTAAGGGGGCATCTGTCTGAATGAGTGGGCAGATGAGATCTACTGTCATGGAGGCAGAAGCGACAAGATAGTGAGTATCATAGGAAGAATTAGAACCCAGTTTTTTTGGTTCTAAATCTCAAAGACTTTCCACAGCACCATGATATTCTTTTGTTGTTGTTCATGAACTGACTTTCTCTGAAGGGAATAGGAAGCAATACGCATTTATTAAGCACTTACTGTGTGCTAAGCTCTACAAATATCTCATTTGTCTTGAAGACAAATATCTCATTTGGTCTTTTACAACCCTGGAAGGTGGGGGCTGATCTTATCCACAGATGAGGAAACTGAAGTAGATAAGTGACTTGTCTAGGGTCACACAACTAGTGTCTTGAAGCAGGCTTTGAACTCAGGTCTATCCTGACTTCAGGACCAGCAATCTATTCACTTTGCCACCTAGATGTCTCTAAGCAAGGCATTTTAAAAAGAGGGACAACTTACTAATTTGTTGTTTCTTCCTTGTTGGTCTTTCTAGGTGTGAGGCAGGACCAGGTTCTAGACTCTGCTGAGGACCTGGAAGCTAGGAACCCTGCAGTTGTTGGCTGCTAAAGGGCATCTCTCACTCTGAGAAGCTGGTCTGCTCCTGTCCTTGGATGGCCCAAAGGAGCAGTCTTCACATCAGCCCTGATTCTTGGGATAGGACCTGCACTCACATTCTGGCCCAGCTCTTTGAAGAGACTAACTAAGCAGGAGGTGATGTGGATTTGCCATGTCAGGTGGGAGTAAGGAAGGAGGCTTCTGGAGGAATATTTGACCCACCCACAAAAGGGGGTTACAGAGCTTGGACTTCATTGGACCTCTGCCAGTCATGGCACCCACTCCCCCAATCCTGCCAGCTGGTACTGTCCCACAGCCCTTGGAGCCCTCATCACCCTGTCCAGAGAGCATCAGGCAGTTCCTGTCAGCCAATGTCCTTCCCGTGGGTGAGTGAAGCCACTGGGTTCTCTTCAAGTGGGAACTGGGATAGTTTTCTGAATCTCCGACTTTGTGGTCATTGGGCTCCGTTTCCTCTTCCTTATGGGAGAGGTAGTACTGCCCCCACTTGGCACAGGGTAAGTGCCCCTGTGGCATTACTGTGCCAAGGAAGGAGGTGGGGCAGCTTCTGCGATTAGCAGAGAGTGAATGAGATAGGATGGCCTGAGGCAAGAACACTTCCTCCTCTTACACAGGAGAGACCAAAGCTTTCCCACTATCATAGTACTGCTGCTAGAGTCGGAGCTATGTATGTCCTATACCATCCCACTTCCTGATTTCTCCAATGGAAACCATTTACTTGAATCATCCCACTTCTTGATTTCTTTCTCTTTAGCCAGCTGAGGTTAAATATGTTGAAGGGAAGGCTGTATGGTTTGTTGAAGGAACAAATTGCCTATGAGGAGAGGGCTGAATATCCATCTGAGTGGCTTGCCCTTCTGTACCCTTCTCCCCACCCCCCCAACAAGGATTCAGGAGATGACCAGGACGGAAGTCTCTCCTAAGATGGGGGTGGAGTGCACATGATTCTTTTGGGTTTTTTTTTACTGATATCTTTTGTCTTTATGTCACCCTTCCCATTGATGTCCCCCGTTCCAGAAAGTCATCCCTTATAACAAAGAATAAAAAAGAGCAGAAAGGGGTTCAGCAAAATAAACCAATAATCACGAAAGTCTGAGGTTAAATGCCGAGTTTTCATATCCACTTGAACAAAGAAGGGTGGGAAGGTGCCTTCTTCTGTTTCATGCTTGGTTATTATGATTTCCTAGCATTGGATTTTATTTTAGTTATTTTACTGTTGTACTTTCCATTTACATTGTTGCAATCATGCATTTTGCTTTCCTGCTTCCACTTCTTTCATTTTGCATCAGTTTATTTGTCTTCTCATGCTCCTCTGTAGCCATCGTATTTATTGTTACTTAGGCTATAGGAATGTTTCATTATACCCATGCACCATGATTTGTTTAGTCATTTGCCAATTGATGAGCCTCTATTTTGTTTCCAATTCTTTGCTACTACAAAGAGGGAGATGATGGATATTTTGGTGTTTGTAGGGACTTCTCTTTTTATCATGGACCTCCTTGGTGTATATGTCTTACAGTGGCATCTCTGGGTAAAAAGGGCATGGACATTTTTGTCACCTTCTTATCGTAATTACAACTTGATTTCCAGAACGGTTAGACTACAGTCTTCACAGCTCCACCAACAACGTATTAGTGTGTTTGTCTTTCTATTACCCCTCAAATATTGACTATTATCCTTTATAATTTTTTACTAATCTGGCAGAAGTGAAGTGAAACCTCAGAGTTGTTTTTAAAATGCTTTTCTCTTATTATTAGTGATTTTGGGCAGTCTTCCATGTGCTTATTAATAGGTTACATTTGTTCTCTTGAGAACTATACCTATACGCTCTCTGAGCATGATTCTTAAAAGCGATTCAAAACACACTGGCTCCTCCTGCCTCCTGGCTTTCTCAGGTTCCAGATATGAATCCTAGGGAGGGAAATTCTGGGAATTTTTTATCTCTAAATTATGGATACTTATCCAGTCAGGTTATGGATGCACTATGTGACTGACCTCAGGAGGGTTGTTTAGTATGTAGGGAATGTTGCTTACAGTCTTAGGGGGACTGTTGGGATAGTCCACAGTGTATGCTTGAAGATCCCTCTGTGAAAAACGCAATCCCCACAGCAAAGAAACGTTCCTGAACCAATATTCAAAGCCCAGAGGGAAAGCTTGTTTAATAAACTGGTTCTTCTGAATCTATATCTGCTCCTCTGAGCAACCAGTTCTCTGGTGGGAAGGTCCAGGGCTTAGGAAGGATCCATTCTCATTGGGGGAGAAAGAGACTGAGATTTCTTTGGACTGAAGAAAATAAGGAAACTTTGTCACGATTTGTAGGCCATATGGGCGGTGTGAGGTCTGGCTGCGTGGAGGATCTGGTGGTCATGGTCTTACGTTCATTTTTTTGTGCCCTTCTCTCTGCTTCTGCCACACCCCATGGCTGCCTACTTTACCCTCAGGTCCTCTCATAGTTGGTCCCATAACCATTGACTGGATCAACAATGACCATGGACATGGAGGAAGGGGATTGTCATGGGGAAACTGTGCTCCTGAGTGGTGCTGACCTTGTTGCCAAGAGTTGATGGTGACACTAGTCAACAGGTCAAGTAAAATAAGCATCTATTAAGTGTTTACTGTATGCCAGGCACTGTGTTCGGTTCTGGAAATACATAGAAAGGCCAATACAAACAAACAAGAACCCAGTCCCTGACCTCCAGGAGCTCAGAACCTCTGATCTGAGGGGAGGCAAAGAAAGAGATATGGCTCTGCCCTAGGGAGCCCTCCTTTTGAAGGGGGAAGATTTAACCCTGCCTGTGGAGATCCCTTGGTCCCACCAAACATACTCATTGTAAATAGCTGGAAAATGCTGACAAAGCATCCTCCTCATCAGCAGCTCTGTTGACCTGTAGTGAGTATGAGGTCCCCCTCCCACTGGGGTTGGCCTTGTCATCACCCTCCCCAAGTTTTTATGAACTGCCCTGCCTGCTGCCCACAGGGGCATGCTCAGGGCTGCTGCTGCTCAGGAAGGATGAATGGATGCTCTGTCCTTGGAGAACAGGGGTGCTGTGACGCCATTGGATGTGGGCTCTGAGCTGGTTTTTCAAGAACGGGGATGGGCTGTGTGGAGGGCTTCTTGTTCTCTGCCATGTTTCTCCCTGTAGGAAAGAAGGAAAGAAACAGGCATTTATTAAGCACCTACTATGTGTTAGGCACTGTGCACACTCTTTACAAATAATCTTAAATTGTGATTCTCACCATACTCAGAGGTGGATGCTATTATAATCCCTATTTTACAGATGAGGAAACTGAGGCAGAAAAGGGTAAGTAGCTTTACCAGGGTCACATGGCTAGTAAGTGTCTGAGGTTAGACTTGAACTCTACTTTTCCTAAGTCCAGACCAAACATCCTACCTACTGCACAACCTAGTTGTGACCACTGGCAAGCAATAATCTGGTGCTAGATCAGGGTCAGGGTTCAGATTGAAGTGAGGACTTTTGGGGGACTTTGGTCATGATATGTAATTGGTCTAGAGCTAGGAAAGCCTTTCTTTTGTAAGTAAGTTAGGGACCAAGTTCTGGCCCTTCACCTCTCACTGCTAACACCTAGAAGACCCAGACTTGGGAAGGATGGAAGAACAAAAGGTAAGCCCTGGTAACATGGTGACTATGATAGTGGATCAGAGGCGTGGATCCAGCTGCGTTTTTCTGATTGCCACCCAAGAGGCCAGGCTTAGCCCAGAACAGCCCAGACTCCTTCCTCCCTGAGCAATGCTCAGTTCTGTTCTAATCTTGTCATGACGGTTTTGAATGCTCCTGGAATGATGGCACCAGACATTTCTTGGGGCAAACCACCTGCTGTGGGGGGCCTCTCCTCATGTGGGTCAATGGAAGATGCAATGAGGTGGGGGAGGTCTTGGGGAGAAGAGATACAATTAGATCCATTTGGCCAAAGGGAGGGAGGGACCCTGCTGGCAAAGGAGCTGACTCTGTTCAGTTCCCCTTAAGGAGAGGTGAAGCAAAGACACTGCTCTGTGTGTGTGTGTGTGTGTGTGTGTGTGTGTGTGAGTGTGTGTGTGGCGGGGGTGGGGGGTGGGGAGACATTGGGAGGGGCAGGACCTGAGGGAGGCTTTCATTTTGTGTTCTCTTGAGGGGTGGGGACACCAAAGAGCCAGCCAAGCCTCTCCCCCAGGAGGCCAGGGCATCAGAATTAGTGTCTAGGATCTCTGACAATCAATTCTCTCTATCCACCCTCTATCAAGAAGGCAAGTTTCTTCCTGCCTTCTCCCTAAGAAATTAAAATCAGAACTAGAAGGATTATTAAAATTCAGTCATTTTCAGTCGTGTCTGACTCTTCATGACACCCTTTGGGGTTTTCTTTGCAAAAATACTAGAGTAGTTTGTCATTTCCTTCTCCAACTCATTTTACAGATGAAGAAGCTGAGGCAAACAGGGTAAAATGACTTGCCCAGGGTCACACAGTGAGTGGGTAGCTGAATTTGGATTAGGACCTAGGTCTTCTAAGGTCTGCTGCCTCAGTCTCCCCAGGAAGAAAGGTCACTTTTGTGTGGGAGAGGAACACATTTTGAAAGCCACTGCTCAGAGTGGAGAAAGGGCTTTTGCGTGAGTCTGGTTTCCCTGTCCTGCCCCAGATCCCTACTCAGGATTTTGCTAAGTACTGAAATCCAGCTGCGTTTTTCTGATTGCCACCCAGGAGGCCAGGCTTAGCCCAGAACAGCCCAGACTCCTTCCTCCCTGAGCAATGCTCAGTTCTGTTCTAATCCTGGCTATAATTTTCTCAGTGCTGAACAAGATAACAATCTGACCACATGAAAGAATTACAAATTATTCCAGGAGCCCATGGCCTTTTGGGTATTAAATTGGGCTCTGAGCAGTGTGGGGAGTCTGAGGAAATGGGTCATTTTCCTCCTTCCTGCCTGAAGCAATTAGTCTCCTTCTTATCATGTTTGAGTGTGTCTGGGTCAGCCTCTCCTCTTGTCTTATCTTCCATCGGGTCAGCTCTCTGGAGCCTTCTCCACCAGGGAGGGATGGGCTGCCCCATGAGGACATCCCAGTCTGCAGCGCCCCTTCCTCTGAGGGGGAGGAATGAAGAGGGCAGAGACTTCTTCATGTGCTGGAAGGAGGAGAAAAAGGGCAGAGCAAAGACGTTCCTGGAATTCATCAGATTGTCAACAAACACTGAGAGTCTGGGGTATGCTGGGTACTGAAGAATGTGCAGAGGGTTAAGTGAGCCTGGGTCCCCTGCCATAGAAAGATGTGAGCAAGAATCGATGGAAAAGATGGGAAGGTGGGGAAGGACTGGGAAATGCCAACTGCCCTCATACCACTTGGCATTCTTTTTTTTTAATTTGAGATCCAAATTTTCTCCCTCTCTTCAGTCCCTCCATTTCACACTCTCTCCCTCTCTCTCACCCCATTAGGAAGATAAGCGATGTGCTATCAATAATACATGTGAAAAATGCAAAACATATTTCTGTATTAGCCTCTTATATACTCATTATGTTCTGCTTCATGTTCTAATTCTCAGCAGAGCTAAAACTAGGGTGGGGCAGTCAGTCGACTGTACCAAGGTAGGGAAATTGGAAGGGGCAGACAGCTCCTTCCTGGGGGATCCTTCTTCCTCTGACTGCATCCTCCTGGCAATGGTGGTGAATTTTTTTCCTGCAAAGACATCACTTTTTTAGAAGGGTGGAACCCCAGGCTAGCCCAGGATGAAACTCCTTAAAACTAACAGCCACAATCCTGGCTCCTACCAATGCTCGCTTTCTCTCACCCCACTTCTCACCACAGGTGAAAATACTTCAATGACAACTGTGGTTAACTGAGTCCATATCTCATTCTTCCCCCTCTTCCTCCCCACCCCCCCAACTAGACTGTAAGATCCTACTACTCACACAGAATGTTAGATATTAAGCCAAAAGGCACAGTGGAGATTATTGTGTCCAGCCCCCTTATTCAACAGATTAGGAAACTGAAGCCCAGAGTAGTTAAGTCACCACCTAGCACAGTACCTGGTGTACAGTATGTGCTAAATAAATGCTTTCTCTTCCCTCTGAGATTGTCCCCGGTTTATCCCATCTGTATCTATTTTGTACAGACTTGTTTGCAGATTGTCTTCCCCATTAGACTGTGATCTCCTTGAGCTCAGGGACTATCTTTTGCCTTTCTTTGTCTCCTCAGCACTTAGCACAGGGCATGGCACATACTAAATGCTTGCTCACTGACCGATAAAGTCTCCCCTCTAAGATCATTAATATTTCATTCCTCTATATCTTATGCATCTCTAATTGTTCTCTCTTTTTTCCTTTAGTCATGTCAGAATCTTTGTGACCCCATTTGGGGCTTTCTTGGCAGCAATTCTGGGGTGATTGGCCATTTCCTACTCCATCTCATTTTACAGATGAGGAAACTGAGGCAGACAGGGTGAAGTGACTTGCCCAGGGTCACACAGCTAGGAAGTGCCTGAGGTTATATTTGAACTCAGGAAGAGGAGTCTTCCTGACTCTAGGTCAGACACTCTGTCTGCTACACCATCTGGCTTCCTAGTAATAATAATAGCTAGCACTTAGGTAAGACTTTAAGGTTCACAAAGCACTTTACAAACATCTCATTTGACCCTCACAATGACCCTGGTAAATAGGTTCTATTAATATTGAATTTTACAGAAGAGGAAACTGAGGCAGATAGAGGTTAAATGAAGGTCACATAGCTACTAAGTATCTGAGTCTGGATTTGAACTCAGGTCTTTCTGATTCTGAATGTGCTATACCACTTAGGTGCACCTTATTTATTCCTTCCTTCCTTCCTTCCTTCACTCATTCATTCATTCATCAAACATCTTTTGAAGATATTGAAGAGGAAGCCATTGTAGCAGCAAAAATAGAAACCTTCCCTGCCTTTAAGGAAGTAACACTTTCCTAGGGGAAACAATGTGTACATGAACACAAAATAAACAGTGATATGAAGAGGGAGGGCCCTAAGAATTGTGTTGGGGATCAGGTAAGGCCTTTTATAGGAGGTGTCAGGAGCCTGGGTGCCAAAAAAACTCAACAAGGAGTTTATGCTTCACAGGTTGGTGCTACGTGTTTGGCAGTCAGCACATAAATATAATTGGAGAATGTGAACAATTAGGGGAGGTCAGGAAAGAATTACCTTACTTAATAAGGTATCTGAGCTGAGCCTTGAAAAAAGCAAAGAATTTGAAGGGATGTTGGTAAGAATGGGTGCTTTGCGTGCATGAGGCACAGCCTGGGCAAAGGTAAGTAGGTAGGAAATGGAACACCATGTTCTTGACTTGTTTGGCCGGAATAAAGAGACAGTAAATAAGGGTGAGGTGGGCAGGCAGTGGAGGTCTGCCTAATGAACCAAATGTGATTCTGGCTTTGGTTTTGTTTCTGGTGTTTTGGGGGTATTCTCTGGTTTGTAGAGGACTCTACTTACAATATCCCCATGTAGGTGATATGAGTATCATTTCCCCCATTTTATGGATGATGGAACAGAAGCTCAGTTGGGTTAAGGGACTTCCTCATGGTCACACAGTCACTGGTTTGAATCCCAACCTTGTGAGCTTTTGGATGTGACTCTACTTGTCTAGGACTTGGTTTCTTCTTCTATAAAATAGCTAACATGTGCCAGACACTGTGCTAAGTGCTTTACAATGATTAACACATCTCATCCTCACAAGAATCCTAAGGGGTAGAGGACATTATTATCCCCATTTTACAGTTGAAGAAACTGAGACAAACAGAGGTTTTTAGTGACTTGCCTAGAGTCACACAACTAGCAGATATCCAAGGCGATTTGAACTCAAGCCTTCCTGACTCTGGGTCCAGAGCTCTCTCAATCAGCTAGTGGAAATGAGAGAAAGTAGATCTTTTCCTTCTCCTTTTTCTTCTCTGAGTTCTTCCAGGGCCTAATATGAAATAGCTTTTATTAAATGTTTACTTTGTGCTAGCTTCTGTGCTAAGTGCTGGGGGTCTAAAGTGCAAAAGAAAAGATAGTCTCTGCTCCCAAAGAGCTTACATTCTAATAGGGGGGGATCAGCATGTATGGTGGTAATAATGGTGGTCAAGGAGGGATGTATAAAGGACTGGTAAGTGGAGGCCCCGAAGACTTCCCTGGACCCTCACCAAACATCTTCATCCAGGACTTCCAGATTCTTTTTGGTGAGTCAATGGATGCTCATCTGTCCTCGTGGAATCTCTGGGGTTCATATGCTGTGCTTGAGTGCCCAACTCTCTCCCTTACCCCCACTCCCACACCTTCCCTGAGGCCCAGCCACCTGGGTCCATGCACTAGGTTCTATCTGGCCAGAAAAGAGACACCCTGATCAGGATACCTGAAAAATTAGGCGAAGCCTTTTGGGTAAAGGAGAGGGGACTGAAGCCTCAAAGGATCTGAACTGGGGGTGTGAGGTATGGGGCAGGGTGGGGAAGAATTCCTTCTGAGTCATCTCTGGCTCCCCCATGTCTTCCTCCGGCTCCCAAAAACTGACATCGTTAGGGTTGGGGGAATTCAGAGCTAACATTGACTTGTCTGGCCTTTGTTTGCCTTCCATGCCAGAGGGCTGCTGTCTAGGAGAGCTGTTGGCTTCAGGGTCCTGTGCCCCAGATGCCTGGAGAGAATTCTTCTTAGTGGCTTCCTTATAACTGGGGAGGGTCTGATCCAGAAGGATCCTGTCATTGGAGAAGGGAGACAGAAGAGGGAGAAGGAAGCACCCAAGTAAAAGGGAATGGACGTGGACCCACTTGTGTTGGGGTGGATTTGGTGTGTGAAGTTGAAGAGGGAGGTATGTGGAAGGGGAAAGGGGAGGACTTTGTGTGTACCCCTGTGTTTTTCTGGCTGTATCTCCATGTGACTGGTGGGTGCGTATGTGTCTATTGCTACATGCTGTGTGTTTCTGTCTGTTTATGTGTGTATGTGTATCTGTATCTGACAGCATGGTTTGTAGGTGTGTGGGTTTGTGTGCGTGTATGACGTATGTTAAGTATGTTTGTATCTGTATTTCTGTGTCTATGTGCATGGTTTGTGGGCATGTTTGTGCCTATGGGTATCTGCACATGTATTTCTCTGGAGTTTCCTGGGGCAGGGGGGTTGGTTCCCCATCCTCCAGTGAGACACTTGGCTATGACTGGGGCATAGGGAGCCGAAGACGCTCTAGTTGGTTCTGGGACAGAGGACATTGCTGACTGAAGAAGCCTGAAGCCTGAGTGTAGGAGGGGAAGGTTGGGGATGGACAGGACCAAGAAGAGGCGGCTTTGCTGCGGAATCCTGCATTCTCCAAATGTGCCAGGACAGGTTCCAGTCTTCTCTGCCCTGTGGATATGTCGAAAGATCTCTGTGCAGAGACATGTATGAGCCCCCACCGCTTGTTCCAAAGTTTCTGCTCAGGCCTGGCCTGGAATGGAGGGAGGGGATGGTGTGGGCACACTCAGCCAGGATGGGGATGGAAGGCTTGTCTGGACTGGCCCCTGCCCTCTGAGGTACCCCACCCAGCCACCTCTCCTTCCCCTCACCCCAGCACCTTAACTTCTACTTCCTTCCTTCCTTCCTTCCTTCCTTCCTTCCTTCCTTCCTTTCCAGCCACAACTTCCCTATGTGCATTTGTTGTTGTTCATTCATTTAGTTGTGTCTGACCCTTCTTAGTCTTATTGGGGATTTTCTGTCATTTCCTTCTCTAGTAGATTAAGGTAAATAGAGGTTGAGTGACTTATCCAGGGTCACACAGCTAGTGAAGGTCTGAGGCTGGATTTAAACTCAGGTTCTCCTGACTCCATATCCAGTGGTCTATTAAATTATAGGTCCAGTTTAAAAAAAAGTGGGCCAAACCCTCTGCTAGATGCAGGGATGACCAAGATGAAAGGAGATCCAATTCTTGCTGGCTTAGCTCCCGTTACACAAGGGGAGGTAAAAATAGGATGTGATCTGTGTCTAAGAGATATGCAAATGCCAGACTTCCTTCCCAGGTGTGTGTCCGTGCCTAGGGGGAGGGAGGGAAGGGGAAGGTTGGGGGATGTGGGAAGGAGAGGGCCTCACAGAAAGCTTCAGGGAGGAGGAGTGCCTAGAAGAAAGGGAAGGAATTCAATTTCCTGGGAGATAAAGGAATCTTCTAATTTGCCTCTGATTAATTGCTTAAATCCCTGTCTAATATCCCTTTCTAGACAATAAGAGGCCCGAAATTCTCAGCACTCAGTGTCCATAATCCTTAGTAAATGATGGGGGGGGCGGCGCAGCTCAGTGTGACGGGGAGAGAGTGGCAAAAAGCAGGCTGGATTTTAGTCCCGGGAGGCTGAGTCAAGAGAGTCTTGACTCTGCTATTAAGGAACTGGCAAGTCAGTGAATCAGCATTTATTAAGCACCTACTGTGTGACAGGCACTGTGTTCCCTGCTGAGAAAGGTAGATGTTCTTGTTCTTGAGTCACTTCTGTTCTCTGGGTCTCAGATTTTTACTCTGGAAAATGACAGGGCTGGACTATATGATCGCTGAGGTTCTTTCTAGCACTAAATCTTTGATGGATGAAAAGAAGGAAGGAAGGAACAAAGGGAGGAAAAGAGAGGAAGGGAGAAAGGAAGGAAGGAAGGAAAGAAGGAGGAAAGGAAGGGGAAAAAGGCAGTAAGTCTTTCTGCATTGATCTCCACCTATGAAGAGATGCTCCCATACCACTGGGCTCTGGGACCCAGGTTACACATATACTCACAGGTTGTTATAGGCCCTACAGTGCTAAAGTTATAAAATATGAGTCATTATTCTTCTCTGGAGTCAGGGGATCTGGGTTCTAATCTTGGCTCAGCTGCTTAGCCTGGGCAACACCGGGCAAGCCTCTTTCTCTGGGTCTCAGCTCTGACATCTGTAAAATGATGGCTCTGCTCTAACACTCTTCTGTATGTTTCTAAGTCCTTCCTGAGCCTTCTTTGGCCGTTTGCCTAGTCCTGGGCTTGGCCATGTTGTGGAGAAGGAAAGAAAAGGAAGACACATTATTGCTGTCCTCCCAGGTTAAAAAATCACAGATGAAGAGCAAGATGGAACTTTAGCAACCATCTGGTTCAATTCTGTCATTTTGCAGATGGGGAAACTGAGGCCCAACAGGGCACTTAGGTGCCAGCATAATGAACAGAATGCCAGGCCTGGAGTCAGGAAGCCCCATTTTCCAGTGTTCAAGTCTGGCTTCAGATACTAGCTGTGTGACGGTGGGCAAGTCACTTCACCCTGTCTGCCTCAGTTTCCTCATCTGTAAAATGAGCTGGAGAAGGAAACGGCAAACCATTCCAATATCCCTGTCAAGAAAACCTCAAAGTGGGTCATGGAGAGTTGGATGTGGCTAAAAAGTGAGTACATAACAATAACATCAAAGGGCAGAGCGCTCAGCTTACGCAGGTAACGTGGTAAAAATCTGAATGTGACTCTTGGTCCTAGGCAGTGTGGTTTGATGCTGTCCAGGCTCTGGTATGCACTCCCCATGTGACTTTGGAGGTGAGCTCCTTGAGAGTAGAGACTGTCTTTTGCCTTTCTTTGTACCCCTAGCATTTAGTATGGTGCCTGGCATGTGTTGTCCAATCATTTTTCAGTTGTGTCTGACTCTTTGTGACCCCATTTGGGGTTTTCTTGGCAGAGACACTTGAGTGGTTTGCCATTTCTTTTTTCAGCTCACTTGACAGATGAGGAAACTGAGACAGACAGAGTTGAGTGACTTGCCCAGGGTCACACAGCTAGTAGGGGTCTGAGGCTGAATCGGAATTCAGGTCCTCCTGGCTCTAGACCTGGAGTTCTATCCACTGAGCCACTCAGATGCCCGAGCCTGGCACATAGGAGATGCTTAATAAATGTTGGTTGGTTGAGTAACTCTATTCTCTGGCCCTTGTCTGTAAAATAAGGAGGTTAAGCGATGTGGGTTCTAAGGTCCCTTCCAGACCCAGCTGTGTGATCCCATAATTCCAGCCTTTCCATGTCCCACAATGCTTCCTGTATTCCCAGTGGGGGTGTGGGGATGAGGAGGAGGCACATCACTGTGGGCAGTCAAAGAACAATGAGGGCTGGCCAGCAATCAAAGACTGGTTTGTCTGACCCGATTGCCAGGGAATCTGGGAGTTCAGAGAGGAGAGAGGTCAGTGTGGGCTGGGATGGGAGAGAATGGCTGGTGTCATTCTTTGTATGGGCATCCCCCATGCCCAGCACGGTACTTGACACACATAGTAAACACTTAATAATTGCTTGTTGCTTGCTTGGTAGGAAGGCTTAGGGAGAGGTAGCAGAGAAGGGGTGAGGAGAAGAGAGGGATGAAGAGAGAGTCATTGGGCTGAGCCGCTGGGGACCAGAATTGGTAGGTTTCTGTAGCTAAAATCTGTCTCCTCAGGCCATTCCTGGGGGTCTCTCAGGGCTCAGCTTCCTCTGACATCTGCCCACCCAACTATCTTCTGGGGAAGATGTCTGGGGAGATGGCTGAGCTGGTCTGCCGCCCACCCTGCCCAGGGAGGCTGCCTCAGAGCCATGAGACTTGTCAGCCCACAACGGAGCCAGAGGCTGGCATCCCTGAGGCAAGAGTTGGGCTGCCTTGGGGAAACAGGTGAGGAGAAGACAGGGAGGGCCTCTTCTGACTTGGGCTCATTAGCCCCTCTGGAAGCCCTGAGGTGATGAAGTGTGGGTTTCTGCAATATCCAGGAGCTGTTGCAAGAAGATCTTTTTTTTTTTTTTAGTGGTGGTGGTGGGGAAGGTCCAGCTACAAACTGCAGAATGAAGAATCCTGGATCCAGTGACCTAAGAGAGACCATTGTCCTGGGTTCAAGTACTAGCTTTGCCACTTATTACTTTCATCTCAGCTGCAGTTTCCCCTTTGTAAAATGACAAGTTGGACTGGAAGGAACCTTCCAGCTCCACATAGAGACTCCCTTGATTCCCTGCCATTAAACAAGACTTTGCCCAGCCCACCTCATCTTCCACCTGGCCTGGGCCAAAGGGTCTTCTGATTGCCAGAGGTGCCAGAGTGCACATTGATGCCAGAGCCTGGTGGGGTGGGTGGCCATAGTGGCATTGGGTATGGGAATGGGGCTCCATGGAGCCCAGAAGTCATTAGGCAGGAGGGTGCAAGATGCTAGAAAATTTGTGCTTCCCTTCAGGACTACATTATAGGAAGGTCCCGATTGCTTAATATCGATGAATAACACATGCCACAAAGGCAAAGGTTGACTTGCCAAAATCATTATGTATCCTAGGTAACGTGCAGTTTAATTTAGAGCTATTTAATTTAATTCCACAAGCAAAATGATGCTCTGAGAATTCAAATGAGCTGTTCCTAATCTTGGCAAGCTGAAGACTTAGAACTGGCAGGGACTTTCTTAGGTTCAATAGCCCTATTGTACAGATGGGGAGACTGAGGCCCAAAGAGGGGAAGGAGCTTACTGATGGTCACAAATCATTGCTTACTTAAGCCCCGAGGTGCATCAGCCTTGGTCCTCAAGCCTCATTGGGCCCCACTGCTCTGAGACCCTTCTGATTGGAGGGTGAAGCAGAGACCTCCTCCCGAAGCCTCAGGGTTCCACATCCACCATCTCTTTGTTTCCTTCTGGGGCAGCTAGGTGGAGCAGTGGATAGAGCGCTGAATGTGGAGTCTTCCTAAGTTCAAATCTGACCTCAGACACTTATTTAGCTTGTGACCCTGGGCAAGTCACTTGATCCTATTTGCCTGAGTTTCTTCATCTGTAAAATGAGCTGGAGAAGGAAATATCAAACCACTCCAGTATGTTTGTTAAGAAAACCCCAGGCAGAGTTGGACATGACTGAACAAAACAAAATCATTTCCCACCCAACTGTAATCTTTTTCACTTCTCCATCACTTCCCTGTACTGGGTCCCTTCTCTCTCCCCTCCCCTCTTTCAGCTTCCTTTTGTGCATAGTCTACCCCCATTAGATCATAAGCTTCTTGAGGGTAGAGACTACTTAATTTTGCACAGTGACTGGTGTATGGTAGGCACTTAATACATTTTTGTTGACTGACAAAAAACTGGCACCAAACTCATCAAAAAAAGATGGCGCCCTGTCCTCAGACACTCTCCTGTGTCTCTAGGGATCTCCCAATCAGGAAGCCACAGAATCATAGACCTAGACGGAATCTAACTCTCTCATTTCCTTCCAAATGAGCAAACTGAGACTCCTTTACTTATTCAACAAACAAATTCAAGTCAATTAAAAATCTATGTTGACTGTATTCCTATGCTAAGTTCCTGTCTTATCTACAAACTCCATTAACTTCTGTGAAAGGAGCCCTGAGCTCCGTCTGTGGAAAGAATAGATATTGTGCAAAGATCCTTTGATATAGAGTCAGGAGATCTGGGTTCTGATCTCAGTTTGCTAATTATTCCTATGCGACTGGGAAAACCCCTTTCTCTCTTGGGACCTCAGTTTTCCTCTTTTGCAGAATGAGGGTTTGGAATTAGATCATTCTTATGATCCCACCCTAGCTCTAAATCCTATGATCTGGTTCCTCCCCTACTCCCTTAGGGTTCCAGGCACTGGATATAGATTCTGTGCCCAGTGATGTTTCCCTAGGATGGGAGCTGGAAAATTCCCCCAGTTCTTCCTTTATCACCCCTGCCACCCCATCGCTGCTGTCCTGGGTGCTTGATCAGGGTTATGGTCAGGTCCTCTCTGGGTTGAGGAAGGAGTTGACACAAGAGGGCAGTGGAGATCTTGGAAACTAAAGCCCTTTGGTCAATGAGAGAAGGTTAAGGACAGGGGCCAGGCTGGGCTAGATCTGGGGGTAAGAAGAAGAACATTGGGGAGTGGCTGGGTTCTTAGCAGTCTACGATTACCTCAGGCTCCATTTAGGGACTTTTGTGATAGTAGAAGCAAAGTTCCCTGGAAACCAGGGGCTTGTTTCATCATGTTGTAGGATGAGAGCTAGAAAACCTCAAAGATTAAATCACCTAATCCCACCCCTTCAAAGTAAACAGGGACCTTCAGAGAAATGAAGTGGTTGTCTTAAGGTGATAAAGGAGGTAGGAAGGAGTGGTTTAAATTGGGATCTCAGACTCTAAATCCCATGTTCAGTCTTCTCTAGTGGTCATTGTCCTCGTAGACACTTGTGGTGTGAGGAAAGGACCCTGACTTTACATCTCCAACTTATCATTTACCAACTGAAAGTTTGCTTGAGTCATTTTCATCAGTTTCCTCACCTGTAAAATGTACAATGGTTGGCTTCCCTCCCTCACAGTGCTGTTATGAGGATCGGAGGCTCTTCTAGGTATAAACTATCTTCTATAAAGCAATTTAATAAAGTAAGCATTTTTAAGCATATACTGTGTGGAAGACATGTTGAATAGGGCCTGGATATATGGTTTCACTAGTAACTAGTGAGTAAATTCCCTCTACCAGTGAAGGTTGCAACTTCTAGTCTGAGAAGTTTGCCTAGGACATTAAGAGGTTAAGTGATTTGCTCAGTCACATTGCCTTTGTGTGTCAGAGGTCAGAGTTGAACTCAGGCCTTCTGGGCTATGTAAAGACAAAAAACAAAACCATTCTTTCCCTCAGTTCAATTCAATTCAGCACACATTTATGAAATAACTCCTATGGGACCAGGTAGGCACTGTCCGAGGTGCTGAGGATGCAGACAAACAAACAGTCCTGACCTCAAGGAGTTTATATTTTAGTAAAGATCCTGCCATGTCCTCCTCTAGTTTATTTTACAGGTGAGAAAACTGAGGCAAACAGGGTTAAGTGACTCTCCCAAGATCATATAGGTAGGAAGTGTCTGAGGCCAAATTTCAACTCAGGTCTTCCTGACTCCAGGTCTTGGTGCTCTATCCACTGTGCCACCTGGCTGCCCCTACTGCAATATAGAACTTGTTAAAACACCACCACCAAGGAAAGCTGGTTATTAATATTTACTTTAGGTTTTTTCTGGGATGTGGACCCAGCTACAATGCTGATGTTGGTGATGGGTTATATGTTGCTCTGCTGGAAATTCTAGTTAACCTTCCCAAGGATGGAGTGAATTATTCTTCCTTGTGCATTGACATGGTTGCTGACTTAGATACATGACATTCCATCTCCCACCTCCATATCTTTGCATAGGCTGTTCTCTGTGCCTGGAATACATATCTTCCCCACTTCTGCTTTATTAAGTCACTGGCTCAGCTCAAGTACCCATCTCCTACAACTGAGCAACATTCTTCTCTCTGGTGTCTAAAGCCCTTCACAACTTAACCTTAACCTATCTTTCCAGGCTTATGATGCACTACTCCCCTTCCCATACACTGTGTTTGATCCAACTTGGTCTTCCTACATGGCTTTAATTTCCTGTCTCTGTGTCTTTGCACTGGCTGTGCCTTATACTTGGGACACACTACCTCCTCAGCTGTAAATTTTGTTCAAACTCTACCTTTCCCAATTCACTCAGCTGCTAGTGACCTCCCCCTCTCCTTCCATCACCTGGTTAGGTATTTTGCACGTGTTATCTTTCCCGACTAGATTGTAGATTCCTGAAGAGCAGGACCTATTCAGTCTTTGTTTTCTCGGTGTCTAGCACATAGTAGGCTCTTTATTGATTGATGGTTAGATAGATGCTTAGTTAATACTAATTGAATGAATGAATAATGAAATGTTTGGGCTTCATACTTGTGATACTATGTAAATGTGTTTTGTTTGGGGACCTGGTTTCAGACCCCTTCTTTTATCTCTTACAACCCCTCCATCAGAAAATCATTGGATGATCGTAGATCTTGAGCCAGAAGAGACCTCAAAGGCCATTGAATTTAACCCCTTTCTTTTGTAAATGAGGAAACTGAGGTCCAAGGTAAGTGACTTACACACTGTCACATGACTAACAAATGTCAGAGGTGGAATTCAAAACCAGGCCTTCCTAACTACAGGTCCAGTTCCTTCTTAACTCTACCATACTACCTAGATCTGGAAAAAATGATAAAGAGTCATTCGGTTCGTCCCTTCCTGAAGGCAGGCAGGTGTATCAACTGGGAAGTCAATGGCTCTCATGCCAAAGGAAAAATGTCAGATGGTGGAGGGACATGGACAGGCTGAGCCTTGCCCTGATTCACTCTGCTCCTGGATGCTCAGGCTACAGAAATCCAGACCCAATCCCAGATCTTTGGTTTCTCAGCATCTCCACTTGTGTCCTTCTACATTGACTCAGCCAGGATGCCCATAGGTAAACTCAGAGATCATCTTGACTCTTGGGTCCCTATCTCTTTGGGACTTCCAAAAGCTGCCATCTAGGATGGAGAAACTTGGCTTCTCTACCTAATGCTCTTAAATCACAACTCATTTCAGCAATAATGGACGTTGAGTTTGGCCCCTTCATTGAACAGATGAGCAAACTGAGGCACCGAGAAATTAAGTGTTTAGTTCTGGAACCTGGGTCTTTGGACTCCATGTCCAGTGTTTTGTTTACCCCATGGTGAGGGAAGTCCTTTCCTCTGTTCTAATTGAATCTCTCCTACTTCCAAGTGGCCCATCCGGTCTCTCTGTATATGGGGATCCTGGCTTGATCACAGTCTCCTGTGGGACAAACCCCATCTCTGCAGCCTTCTCCAGGTCCCAGAGGCACAATGGCAACCACTCTTCAGCTTGGCTAGAGGAAGCTGGGAACTTTCAAAATAAATCTCCCACACTCTGAAAACACTTCTTCCTCAAACTCCCTGGCAGAACCCAAATGAGCTCACAGTTAAGAGCACAATATTGATGGTTAGCTTTTCCCTGGAGGTCTGGCTGTCTCTTTCCTTGCCTTTCTACCTGGCCTGGCCTGGATCCCTGTTTTAATTTTCTCCTGCTCTCTGATCACAGGAAGAAAGGGCCCTGGGCTGGCTCCCAGACTCATTTATCTTAATTAGGAGCAGCACTGACTCTCGGGTGGGATCCAGCACTTGAAGGCTTTCTCTTCACTTTCTGATGTGTTCCATAGGATGCTGGAAAAGGGGAGGTAGAAAGAAGCTGGAAGCTTTGGGAGTTGGCAATGGTATCCGGGCCTGAGAACTCCCCACCATTTCTGCCAAGCCTAGAAGCAGGTTCTTCTGAGCTGTTTAGACACATGTTCTCACTTCTTGATACCTTGGAGTTGGAGCCCAAAGAGTCCAGAAGAGCAGACAGCGCTTAGACTATAAGACTTTGGGTCCTGTACCTAAGTATACAGAGGGACCATGTGTTTTGGAGCAGGGAGAATTAACCTCTTTCTTCCTCTTCCTATGACCCTCATTCTCTTTTAGGTTTTTATTTTCTTCCCTGGATTTGGGTAATAGTCATTATCACATAGTCATGTGATCCCCTGGAAGTTCTGTGCTTAGATTTTAAGACCAGGAAGGTTTCAGTTCTTCACACAGCTGCCAATCAATCCAACAGTACTTATAAAGCACCTACTACATTTCAGGCACCGTGAATACAATGACAAAGAATGGAATGATCTTTCCTTGCCAGGCTTCCGTTCCTCTGATGTAGACCTGGTCATAGCACTCTCCAGCTCAAAAAAAAAAAAATTCAGTGGCTCCTTATTACCTCTAGAGTGAAATACAAACCACCTGTCCTAGCTCTAGAGGATTGGGTCAGTCTGGTTCTTATCAATATTTGCGTTTTCACACTGTGCTATGTTCTAGATAGATCAGACTACAGAGAATGTAAGGTCCTTGAGGGCAGGAACTTTCTCAATCAATAAATCCTTATTGATTAAGTCACTGGTTCCTGATATGTCTTGTCCCTTCTTACTCTGTTCTGTTTTAGAGGCAGGATGACATAATGGATAAAAAAATTGGCCTCTGAGTGAGCACACTGCTGATTCTGTCTGGCTGTGTGACCCTGGGCAAGTCACTGACTGCTCAGCTTCCTAGGAAGCTTTCTTTCTTCCTTTGTAAAAATTTATTTACTTATTTTTACTTTACAACATTTAGTTCCACAAGCTTTTGAGTTTTACATTTTCTCCCTTGCCCTCTCCATCCCCCTTCCCAAGATGGCATCAAATCTGATATAGGCTTTACATATACATTCATATTAACATTTTCCCATTAGTCAGTCATGTTGTAGAGAAGAATTATAACCAAAGGAATAAACCATGAGAAAGAAGAAACAAAAGAAAACAAAAAAGAGAAAAAACAAATAGTTTGCTTCAATCTGCATTCAGGTTCCATAATTCTTTCTCTGGATGTGTTTAGCATTTTCCATCACTGGTCTTTTGGAGTTGTTTTAGGTCCTTGCATTGCTGAGAAGAGCCAAGTCTATCAAAGTTAGTCATCTCACAATGTGACTGTTACTGTATACAGTGTTCTCCTGGTTCTGCTCATTTCACTCAGTATCAGTTCGTATAAATCTTTCCAGGCTTTTCTGAAGTTCAGGGAGTTTTCTAAGATGAAAACTTACACAGTAGGTGCTCATCTACATTGGTAGGGGGAATAAATATCCATACTGGGAGCTCCCAACACTGTTGAAGTCACAGATCCAGAGGGTGGGGGTAAGGAAAAAGAAAAAAAAAACAACTACTTGCCCAAAAAACTATAGACGAGTTACTTCCTTTCATCTGTCAAATGAAGACTTTGGCCTGAAGTCACTTCCTGCTCTCTAATTCTGATTATTTGGGGGGAACTAAACTGAAACATCAATGATTGCTCACAGTATTTTCTGTTCTTGTTCTGTTGTTTTCATTCATGTGTGACTCTTTGTGACCCCATTTGGAATTTTCTTGGCAGACATACTGGAGTGGTTTGCATTTCCTTCTCTAGCTCATTTTACAGATGAGGAAACAGGCAAACAGGGTTGAGTGACTTGCCCAGAGTCATACAGATTTTTCTTTTTTTTTTTTAACCTAAATTAATCCTATTTATTTGAATTCAAAGCATCCCCTGCCACATGATCTCAAGTCCATTTTCCTTGAGACTTTTTGCCCTTCTCTCCAAGAATTGCTCTGAAGAAACTAGGGTGCAGCCTTGTTTGAAACTGAATAGATCCTTTGAAACTTCCTTACCAGTCTTCTGAGGAAGCCATGTTTGGATGGTGCCTTCTAGACTGAAGCCTTAGACGTCCACTTGGCATGGGGCTCTCTGAATTTAGGAATTCTTGGCGTTTTCCAAACTTAGCTGCTCTGTCAGTCCCTGCCCTGATCAAAGGCTTCCTGAGCTGAAGGAGTACAGGGGCTGTCTGAAGATAATCAGGGAAGGTGCAACCCAGATAGGCCTCTTTGAGAAAAGGCAGTTATTTTCCCAAACTCACCTCTGAATCAACTCCCACTAATTAACCTGTGTCACCAGACACCTTTTGTGATTTGCCTCGGTATCCCCAGAACGCCCCTGATCACATGTTCATTTATTAAACAGTGATACCTTATTTATCTAGGACTCAGTTACCCAGTAGAACCTCAACTGTGGGCCATGAAGGGAAAAGGTGGGGAGGGCCTCAGAGCAGACCACAGAATGTACCCAAGTCCTCTCCCTTTTTATAGATTACCCCTCAAGGATACTATTAAAGTAGGTTTACTCACATCTCAATTTAGTTCAAGACAATCTGACAAACACTTCCTGCGTGGCCTTGTATTTGGAGATTCAAAGACAAAAAAAACTCAAAGCTGTTCCTAGTGTCTAAGAGTTTATATTCTATGAGGAGGATCAGCATGCCTGCTATCACAGAGCTAATAAAAGTCTGAGGCAGGAGGAAGTGAAGGATAATCTCAGAACCTTTCAGAAAGCCCAGGGGCAGGGTAGCCTATCATGAGGGGTGCATGGCCAGGTGTAGCAGAAGCATTCTGGGGGCCTCAAGTAGAAGAAGACACCAGAAAATCCAGCTTGTTAGACTTATATGTCTGGGACAGCTGTGTAGTACAGTGGATCGAGTGGGGGGATGAGGGCAGGAGGACTTGAGTTCAAATCTGGCCTTAAGCACTTACTAGTTGTGTGACCCTAGGCAAGTCACATTACCTCAGTTTCCTCATCTGTAAAATAAGCTAGAGAAGAAAATGGCAAACCCCTCTAATATCTCTGCCAAGAAAACCCCAAATGGGGTAATAGACAGTAGGATATGACTGGAAGGACTGAATAACTTCTGTGTAAAAATCACACTTTCTTTGAGACTGAGCACCCAAAGTTAACCTCCTGTGTGAAGACTTCCCTGAGTCTCTCCTCTCTTATCAAATTAGTTTGTATTTACTTATCTGTGCCCCACCCAAACTTATACTTCTTGGACATTCTGGAAGGTTCTGTGATTTTTCTTTATTTCTTCCTGTCTCAGACGCTTATTAACTGTGTAACCCAAGGCAAGTTGATTAACCTTCCTGGGCCTCAGTTTCATCTCCTAGAAAACCAAAGGGATTGAACTTGGTGGCTTCTAAGGTCCCTCCTAGCCCCAAGTCTATGATCCCATCCTCCTGTGGTCCCGTCTCTCAGTCACGGACTAAAGAGGGTGACCATGGACATCTCAAATGACTTCTTTCAGTTTGGGTTTCCTTACCTCTAAAACCGAATGAATAAATGAATGAAACAGACATTCATTAAGGTCCTCCAGAGTGCCAGGCATTTAGGATACACATACAAAAATGATGCATGGCATTCTTACCCTCAAGTACCTTATGTTCTAATGAAGGATAACCATAGATGGAGGGGAGTGGTGACCAGGGTGTGTGTCTTTGTCCTTCATTGCCGAAGAAGACCACGCCATCAGACAAATAATGATATGACTTGCACTTTGCTTTGAGTGAGGGAAGGCTGTGCAGGTCACCAGCCTCACTTCTTCTTCAAAATCATCTGAATCCAGTGACCAGATATTCATGAGGATGACTGGAGATGACCCAGAATGAGGCAATTGGGGTTAAGTGACTTGCCCAAGGTCACACTGCTAGTGAGTGTGAGGTGAGATTTGAACTGAAGTCCTCCTGACTCCTGCACTGGTGCTCTATCCACTGTACCACCTCGCTGCCCCAGTGACCAGGGTACAGAGTCTCGGGATAGGAATGGTGCAGGAGGGCAGCCAGATGTCTCACTTTCCTGTACAAATAGTGGTCTGACTGGTCCCAGAATGGGGATAGAGCAGGAGACGGGAAGGTGCGGCAAACACTCCTGTTTCCTGGTGGATTGATGCTTGATGGGACGTGAAGTGTGGCGTAAGGAGACCGAGATGTAATGGGTTAAGAGACCTTGTGCAGGAAACATTCACCCAGCTGGACAGCTTAGTCCCTGACAAATAGTACATGAAGTGGAGACGGTGCCTTCCCTCAGTGTTGTGATGAAAAAGTACTTTCTAGGCTTCAGCTTGTGAAAACAGGAGCTGATACTGTCATTAGCATCGCTCTATAAAAAGAAATTTGCAATAAAGTGTGAATGTTTGATAGTGTTTAATAATGTTTGATAACCTTGTATATGGCCTTCTCAGGGTAAGAATTTACCTTAAATTGAGGTTTGGAGAGGTGGTGGAATGTCTGCTATGGCCTGCAGGTGAGGAGGGGGTTTGGGATGGGGTGGGGTGAGGCTGAGGGGCTTCCCGGAGGGGGAAGAGCTGCCTCTCCTCTTGTGCTCTGCATGGTTCAGGATTACCAGCATCTTCCCTTTTTTCTATTTCCTGAATATTTTGCAGGTGCCCAAGGAGATCCCAGGTGTGTGTGTGTGTGTGTGTGTGTGTGTGTGTGTGTGTGTGTGTGTGTGTGTGTGTGTGTGTGAGAGAGAGAGAGAGAGAGAGAGAGAGAGAGAGAGAGAGAGAGGGACCTACACATTAAGGAAGGAGGGAGAAAGACAGAAAAGGAAGGAAAAGGTACAGAAAGGGAGAGCAAGAGAGTGATAGATAAAAAGAGAATGTGAAAGGAAGGAAGGAATTGGAAAGGTGGGAGGAAGGACTGACTTTGCTCCACCTCTGAGCTGGAGAGCTGGTGAGGTGGCTGAGGTGAGCCATTCAGGGAGCCCTGTGCTAGAGAAGATCCAATTAGACCTGGCAGCAGGCTTCCCAGGGGGACAGTTCACCTTCCCTTTGGTTCTGTCCATCCTCTTCTCTCCTCCCACCCCCACCTTGGATGTTTCCATAAAGATGAAGCTCTGAGGTGCTTGGGCATGTGATAGGTCCCAGGGAATCTAGCTGTGTGCCATCTGGGGCCTGAGAAGAGACTGGTATGAGACCTGCTCTGACAAGGGGAGCTGTCCTTTAGATGGGACACCTTGTCCAAGGATCCTCTTGTGGAAGGCTGAAGGGGAGAAACTGAGCCCTAGCTGGATTTGAAGCCCCCAGGCTCAGGCTCGCCCTCCTGGGGACGCTCAAAGAGATGCCCCATCCAGGGCTCTCAGTCTTTCACAGCATCTGTGTACTCTGATAAATGAACACTGGTGTCTCATATATATTCCCTGGCATGCCTCAGAGTTCTTGGAGGAAAAAGGCAAAGCAGGATGATGATCAGATGATGAGATGTGGGCTTCTCTTAGAGAGGGGAGCATGTGGGTCAGGAGCTGTTGGGAGAAATGAGTGGAGCCCTGAAGTGTAACTAGGGGTCCTAAGAGGTAAATGTGAGGAGGAGGTGCCTTAGAGACAGGAGGGCCAGGAGTAGGAATGACATTTGAGGGATTCAGGTGGCTCACTTTGGCTAGGATATTGAGTTACAGGTGAGGGGCCTGAAGGCCAGAGAGGCTAACCAAGGTCACATAGCTAGTAAGTGTCAGAGGCTGGATTTGAACCCAGCACCACATCTACTTGCCTACTCTACCTTGCATTCAATTCACTTCAGTTCAGTTCAGTAGAATCCTCCGCTCCCTTACAGAGGCAGAGGAGGCTTTGAATGGTCCATGGAGCTGGGGGAGGAACAGTCTCCCTTCTGATGGCCCCTTCCCCTGCCCCAGATCACTGGGGATGAGGGCAATGTCCTTAGGAATTCATCTGCCTTTGAAGCTGCTGGTCACCTCTCTCCTTGGCTTTCATGCTCTGACTGTAAGAGGCCAAGTTAGACCATGTTAGTGAGACACAAGTGCCAGGACAAGAAAGGTTTTGGGGAGGTTATCGGTGAGGGGGCTTCGCTAAATGGCCTCTTCCATCTCTAATTCTGTGATGCTGTGTGATCATATTACTTCACCCTCTGGGCCTCAGTTTCCCACAGTTGTAAAATGAGAGGAGTGAGCCAGATGACTTCTAAGGTCTGCCAGCCGTCATCATAGGAGATGACATCACTTCTGAGGAGTTCGTGCAATAATAGATCTTGAAGGGCAGGATCTCAGAGCTCAAAGGGGCCTTGGAGGCATCTTATCCCAACCCACTTCCTTCCAAGGACAGGACATCATCCTTTGTGGCATCCCAAAGTGTCATTCAGCATCTTCTTGTTGGTTGGCCCCAGAGGGCCAATGCAGGGGGGGAGGGTGCTAGTTGGGGGATAAAGAGATAGATCCATTTTTTAGAAAGTGTTTGTTGACATCTTTTGTTTTTACATAACCAGCATTTCTCAATATATCCCTCCTTATAACAAAAAATAAGAAAGAGGGGAGAAAAATCAGAGTTCAGAAAAACTAACCAACACTTTGAAAAAGATCCGATATTATCAGTGGTGTTCCACACCCTATGATTCTCCATATTTGCAAAGAAAGAAGGAAAGTGTCAGAGGAGGCAGATTTAAACTCTTTTTGGGCTGTCAAAGTATAGAAATAGATATCTAGTCAACCAACCCATTGATCAATAAGCATTTATTAATCACCTACTGGATGCCATGAACTGAGTGCTAGGGGTACAAAGATATATAAAAAAAAATGAAATAGTCCCTTCCTTCAAGAAATTCATATTCTAAAGGGGGAAGAAGCATAGGATCATAGATCTAGGGCCAGAGGGGATGGAAGAGATCATCCAATTCAGCCTCTCCATCTATGGAACTGAGGCCCATGGAGACTCTCCTGAGTTAGGAAGTTAGCAGAATGGGGATTTGTGTTCAGGTGCTGGCTGTCTTGAGAATCTCACTGGGGGCATTATTCCTCACTAACCGATGTCTTTAGGGGCCAGATGCATTAAGCAGAGTGGGGGAGTGATTGGAGAAGCACTTTTGGTTAACTTCTAGAAGTTATGTCACAGTTTCTAGATAAATATGGCCTGAGGAGCTGGTTATTCTGATCCTGTGCTGTGTCTTGGAGAAATTAATGTCTTCTGGAGATCCAGCATCTGCCACTGAGTTCCCTGACTCCACTTCCAATTTTCTGGGCTGAAATAGAGAGGAAAGGGGAATGGGGATGCCAAGATGAGGGAGAGTCAAAGGAGAGGCCGTGGGGGGAAAAGGGAAGTAGGAAGATCCTGGAAGATAGAATGCCAGTGTAGGGAGGAACCTTAGAACAGAGAAATAACCAGCTGGGAGGGATGTTAGAACACATTTTCAGAGCTCAGAGGGTCTTAAACATATATTGGAGCCCTGAGGACACTTAGAACATGGAATGTCAGAGCTGGGAAGGGCCTTAGAACACAAGGATCACCTATTTTAACCCCCTCATTTAACAAATATGGAAATAAAGGAGAAAAGGGTAGGGAAATGAGGAATGAAGTGAAACACTGATATTCAGGGGGCTTGCCCGGTGGGACCTCCATTCTACTCTGTCTTTTTAGTCCTTCTATTAAGGGGAAGTCTGAGGATCATCCTTCTTCCTTCACTTACCTGACCCATGGAAACAAATGGGGAGATGGTCCAAACAGTTAATGGCCTGGGCTGGAAGGGGCTAACGAATGTCACCCTCAAACCAAACTGCAAATAGAATTTCTCTCCCTGTTGGCTAAGGAAAATCCCAGTAGAAGGTAGCTGGATCTCTCTGATGAGCTCATAGGCCTCTTGTGAGGGGGATACTTTGCAAAGTACCTAGCGGTCTTCGTAAATAGCAACAGCCTTCCTTTCTGTAGAATATTCTTCATAACTGCCCCAGGGGAGGGTGGTGGTGCAAAGACTTATTTAGGCTTGTTTTATAGGGCATCTAGTTGGTGCCACAGTACTTCCTGGAGTCAGGAAGACCTGAGTTTAAATCCTGCCTCAGACACTGACTTACAGTGTCACCCTGGGCAAGTCACTTAATTCTGTTTGCCTCAGTTTCCTCATCTGTGAAATGAGCTGGAGAAGGAAATGGTAAACCCCTTCAGTATCTCCATCAAGAAAATTCCAAATGAGGTCATAGAGAGTCAGACATGACCAAACAACTCATTTTACAGATGAAGAGACTGAGACTTGGGGGATAGAGCTGACTTGCCTCCAGGGTGCTCAACTGATAAGTGTCAGAGGCCAGACTAAAATCCAGAACTTCCTGGTTCTGAATACGGAATAGGGTTCTTGTCATGACCCTATAGTATGACTGCAGATTTCTGGAGTTTTCCATGTACTTTCTCTAAAGAACAAGGTGGAATGGGAGAAACAATGTGTGGCAGGTTCAACAATCAAATAAAGGCAGAAGTGGAAATGATATGAATTAGAATCCTAGTTCTACTGTAAATTTCATGAGGGCAGGGAGGGTCTCCCCTTGTAAAGCCCCTCAGTGCCCAGGACAGAACCATGCCCAAGGATGAGATCCTAAAGCCTACAGGAGTCTGTAGTTATCAATGAGTTAGAGACAATTAACATCTATTAACTGTAAGGAAACAAACTGCTCCCCATGGGGTAAGGCACCACCTGGTGGTGGCCATGGAAACCATTCTTATCGTTCTAGAACTTGAGCGTTAGGTCAACCCCCTTATTTTACAACTGGGGAAACTGAGGCCCAGAGAAGGGGAAAGGTCTTAGCCAAGGAGTGAGTAGCAGCTCAAGGTTGAGGAAAAATTGTTTCCTGGCCCGCAGTTCCCTGAGTTTTACATTGTTCTACCCTGTTAGGGTCCTTTAGTGATGGATTACCAACAATCATGATAATAATGGCAAGAATTATTATAATAACTGGCACTTAAATGGTACAAAAAACTCTTTACACACATTAAATCATTCGGTGCTCGCAGCAACCTTGTCCTTGGCCGTTCTCATGTTCCAGTTGAGGAAACCAGCTCAAGAACTGACCTCGTCCGGGGTCACATGGCTAGCGTAGTCTGCTCTGGAGCATTCTCTGTTCTCCTATGTGCTCCCTGTATGACCTTAGCCAAGTCACTTCACTTCTATGGGTCTCAGTTTCCCCATCTGGAAAATGAGGTGGTTGGACTAATGGACTCTAAGTCTGTGATACCAGGGTCCTCTTCTCTTTGTGCCCCCCTTTTCTCCTGGCATCTCCTTGTTCTCCCCCCTCTTTTCTTCTCTTTCTCTCTGACTCTCTTTTCTTCTCATTTGCCCCTGTCCATGTCTGTCTCTTCAGTTCTCCTGCACTGTTCTGTTTTCTAACCTCTCCCTTTCTCCACTCACCTCCCTTATCCTGTGTCTCACTGTTCTGTTTCCTTCTCTCCTCCCTTTCTCACCATCTCTCTTCCTTGTCTTTTCCTTTCTCTCTCTATCTGTCCTCCCTTCCTCTGTTTTCTTTCTCTCTCCCTCTCCCTCCTTTTTCTCTCCCTCCCTCCTCCCTCTTCTCCTCCCTCTCCCTCTATTTTTCCTCCTTCTCCTCCTCCTCCTCCTTTGTCTCTCTGTCTCTGTCTCTTTGTGTCTCTCTCTCCTCCCACTTTCTCCTCTCTCTACCCCTCCCTTCTCTCTCCCGCCCTCCTCTCTTTCTCCCTCTCTGCCCCCCTTCCTCTCCTTCTCCCTCCCATCTCTCTCTCTCTCTCCCCTTCCTTTTCCCTCTCTCTTCTCTCTTTCTCCTTCTTCCCTCTCCCTCTCCCCCCTCCCTTCTACCTCTTCTTCGCCTGCTCTCCATTTCCCCCTCCCTTCCCCAGGGTGGGACTAGCTCTACTCTGGGGGCCCTTCAGCTCCATCCAGGGCAGCCGGGCTGTATAGCATACAACATTTATGCTGGGGCTTATGTAACACAGAGCATTGTGTTACCGCACCTGCTTTGCCAAGGCATTCCAACAGAACAGCAAGGTCAGCTATTGCCTGGGCCATTAGAGCCCAGGGAGCATGGGAACTGTTAGCCCAGGGCCCTGCTGGCTTATATAAGGCTGCTGTAGCAGGGCCTGGCCTCCGCCCGCCACCACTGATGGGCTCACCTTCCCTCTGCCTGCTACGAAGCTTGGCTTATAGATGGCAAGGATTTGTGAGGAGAACCCTAGCTATGGTGGAGAGAGCCCTGGCTTGGATTCGAGTGTAGTCCTTTATTGAATCCCCTTGCTTTTCTGGGCCTCAATTTCCTCCTCTGTAAAAGAGAGGTTGTGCTAGGTGAAATAGGGAAGGGTGTTAGGCCTGTAGTCAGAGCCCTTGGGTGTGATTCCCAGATCTGACACTTCCTGTCTGCGTGACCGAAGGAGTCACTTAATCCCTGTGGCCTTTAATTCCTCACCCTTTATAACCTGGCTCCAGCCTCCCTTTCCTGGCAGATCACTCATCACTCCCTTTCATGCTCTCTTCCATTCAGTCAGTCTGGCTTTGTGATTGTCCCTCACATGTGACCTTGTCTCTCATCTCCATGCCTTTGCATTGGCTGTCCCCATACCTAGAATGCCCTCCCCTCTTCACTTCTTTCTCTTAAAATCTCTACATTTTCCTTCAAAATTCAGCTCAAACACCCCCTACTTCCATGAGGGCTTGCTGATCCCTCTAGCATCTAGTACCTCGCCTATAAAATTACCTTGCATTGATTTTATAATAAGTACTGAGGGGTGCGTGTATTGTTTCTCCTGAATGGAGGGGTGTTGCTCGAGGGCTGGAATGAATTCATTTTTGTCCTTGTAATCCTAAGGCTCAACACATAGGATGTGGGGAATAAGTTTATTAATTGATTGCTTGGTGGAGCAGATGACCTCTCAGGTCCCTTTCAGCTCTAAACTTATGTTCCTAAGTAGCTTGTAGCCTAACATTCTATTATTTCAAATGTGCAATGCTCTTTGCCAGGCTCAGGTATCCTTGTTCCAAGCCCTCTGCCCAAAAGCCTCCATGATAAGTCAGGAAGTAGCCAGCGTGTGTGTGTGTGTGTGTGTGTGTGTGTGTGTGTGTGTGTGTGTGTGTGTGTGTGTGTGTGTGTGTGTGTGTGTGTGTTTGAGGAGGGCAGGTTGATTGCCCATCAAATGAGACAATATTGGTAAAAATCACTTAGCCTGGCATAGTAAGTATGATATAAATGCTCACGTCCTTCCTCCTTTTTCTTTTTTCAGGTCATTGGGGTTAAGTGACTTGCCCAGGGTCACACAGCTAGTAAGTGTCTAAGGCCAGATTTGAACTCAGGTCCTCTTGATTCCAGGGCTGCTGTTCCATCTTCTTCGCCATCTAACTGCCCCTTCCTTCCCTTTCTACTTCATTGGGGATCAGTGACATTCCTAGGATCACAGTCCATTGTTTGATGCGTAGTAAGTGCTTAATAAACACTTTTCCCATTCATTCATTCACTCTGGCATGCATTCATTCATAGATTCAGACCTGGAAAGAATCTTGACACAACTTAGTTGAACCCCATCATTTTACAGATGAGGAATCTGGAGCCCAGAGAGGGGAAGCAGCCTGCCTGAGGTCACACAGCAGTTAATTCGAAGAGGCTGTATTTGAACCCAGAAGGTGGCAGGACCTGCAGCAAAGTCCTGTTTAGAAGCTGGGCCGAACCTCGATCCAAGGGACCCCGCCTCACCCCACGGGTTAATCTATCTCTAGCCCAGGGATGGTGCTGTGGGCTAAGCTGAGAATCAAATATGTGGAGCAGATCAGCCTTCCCCACTCGGGTCCTCCCCTTATCCACCTGATCTCAGTCTCTGTTACCATAATTAGGCCCATGAGAGCTAATTGCAGGATCCCCAGTGATGGGCTTCTCCCCAGTCACTGCAGTCACTCAGACCCACATAGGATTCTATTCTGAGGCGGGAGCAGGCTCCCCGCCTCTGAGGCCTACCTGCCCGTCCTGTCCTGAGTGGAAGGCGAGTGATCCTGGGTCCCAGGCCGCGCTCTGGGGATGCCCTGACCCATGCCAGCAAGATGAGACAGCAGCGGCAAGCACACTTCTTCCACATAATTTACCACTTGGGCAGGAGACTCAGGCTGCCCGCTTCCATGTGACCACTGGAGCGTCCATTTAAGCGATGGCAGACTGCCGGAGCCCCGGAGCCATCAGGGAGTCACGGGGGAAGCTTCTTTCCCTTTTTTTCACCCCCATAATAACACAGTATCATTGATGACAACTGAGAAGTGCTCACGACTGTGCTATTCAGAGAGCTCAAGGTTGAGCTTTGCTCTCATCGCTTGTGTTCTGGTTGAAAATGTCTTTCTATACGACTTCCTCTTGTGCCCAAGGCCCCGAATGCAGAACTGGCATTTTTATCAGCATAAGAGAAAATCATACAAATAGAAAGGAGGCTGGATTTCAAATCCTAGCCCTCCTTGCTTTGTACTTTATGTCTATGGGGCAAGTCCCTTTCCCTCTCTGAACCCCAGTTCTATAGGATGGGAGGGGGCTGGGCCGGGAGGCCTGCATGGTCCCTTCCCTCATTCTGACATTAGGTGTTCTGAAGTGACTCCCAACTCCACCATTTTATTTTCTAAGGTCCCTCCCAGTTCTACCAGCTTAATTATAAGACACTGCCACCCCCCTCCAATCCTGACATTTCACGCTCTAATTCAAGAGTTATTAACCTGGGGCTCACAGGCTGCCAAGGGATCCAAGAACTTGGATGGCAAAAAATAAGTGACATATTTGTTTTCACTAACCTATAACTGAAATTTAGCACCTCCTTCTATGAATGTTTCTGAACAGGGGACCATGGGTTTACCGGGCTGCCCCAGGAGACCATGGCACAATGATTAAGAAGACTTGCTCTACGTTTTCTTTTGTTTCTGACGTTCTGTGTTCTAAGGTTCCTCCCAGCTCTGGCATTCTGTGTTCTAAGGTCTCTCCTAATTCTGGCATTTTAGGTTCTAAGGTTCTGCCCTGCTCTGCATTCTATGTTCTAAGGTCTATCATAATGCTAATACTCTTTGTTCTATGTTCTAAGGCTTCTCCCAGATCTGACATGCTGTGTTCTAGGGGCCTTCCCTGTTGTAAATCCTTTGTTTCTTATGATTAGGTACTGCAGTTCCCTGGGGTCATTCACATTTCCCAGGACAGTCATGGAAATGACATTAAATTCTTCCCAGCAAGGGAGGTAGCCTCTCATTAGGGAATGAGGACTTGACTAGGGGCCAAGAAGACCTGTGAAGGAAGGAAGGAAAATAGGAAGGATGGGAAAGAGGGAAAAAGGGAGGGACTGAGGAAGGGAGAGAGGGATAGAGAGAAGGAAGGAAGAAAACAAGTGATACCTACTATGTGCCAGGCAGTGTGCTAAGTGTTTTACAAACATTATCTCATTTTACTCTTACAACAAACCTGGGAGATAGGTGCTCTTATTATCCCCATTTCACAGATAAGGAAACTGAGGCAGACAGGTTAAGTGACTTACCCAGGGTCACAAAACTAGTAAATGTCTGAGGCTAGATTTGAACTCTGATCTTCCTGACTCCAGGCTTGGCACTCTGTCCACTGTGCCACCTAAACGCCCACTTGCCTGAGCAAATGCCTTCCCTTGCTAGACCTCTATTTCCTCCTCTGTAAACTGAGAGGGTTGGACTAAGTGATCTCCATCCTGCTCCCACAGTGTAGGATGCCAAGATGCCTTGCATGGGGCTGGCACAGTCTCAAAACTATCCCCTTACAGTCTTAGCCAGGACAAGAGCTTGTGGCAGATGCATCCCAAGACCATGTAAGGAGAGTACGCCCTGGGGCCCGGCCTCCAAGAAGGAGCCTGGCTGGCCTTCATCGACCAGGAACAATTCACACAAGGCTAGTGGAAGAAAGTAGGCAGCCTGAGTCCTAGTAGATAGACAGCAATCTGGGTGATTCTGTGCAGGTCCTGCCCTGACATATACTGACTGTTCACAATCCTGGGAAGGTCACTCAGTTTCTCAGAGCCCGCAGGCAGCCCTCTCAGACTAGAAGTGACCAAGGAGTCTGTGTCAGAGGAGGGAGTTTCCACACTGGGAATTCTCAAGTCTTGAACAAAGATAACAACAACAAAAACCTAAGATAAGATGGATTTCAGCTCAGTCCTGGCATTGCTCTTTCCTCTCTGGATGACCCTGGGCATTGCCTTACACCTCAGTTTCTTCATCTGTAAAATGAAGGGCTAGTGTCTCTTCCAGCTTTAAATATATGAAACTCATCCAATAGAAAGTCTTTACTGATTATCTGCTGAAGGGGTTCCTAACTTGCTTTGTGTCATGGACCCCTTTGACAATCTGGTGGAGCCTCGGAAGCCCTTCTCAGAATTTTTAAATGAATAAAATGAAATATATTGAATTACAAAAGAAGTCAATTACGTGAATACAGTGATCTAAGGAAAAAAAAGTTCACAGACCCCAGATTAAGAACCTCTGATCTACTATGCCCAGCCCTATTCTAGCTATAATGAGGGGAAGATAGGAGAAGGACTCAAGAGCCCACCATCTATTTGGGAAAACAAGATTCATGTTTGCAGAACTGGAAAATGGTGTAGTGGATAAAGCACTGGGCTTGGCATCATCAAGACTCATGAATTCAAATCTGTTCTCAGACACTTCTTAACTGTGTGACTCCAAGCAAGTCACTTCACCCTGTTTGCCTGAGTTTCCTTATCTGTAAAATGAGCTGGAGAAGGAAATCACAAACCACTCCAGTAGCTTTGCTAAGAAAACTCCAAAAGGGGTCACAAAGTGTTGGATGCAACTAAACAGCAACAATATAGAATATAAGAATGAGATGTGTTGTGGGGTCCACATGTGTGGAAGCTCAGAGAATCAGAGAGTACTGAGAGATGGAGTAGTCAGGGAGGGTTTCAGGAAGGAGGTGAAATCTGACCTGGGCATTGAAGGGTAAGTAGGATTCATTTTTATTTAGAAATTTTGCATTATTACCTTCCCATTCATATTATTAGGTGCTCTGTGTCCTAGCCAAAATGGCAGTCTTCAAGCTCCATGCCCTTGCTCAAGTCTGGAATTCTGTTCCACTTGATGCCTGCCTCTTGGAATCCTCAGCTCCCTTCAAGATTCGGGCCAAATGCCACTTCCTTCAAGAACTTTTCCTAGTGCACCCCTCTACTAGTGACCTACCCAAATTATTTTGTATCCATTTTGGTAAAAAATTTATATTTATGTCCTTGTGTTCATAGTTTCCCATCCTCCTAAGAGAAAGTAAATTCTTTGGCAGTGAAGGACTTTTCATTCTTGTCATTGTTTCTCCAACAACTGGCATGCATGAACCACTTAGCTGATGCTCCTTAAAATCAATTAAATTGACCAGGCTAAAGTTTTGTTTTTTCTGAGATAGGCTTTTGTTGGGCCACCTGGTCTGGATGAGGATGGAGTCTCCACCTGTAACAACAGCCACCACTCTGTACCATTTGCCTGGCCTCTGAAAAATTAGCCTCACCCTTTCCTCAGAAGAGAATATGTTGATTTCAGTAACCAAACCTAGGATGATCCCAAAGGGAAGCCCCAGAGGGCCAAGCAGCCACCATGAAGTCTAGCATGGCCCACAGGTGGGACAGGATGATAACTGAAATTCTGGTTCATTCCCTATTTTCCCTCCAATGCTTTCCTATGTAATCCAAGGCCCTTCTGGGCACTGGTGACCAGTGTGGGAGGTCTGATTTTTGTCTGGAACCTCCTCTGTTTTTGGAGGTCAAGGTTCAGAGTGGTACCATCCAGTATCCCCATATCTATTACATTTGACCTGAGGTCTCCTATTTAGAATCTCACAAACTGGGTGGGAAATGGAGTAAGAACAGGGCTCTTTCATCTTGGGTCCTTTACTAGTGTTATATTCAAGAACAGGATGTTTTAAGACCAGATGCTAGTGAAAAACACACTTTCTAAAATTAGCCAGTTGAGAATTGCACATTTACCCAATGAAATGTATTGATTTGGCTCCAGTCCTATCTTTCTGTCTTTTTTCTCCTCAGTCTCTTCTGTATTTCCCTTTCTTTCTGTGTCTTCCTCTCTCTGTTTCTCTCTATCTCTTCCTTTCCTCTTCCATCAATTTTATTCTCTCTTGGGTTCTTTCTCTGTTTCATCTTTGTTTCTGCGTTTTTCTATCTCCATCTCTGTCTCTTCCTCTCTCTCTCTGTCCTTTTTTGGTGTTTCTCTGTTTCAGTCTCTTCCACTCTCTCCTTATCTTTTTCTGCTTCTTCCTTTCATTTTTCTCTACATTTCTTCACTTCTCTCTTCCACAGTTTCTTTCTCTCCATTCTTTTTTTTTCTGTCACTCTTTGTCTCTCCACTATTTTTCTGTGTTATTCCCTCCCTCCTTTTATCTTTTCATCTCCATTTTGATTTCAATAGACACAAATCATATTTTCAGAGCACCTGACACCTATTCCCTACAGGGAGCACACAGTGGAAAGCCCCTCTACTTTGATGCCTTCCCAAGGTGACTAGAGTCAGATCAGGACCTAATGAGTAGAGAACCATCTTAGGAATCTAGAACCAGACTCTAGAAGGCTCTCCTCCAGAGAACCAAGTGCTCTAGAATGTCATCACTGTTCCTTGAACAGTTACTAAGTGCTATTGGTTATGAGGAAACAAAAGAGATAATTCTACCCTCAGGAAGTTTGTGATTACATTGGAGAAAGAAGACAAACCCAGCAGAGAACAGTATAGCAAGCAAGACAAGACAGGAAATAGAGTCAAGCGGTACAGTATGCACTTAGAGGGTATCGTGGCACGGTTGGAAAAACCCTAGATTTGGATCTGACTTTAAAGGCCTTTTTTTGTCACCTGTGTGACTTTCGGTGAGTCACTTAATTTTTCTGGGCTTTAGTTTCTTCATTTGTAAAATGAAGGAGTCAGACCAGATGGCCCATGGAGTCTCTTCCAGCTCTAAATTTATGATACTATAAATTTAACCTCCATGGGTCTCAGTTTCCTGATTTGTAAAAATGAGAGAATTGGACTAAGTAGTCTCAGAAGTCCCTTCCAGCTCTAAGCCTGTGAGCCTATGGTCCTTCTCTGGGTCTCAGTTTTCTTCTCTATAAAATAAAGTTGTTGATCTAAATGATTGCTAAGATTGCTAGCTCTAGTCCTGGAATCTCATGACCTTTTCTCAAAAAGGCAAAGAAAGATGCTTTTACATTTCTGCCAGTGGAAAATGCTGGACTTGGAGCCAGGAATCCCTGAGTTCAGATCTGTCCTTATGCAATGGTTATGTGACCCTGGGTAAGTCACTTAATCTTTATATGGTTGCCTCAGATTCCTCATCTGTAAAATAGGTATAAACATAGCAGTCCCATCTCTGAGTTGTGAGTATCAGTGAGAAAATATCTATACAGCACTTCGCTAGCTTTAAAGCACGGTATTAGTACTATCCATTATATTATTGTTACCCAGTCACTTGTTGGTCATGTCTGGCTCTTTGTAACCCCATTTGGGATTTTCTTGGCAAAGATACTAGAGTGGCTTTCCATTTCCTTCTCCAGTTCATCTTATAGAAGAGGAAACTGAGGCAAACAAGGGGAAGTGACTAGCCAAGGTTATTATTTATTTATTATTTCACTTGATCCCCACAAATACCTCTGAAGGTAAATGATAATTAATGAACTTTGAAGAAGGGTGAGTTAGGATTAAATGGAAAATCCCTTTCCCAAGTGACCTGGAACTCTTCTCCCTTGTGCCTAGAGGGCTCCCCAGAGGATCAAGTCTGGACCTTTGTTCTATACAGTGATTATCTCAGCTCAAACAAGCGTTCATTTGGACCACAGAGCCCATGGACCCTGAACAACCCGGATGAGCAGACGTAGGGTCCAGCATGACTGATTTTGTTTGATGCTTGAGCAAGTTCCCAAGGCAAGGAGGTCTTTGGAACCCAGGTCTAAGTATGGTTAGACCAGGTTCCCTCCAGAATAGGAGGCTTCCAGCACCAGCAAAGGCTCTGCCATGTACTGTTAGAGATATGAGTTCTCCCTAATGACGTTCTTAATCTTCCTTCCTTCCTTCTTTCCTTCATTTTGTTCCTTCTCTCTATCCCTCTCTCCCTTCCTCAGTTCCTCCCTTCCTCTCTCTCTCCCTCCTGCCTTTTTCCTTTCCTTCCTTCTCTCTTTCTTTCCCTCCTTTCTCCTTCCTTTCTTCTTTCTCTGTATCCCATTCTCCCTTCCTCCCTCTCTCCCTTCCTCACTCCTTCCTTCCTTCCTTTTTCCTTTCCTTCCTTTCTCCCCTTTCTCCTTCCTGATATATACATAGAGCTTGAGATACAGAAGCAGATATGTTGCAGATTCTGCTCTAATTGATCGATGGATTCATTCATTCAACCAACATTGATTAAACACCTCCTTGGCACATATATTTGCCACTGTGCTAGGTGGTGCTTAAGACACAAAGGTTAAGAATGGCCCAGTCCTTGCTTTCAAGGGGCTTATGTTCTCCTTAGGGGAAATGATCTATAAGTACAATAAGGCCAGGGGGTGGGGGAGGCTGGGAACAAGAGATTCTGGCAAAGCACGATGAAGAATTAGAGGAAAAAAAGATCCCTTTCAAGGACTAGCCTATCCCAGATGCCATCCTTGTCCTCAGGGAACTTACAGAGAAAGCTCTACGTTGGACTATGTGACAGACACAAGAGAAAAAGTCAGGGTACCTCCTCTGGGGCAACCCAAGCCCTGGACAGATGGAGCTCTAAGGATCACAAAGCACTTTCCCCAGAATCTCTTGTTTGGGTCCCACAATAACCTCACAGAGTCCTGCTATGAGTATCATTACACCCATTTTAGAGATGAGGAAATTGAGGTGAAAGAATATGCTCTAATAAGTGTCAAAGGTAGCTCTTCTCTAATACCAAATCTTGTGTTCTTTCTACTAGTTCATTAAACCTCTAAAAAGACCCCCAGAAAAATCACAGGGCAACCCAGATCAGAGGGGTAAATAGTCAGGATCAAAGGGCATTCTAAAAGCTGGGTAGTGGAATGCAAATAGTGCTAGTTTCCTGGATGGGGGTTACCAGAGTGGGTCCCTGGGAGATTAGAAGGCCTTGGTCTGAAGTGAGAGGGCTTGCATTCTGGATAATCTGCGTTCTGGGAGCACAGGGAGGATGGTGCAGGTCTACGCATGTTCCTTGGCCCCTTCTGTTTGATGATCAGGATATGATACTTTCTCCTCCTTACAGCTGAAAGTCTTGGAGAAGAAATGGTGAGGAGGGGGAAGAGAAGGTGAGGGAACACTGGGGTTGTGAACATTTCCTTTGACAAAAGCAAAATTACCATTCGAGGCTGTCATAACAGACCCCAGTCAGAGCTAAACAGAAGGAAGCCTTCCTGAACTCACATGCTCGTCTCCAAATGGGACTGGCACGGAGATATGCTGAGGGGAGGATTTGGGGCACCGTGTCAAACTCTCCAAGAAATTGAGAAATTGTCACAGCTCCACCACCGGAGCCGACAGCCGCCAAGGAGAGTTTTCACCAAACTTAGTGTGGGGTTGGCTAGGCAGCCTCAGATCTGTGCCTGGATGGCACAGAGCATGGTACCCAAGAATGTTAGCAAAGAAAAGCAGGTTTTGGAGTTGATGATAATGCCCAGGGTGTTCTGCTCTGTACCAGGAGGCAGAAGGACATCTTTCTTCTACCCTGGTAAATCCATATCTGGAGCACTGTGCTGAATTATGGGGAGGAAGCAAGGAATAGTTTAAGAAGGAAATTAATAAACTGGAGAGTACCCAGCAAAGAGCAACTGGGATGGGGAAGGGTCTTAAATTCATGCCATATGAGAGGGTTAAAAGATCTAGGGACTTGGGGCAACAGGATTGTTCTTATTAAGTATTTGAGGGACTGTTGTGTGGAAATTTGTTCTGTTTGGACTAAGAGAGCAGAATGCAATTGATGAGAGCAATGGGGAGAGTTAAAAAGAGGCAGTCTAAGCTGAATGTCATTTCATGATACCTCAGTGTTGATGTGGAATGAATGGGTTGCTTGGGGAAGAGGTGAGTGCCTCCTCATTGAAAATCCTCAAGCAGATGCCAGGGAACCACTCCTTAGGTGTTTCAGAGCATGGATTTCTTTTCTGGCATGGGTTGGATCAGATGGTCCCTGAAGTACCTTCCAACTCTCAATTTCTGTGGTACTACAGTTCTTTTGCCCAACATTCATGAAATGCTTACTCCCTGACATTCATTTCCCAGCACCTGCACCTCTTGGTTTTGACCCCATTATCATCATGTCCCTCCCCCTGCATGCCCTCAAGAAAGCCTCACCAGGAAACATCATGGCGGAGCTCAGTGATTTTGGTACCCACGCCTCATCAAGAGATTCAGTTGTTTCTGCTTCTCTGGTTTGAGAACTGAAGGAGAAAGCAAAAAATTCCTCACAAAGACCCATTTCAAGAAGGTTTAGAAGCCCAGCTAACTCTTCCGTTTTCCACCAGCTGCTCTGCTTGGTTTCAACTCCACTATAATCATGCCCCAAATTCAGGTATCTTTCTTTTCTCCCATTAGATTATAAGATCCTTGAGGGCAGGGACTGTCTTTTGCTTATCTATATCTCCAGTGTAACTTAGTGGGTGCTGAATAACTATTTATTGCATAATGTTGTGTGTTGGGCTCTTCAGCTGTGGAAGATATGGATTTCTTCCCTTGTGGATGTCATGTCACAATACCATTTTGTTGATATGGAGTGGGATGCTTGGGGAAGGGGTAGGTGCCTCCTCAGGGGAGTTCACAGTCCAGTATTGGGCTAAGATGCCAACACTGATGTTTAACATACTCAGTGATAAGTACTTCAGAGAGATGCAAGATGCCAGGTGAGGTTCAAGGAGCAAGGTCGTTACTGGCCACCTCCCTGGGGAATGTGGTTTTTAGGCTGACCTTTAAAATCTGGGTAGGAAGTCAGCAGGGAGAAGAAGGGATGGCAACAATCTGTATGGCATCAGGAGCAGCCTGAGTCAAAATAGGAGAGCACAGAGCATGTTGGCAGGGAGTGGTGAGTGCACAGAGAGATCTTTTCAGGCTGATGTGTGATATAGAAAGAGGGACACAGTTCAGCAGAATATGAAGTGGATCATTTGTCTCAAGTGCCGTTTCTAAGTCTGATACCCTTCCTAGCAGCTCTGAGATGCCCAGGGCACTGCTCTGGCCCCAGACTCTAGACCTTTTCTCTCCTTTGCCAATAAAAATTGACCTACGTTATGGGCCATTCCCCTGAGGCCCTAATCTCTGCCCTGGCTGAAAAATGAATCTGATAAGATATTCAGGGAGGATAAACAGCTTGAGTCCTCTCAGCCAACATTCTCATCTTAACAGGATCATGGGAGAAAAGCTCCAGGACTAGAAGACATCTCCAAAGTAATGCTGTCCAACCTGCTTCATGTTACAGATGAGGAAACTGAGGCCCATTGAGCTACAGGGACTTGTCCAAAGTCACATAGGTGGAAGCATCCAATGGTCATACAAACAGTGTGAGAGATGCAATTTGAACCCAGATCCTTTGACTTCAGAGATAGGACTTTTCTTTCCCCCACAGAGAAATAAATACTTTAACTTGATTTGTTGCTTTAGGGGATTACCTTGTGAGTATTTCCTTCATGGATACAGATCACAGTCTATTGCCTTTCTGAATATCCTCGGAGGAAATCCTACCCACTAGTATGTGCCAGGCTCCGGGCATGTGGAGAGAAAGCTCAAAGACTGTCTCCTTGTCCCCAAGCAGCTTACTACATATAGAAATAACCATAACTTGAACATTGGTAAAAAGAACTGTAGGGTCACAAAAATTGAGAGTTAGAAGGTACTTTAGTGACCATCTCATCCAACTCATGCCAGAAAAAGAAATCCATGCTCCAAAAGCAATAACCACATGCAGAAATCAATACAAAATCATTTGGGGTGGGGCAGCAACAACAGGAAAGATCTAACATGAGAGGCAATGAATGCTTGGTGCAGTGAATAAAAAGCTGGGCTCTGAAACCAAAACGATCTAAGTTCACATCTGAGCTCAGACATTTACTAACTGTGTGACTTGGACCAAGCTCGTTATCCTTTCTCAACCTCAATTTCCTCATCCGTAAAATGGGAATACTACCTCCCAGGATTGTTGTGAGGATCAGATGAGACAATATATGTGTCGGGTTGTTTCAGACCCTCCATGACCCCATTTGGGATTTTCTTTGCAGAGATACTGGAGTGGTTTGCCATTTACTTCTCTAGCTCATTTTACAGATGAGGACACTGGGGCAAACAGGGTGAAGTGACTTGCCCAGGGTCATTCAACTAGGAAGTGTGTGAGGCTGGATTTGAGCTCAGGTCCTCTTGACTCTAGCCTTAACACTCCCTCTGCTGTGCCGCCTAGTTGCCCTTAGTATAGGTAAAGTACATTGTAAACCTTAAAGTGCTTATAAATGCTAGCTAGGTATTGTTGCTGTCTTCAAGAATGCTTTTTGTACCACATTTTGTGTACAAGTCATTGCCAGTAGCATATGGCCACCTTCTTTCAACCATTTTGACTTTCTGCTATTCTTTGGGGCATCCGGACCTCTGCTCCTGTGTGCAGAGAATCTATTGTGCCAACTACACCAAACCCTTGAGTTTTTTGGTGAGGTCAACAGGTACTCAAAAGAGATCAATCTAACTATTCACACAAGGAAAACAAAGTGGATGAAGGAAGAAACAAGCATTCTAGTGGCTACTATGTAACAGTCACTGTGCTAAGCACTTTGCAAATATTATCTTGTTTGACCCTCACAACTCCTCAAGGTAGGTGCTATTATTATCCCCATTTTACAGTTGTGCAAACCAAGGCAAACAGAGATGAAAAGTACCTTGCCTAGGGGTCATAAAGCTAGCAGGTGGGGTTGGATTTGAACTTAGGTCTTCTTGACTCCAACCCCACCTGCTAGCTATGTGACCCTGGGCAAACCATTTTTAATCTCTCTTTGGAATTAAGAAGTCTCTTGATGAGGGTGAAAAAGGAGAGTGTAAAAGATGACTTGAAGCTTAACATAAAACATACACACATACACACACACACAACACACACACACAGATCTTGGCAGTGGTGGTCCCATCACTTCCTGACAAATAGAGGGAGATGAAATGGGAGCAGTGTCAGATTTTATATTCTTGAACTCAAAGATCACTGCAGGTGGTGACTGCAGCCATGAGATTAAAAGACACTTGCTCCTTGAAAGGAAGGCTATGGCAAATATGGAAAGTGCACTCAAAAGCAAAGACATAATTTTACTGGCAACAATCTGTATGGTCAAAGTTATGGCTTGCCCGGTAGTGATGGATGGCTGTGAGAGTTGGACTATAAAGAAAACTAAACACTGCAGAATTGATGCTTTTGAATTCTGGTGCTGAAGAAGACTTTTGAGAGTCTCTAGGACAGCAAAGAGATCAACTCAGTCAATACTTAAAGAAATTCATTCAGTCTATTCACTGGAAGGTCAGATACTGAAGCTGAAGATTAAATACTTTAGTCACATAATGAAAAGATGGGATTCTCTGAAAGAGACCCCGATGCTGGGAAAGATTGAGGGCAAAAGAAGAAGGGGGGCAGAGGATGAGATGGGTAGATGGTGTTATAGAACACAAACTTGGACAGACATTGAAAGACTGTGGAGGGTTGGTGTGCTATGGTCTGTGGGGTCACAAAGAGTTGCACAACTGAATCACTGAGCAGCTTCCTGACTCCAGGTCCAGTGCTCCATCCCCTACTTCATGAAGGAAGCCTACTGCTCAGATGGGTGGCAGGTAGTTGGATGGGTAATGTATTGAGTTAACCCACCACTAACTTGGATTGACACAGCAGAGGGATGATTCTCAGGGTCTTAAACTGAAGAGGAGGAGGGTGGGTTGGGTTGCATTTTGGGAAAGTGGTAGAGCTTTCAGTGATCCCTGCTCCTTTCTGCCCCAAACCAACCCTCACCCCCAACCCCATGGTCTTAATACTGTTTTCTGGGTGATGAAATAGGGTTGCTTTATTTTGGAAACTCATCTTTTCTGACCCCAAGTAATGGATGATGGGATGCCTGTAAGGAGTCAAAAGGAAGACTTTTTCCTGAGCCCTCAGGCATTCCCTGGTCCTTCTTCATACAGGGTATGTGAGAGAAGTAGCTCCTGGAATGATCAGATACAGGGCTGGAGAACCTATGGCCTTCAAACCACCTGTAGCCTTCTAGGTCCTTGGGTGCAGCCTTTTGATGAAGTCCAAGTTTTACAGAACAAATCCTTTTATTACGGAGATTTGTTCTGTGAAGTTTGCATTCAGTCAAAGGGCTGCACTTGAGGTCCTGGAGGGCCACATATGGCTTTGAGGCCACAGGTTTCCCACCTCTGGTAGGAAATGACTGGAAAGGAGTGGCCTTCTTCTGTACCTACCCCTTTCCCAGAAGATATTGGGTAGGTGAGACACTCACAGTGAGTCCCCTTCATTTGAGGACCCAGGGACAGCATCCTGGCACCTTTAACTGAGATTCAACCAGAGAAAAGGGTGGTGTACTGAGAAGTGTGGCAAGTTCTATTTTCCAGGCAGGAGCTGCGGCAAACAGACAACCTGGGCTCCCTTCCCAGAGTGAAATATCTGGTCAGGCTGTTCCCCTTGACCTGTTTCCCATCACCCTTGAGCCCCAGCTTCTCATTTAGCTTTCCAAAAAGACAGGTTATATTCCAGCCTGCATGTTCTAACCTGTGTATCTCAATGACTGATGTCAGGGCTGAGTTGCTGGTTCAGATTGGGGGGCAGTGGGAGCTGCGGTGACCAGGGTGATGGGGATGGCATGCCTCTCAGCAACAGAAAGAAGGGCGCTGTTTGTGACATCTTGAAGCTCCTCTAGGACTGTCTCGTTGGCCAGTTAACCACTGCCATGCTCTCCCTGGCAGCTTTTGCCTAATAACGTTGCCTTGGGCATCTCTAGAAATGACTGCTAGTGGACACAATGAACAGGGGAGAGTTGGAGCAGAAGACCACTGGGAGGCTGTCTGAGTGTATTTGTCTCACCCTTGGAAGCCATGATCTCCTTAGGAAATAGGAGGGGGGCCCTTGTCTCTCACCCCAGTCCCCTTTGTGTGTGCCAGGGTGTGTGTGTGAGTGGGGAGACTTAGGGAATTCACGTGCCTGGAGGGGGCTGGGTCTCTGCCTGCAGCATCTCCTGCCTGCCGCTTTGCAGGACTAGAGGGTGGCATGGTTACTGACAGCAACTGGAGCTGCACACCCTCCTCCTTCTCTACTGTCGTCCCACCCAGCCCCGATTGACTACTATGTCTCACTTGGTCTCATGGATGGCACAGAATGCAGAGTTGTGTTAATTAAGAGGCTTGGCTGTTGCAAACCTTAATGAGGCCACTCAGTTGCCTGGGAAAGGGACAGGGTGGCAGCATCCTCCCCTCCCCCTAAGGATGGTGAATGCTTGTGTCCACTCATCAAGCACTCATTAAGCTCTTGTTATATCCCCAGCACAGAGCTAGGCACTGTGGGGGGATGAGATGAGGAAAGAGCAAAGAGTCATAGATAGTCCTCTCCCCAGTGCGTATCCTTTCCCATCATCTCTCATCTAGCAGTGAGCAAAGGAAACCAAATATGGGGTCAATTATTAAATAGGAATCCTTGTTTTATTTCTCTTCCCCCCTCCCCGCAGGGCTTCTGCCCTGGGGATTTTAAAGAAGATAAAAGGGGGGAGGAAGGGAAGCACAGTGGGGATCAGCAAATTACATCTCTGGGCACGAGGAAGAGGAAGAAGAGGAGAGGAGAAAGAGATTGATTTCCCGTACCCAGGAGGACGGGGAAGGGTTAACCGTTCGAGCAAAAAGTAATTTAGATCAAACCCTGCCTTCTCTGTGTGTTCCCATCTCTAGGATGTTCTCGGTTCTGGTCGATCGCCTAGTCTCAGGTCTTCAGTGAGGAAGGGGGTGTGGAAGGGTGGCGGGGGGAGGAAAATTGACAGTGATTCCTTAGTGGCTCAGCTTATAAATGGGATGAAATTTAAACTAGCTACATTCCGCTGCGGCGGCGGCGGTGGCGGCTGCATTGGAGAGCCGCTGCACCCTCTAGGCAGTGGGGCAGGTGGCCCCCGACGGGAGCAGGGCAGGATGCTTGGAGAGCTCCGAGCTCAGCCAGGCTTGTGAACCAGGGAGAGAGCTAGAAAGAGAGGAGAGAGCGCGAGCGACGGAGCACAAGAGAGAGCAGAGCAGAGCAGACAATGGATGTGGGAAGCCAGCCTCAGAAGCACAGTAGGTGGATTGGGAATTTTTATCCCTCCTGGGGCAGGTGCTGGGTCCTCTTGTTTCTTTATCAGTCGGGGGGGCAGTTGTTCTTCTAGCAGGATTCAGTGCAAAATCTCTGCGTGTATGTGCATGCGTGTGTGTGTGTGTGTGTGTGTGTGTGTGTGTGTGTGTGTGTGTATGGTGTGTGCCCAGCCAGCTGAATGGTCAGACTGTCTCTGATTCTTCCCAGCTTCCAGCCCGGAGGCATATAGAAGGCTCCCACACTCAGGGTTGGAGCTTTTCAAAGGTGTCTTATCTCCAAGGGGGTATTTTTATTAATTATGGACATTAGAAGTCACCAGTAAAGAAGTGAGACTCCTATCCAGATGTTTTGATGGGGGGGGGTGGGCAGAAACAACCCAGGAGATACCAGCATCTGGGTATAGGCAAAAGATGCTGCTGTCCAGCTTCCTGGAGAGTACCCAGGGTCTGGCACTGCAGTATTTGGGTAGGTGCGGTTGGCAAAAGTTTCCCAGAGGTGGGTACTTAGGTGATGATTGCCCCAGAAAAGCTGCAACTCTGGGAGACGGGGCACCCCACAACCTTGCCCAGATGCAAACTGAGACTGACTTTGCTCTTCTTTTTGGTGACCCCCCCATAGTGACTGAAGGGGCAGCCCTGAGGCTAGTTGCTTAGACCCCTGCCACCTCTTCCACTGAGGCACCAGCACCAACCAAAGAGACCTGTTGCCAGCTGAGGCAGAATGGCATGGTCTAGGATGGCGTGGCAGTGGGGGGGGCATGCCAGCTCTTGGAAATGGCTAGGATACTATGTAAAGATGAGCAGGTATGTTGCAGCAGCCCCAAGGAACACATCTGTGCCCCATTAGCACCTGCAGATAGCTAAAGCTGGCAGAATGCCTCTCTTTAACCAGCCAGGAGGAAGTCTGGGCGGGGGGAGACAGTTGGAAAGGAGGGCATCTTCCCTCCCAAGCTATTCTGAACTCCTATTCTCATTGCATGCCAGGGTCATAACTGAGGAACCAGCCACATCTTGGCCAGATGGTCTAGCGTCCAGATCCTGAGGGGCTTTGCTCATCTCTGACTGGCAAGTGCCTGATGTCTCTGGTCACTGTCACCATATACCCCTAAGAGAAGCAATGGCTTCCTCCTCCAGAGACCCTAATGGAGAGGAAAGGGGCATTGCATTCATAAGCAGAATGACTTTTGTGATCTCCCGAGGTCTCCTTGGTTCTCCAGCTCCGTGCCTTCCTGATTCAATGAGAAAATGAGGTTTCTTTTGTTGACCAAATTACAGAAAATCAGTGTTAGAAGGGCCCTTGGTAATGAATCATAGAGATCCTGAGTCAGCAAGGTCAGCCCTTCATTTACAGGAGAGGAAACTGAGGCCCTGAGAGAAGCATCTTGTCCAAGGTCAAATCCCTCTTCTGAGCCCAGTCCCCTCACCTCCCTGAGTGGAGGTCCATGCTCAGGACCACACCTTCCTTCCCTTCTCTCTGGGAGGACGATGCCCTCTCCCCTCCAGATCAAAGCTTAACCATCTTGCATCCCTGTTCCTCAAAGACCTAACTGCTCAGTGACAGTTCATTGATAAACTAACCATGTGGGTGTGTTAATGTGGCTCTTTCTGTTTCTATGTTAGCCCTTCTAGATGATGTACTTGCTCTGGAAGCAAACATGTTACCTCCTCTTTCATGAAGCCTTCCTTGATTCTCTTACTGGAGAAAAAATTCTCTCCCTCCTTTGAACACTCCAAAGGGTTTTTTTCCCTTTCTACCTCTTTAATGACCTTTGACACATTTTGTAGCTAATGGTGTCCATCTTCCTCACTAGACTCTAAACTGGGGGAAAGCAGGAACTGTCTCGGAATCATGTCTCTGTGGGTTGGGGGTGGCAGGCTCAGCACAAGATTCTGCAAAGAGTAGGGGCTCAGTTGTTGTGTTCGTCCTTCGTTTTCAAAGAAGACCATGCCATCGGGTAAATAATGACATGACTTGCACTTGACCTTGTTTTGAGTGAGGGAGGAAGGCAGCTTGGGGAAGGGAAAAGGAATTCTGCTTGGAGTCACAGGGCCTGAGTTCAAAGGGGCTCAGTAAAATTTTATTGGATGACTAAAATCCAACAGGAACCTTCTGGAGACATAATACCTTAACCCAAGGGAGATCTCAAATGGTAGGCATCACAGCAGGCTGGTGGAAGAGAGGAATCCAGGGGATTGGGCTAACATTTGGTACTTCAATCACCATCTAAAGACAGGTGTCTGCTCTGCTTACATTTGGTGGGAGTCCTAGGGTTAATGGTCATGGTGTCTCTCTTGGATGAGTGACTAGAAAAATTTCTGTTGGCCCAAGTGGGATGATTTAAAATGGGGACTTTGCAGGACTTTACTTGCCTGTGCCTGAGACTGAGTCATCCCTGGGTTCTTGATGTCTGCACCTCTTTGCTTTTGGTTCTTAGATTCCCATTTCTGCCACTAACCTGCCTTCTTACCAGAGCTAGAGGTCTTTGAACTGTCAGCCAAACTCCCTGAAATCCTTCCTTGACTGCCAAATATAAGTCAAAGGATCTTTGTTCTAGAGCTGGAAGGGACCCTTGAGATCCCTGAGTCCCATTCCTTCATTTTACAGATGAGGAAACTGAGGCCCAGAGATATTAAGCAAGATAGAAACAGAATTTGAACCTTGGTCCTCTGACTCCAAATCCAGTACTCTTTCTCTTTTGCTACCCTCCTCTACTCCTGGATAAATGCTCTCCCTCTTAGGGACACTCTGGGACCCACTTGCAGACAGCCAGCACCAGGTTGTTAAGTCTGGGGAGAGGGGAATACTAGAGAGCTGCCCCCTGGTCTAGATGGGTTGTTTGGAAGCATAGTTGAACCTGACAAGACCCCAGAGCATGGACCTCTATTTCTTCACAGCCTGCAGAAGAAGCATTGTGGGGAAGAGAAGACAGAACCCTGCCTCTGGATTTAGGCTCCAGGGTACCTCCCTGGGGTGTGGGTGGGGACAGGTGGGGCAGGCTAGTACAACCCTGGGCAATCCGCCTTCAGTCAGCACAGGTGGCAGAGGGAGCTTCAGGGCCCTGCTCCCTGAGGCTCAGGTCTGCCTGGCTGCAGGAGTAGGGAGAGGGGAGGCCAAGGGGAAGGTGTCACAGTCCTCTTAGAGTTGTGGCCACCTAGCAGTTAAGACTATTCAGTGTAGAGGAGATCATGCTAAGATTTCACCCTCCTCAGCTAGAGGAGAATCAGAAAGGAAAGGAAAGAGAGGCTTCCTTTTTCAGACATTACAACCCCTCAGAGATCACACATCACACACTCTCATTCCACAGCAGCAGTAGCCACTTGTCAATATTTTTGTTTGTGCTTTGGAAATCACAGGACCTAGATTTAGAGCTGGAAGAGACCCCAAAGACCCCTGGTCCAAACTCCCCATTTTATAGATGAGGAGACTGAGGACCGCCATGATAAAGTGATTTACCCAAGGTCACACAGGTAATAAGGATCAGAAGAAGGACGTGAGTCTTCTGAATCCAGAGCCAGGGCTCTGAACACTGTACCATCTAAGTTTGAACTAGCTGGTGACTGAGAATCATGAGACCTTAGAGTTCTTTCCCCATGCATCACACCACTTCTCATCATCAGCTGGGTGATAGGGAAAGTCTCTGACTTTGACACTCAAAGCTTTTATCAATGTAAGTCTTCCATCCACCAATGTAGATTAGGTCCTGTCTGTGTCTTTCGGCAAACCCTGCTAATTGGATTCTGCTACTATCCCCACTTTACATGTAAGGAAACTGAGGCACAGAAAGTGATTTCCACTGGCTCGTATACCTTGTAAATATCTAAGGCAGAATCTCAAACCAGATCTTCCTTATCCCAGGTCCAGTACCTAAAGTAGAGGCTAGATAGATAGATAGATGGCTAGATCAGTGAATGGATAGGTAGGTGGATAGATAGATAGATGATAGATAGATGATGGATGGATGAATAGATAGATGATAGATAATGGATGGATAGATGAATAGATAGATAGATAGATAGATAGATAGATAGATAGATAGATAGAAAGATAGATAGATATGATGTGGTCTTGGAGATGGAAGGGTGCACAGTGGCCTTGGGTCTAAGCCTTTTACTTCACAGATGAGGACACAGAGGTACAGAGAGAAGAAGACCCCTGTCCAAAGTCCCATCAGGAATAAGAAGTAGGCTTACGAATTGAACTCAGATCCATGAACTCCAAACCCAAGGTACTCTTTCCATCCTGTTTGTGTGCATTAGAGGAGATTTTAATTCATAGCATGTTAAAGTAGGAGGGGAACTAGGAGATGTAGAAATTATGCTGATGTAGCATTCAGAGGACCTGAAGTCAAATCCCACCTCTGAGTCCAAGCTATGCCCTATATGACCTTGCATGTTCAGATCACTTCATTGACTTGGGTCTCAGTTCCTTCATCTGTAAAGTGATGGGTTTCTAAGGTTTTTCTCAACTTTAGATCTATGAGTCTATAATCATGAAATCAAATTCTCTTGTTATGGAAGAAACAGAAAGAAATGACTGGCCTAAGGTCACAGGATTAATTCATTTTCCTCACTTAGGCTAGAAAGGCTGACATTTATATGGCTACTTAAAGTCTGCAAATGCTTTACATACATTACTTTGCTGGAGACTCAGAGCAGCCCTAGGAGTGTGGATGGGAGCAGAGTGTTAGCTCTGGAAGGCACCTTAGAGGGCTTATTTTACAGAAGAGGAAACAGCCTAAATGAATTGTTCAGGGTCTCATAGCTCATAGTTGCTTGAGATAGTTTTCAAACCCAGCCCTTCCAAATTACAAGTCTAGCCCCTTATCCACTATACCAAGATGCCTACCTAGTTAGATTTTACAGGTATTAATTATCTCAGAGCTAATAAATGGTAGAGGTAAGATTTGAACTCAGTTCTTCCTGATTCTCCAAGTCTATGATCAACTGGCTGGCTGCCTCTGCCTCTTTCTTCTCTGTTTTTCTCAGTCTCTGTCTTTTTTTCTCTGTCTCTTCCTGTTCCACTGTCTCTTTTTGCCTCTGTCTCTGTCTGTCTGTCTGTCTCTCATACATACATACATACATACACACACACACACACACACACACACACACAATTTGGGTTCAGTTAGTGCTATGATGTAACCAGGAAGGGGCAAGGTGTTTGTTAACCTTTATGAAAACTCTGTGATGGCTAATGACTGGAATCATTAGAAGCCTCACTGAGTTGAGGACAGACCTCCTTCAATAGCAGAGTCCTGGCATGATGTCAGTGAGTGGAGCTCTCTCCTGGTTCCCCTTAGCCCAGGGCCCTATGCCCTGGGCACTTGTGGATCTCTTTCATGCTCCCTCCCTATTAGTAGTAACCCCACAGCCCCACCCCCTCACAGCTTTCCCCCAACATCCCCTGGAACTAGCAAGCAACTGGGGGAGAGGACAATTGAAGGAATGATGGGGAGTGGGGGTAGCCAATGGGTAAGGCATTGTTTAGAGCTGTTGTTTAGATCCATTTGGCTCATTCTTGGTCTGATCAGACACGTAGGTTTCAGCCCTCCTGACCTCATGGGGTGACAGTGACATGGATCTCTGAGACTTTAGACATCTTGCTGTACTTTGGGGACTCATTACAGGAGTAATCTCCCCAGGGAGAGCCAGGTTCCCAGTCTCCTGGAGCCCCAGAAAGGTGTTGGAATGCATGCCTCTTCTTCTTGCATTGAAGATGCAGAAATTAGGTTACATAATCTCACCTCCTCGTTGATTGCCATAAGTGGTAGCAGTCTGCTTTCACAATAACCGTTGTGATTGGATTTTAATTTTTAATGTCTGAAATAGATTAGGAGCTATGGACCAATTTGTATATATTCAGTTACTCTGCACCTAATAATACTATTTCATTAGCTGGTAACTATTCTTATGGACTCTCATGCAAAGTCCCTATAAAGGAAATGGTTGGGTAGAGAGAGCCAGAGCAGACGTATTTCGAGGAGCGACTGGTATATTTCGAGGAGACTCACACCTGCAGATCTACTCATCCATGATGTGGGGGTGGGGTGAGAGTGTGTGCCCTGAAAAGCAGGGATGGCAGCTCCTCCAAAGACTGGGAGATAACTTGAATTGCCCCCACCCCTCTACCCCCTTCCCCTCTGCCTCAGTTTCCCTCCCAAACTGTCACCTTTACTCCTGTACAGTGTCTGCCAGAGGAGCTGGGCTGAGCATGCCCAATCTGAAACGAGGTACATTGCTGATGCTGCCTCCTAGGTAGGATTGAAAAACAGTGAAGCTTAGAAAAAAGTTTTCTGGAGGATGTGGGTTTGAAGTTTATCTCCCCTATGTGACTTTGGATAAGTCACAACCTATGTCTGATTTTCCTCATTTGTAAAATAGTGGGTTTGATTATATGGTTTCTTAAGGTCTTTTCCTGCTCTAAATATACGATCTAATGATTCTCTGTAAGAAGCTACCCTGGAGAGTCAAGCCTTGGGAACAGGACAGGAGAAAGAATAGAGTGAGTCATCCTGCCAAAGTGAGGGGAGTTGTGAGGAATGCTGGGGAGAGATTGGGAATAAGATGTACATGGTGACTGGCAAATGTCCTCCCCACAACTTTGTCATGGCTAGTAAAGCTAGGGCTGTAAATTCCCTTCCCCTAAACTGGCTGCAGAGGCTCTCTGACCAGCACATATGTGCCAGGGCTGAGGATGCTTAACAGACTGAGAAACTCCATGGGGTGGGGGGAGCACTTCCCTCCCCAGACTCAGTATATTTCATCATTCTGCCCACCCTTTCCAGGTTCCATAGGAAGTCATAAGGGATTGACTTCAGGATACTTTGCCTGTGTGGGTGGTCCTGCAAGAGACCTAGGGCTGCCAACTTGCTTGGAATGGAAGAGAGAGGTCCATCCCCTGCACTCTGTCCCAGCAATAACTAACCCTCACAGATAGTAGACCTAGAGATCTGGAGTTGGAAAGGACCTCAGGTGTCATTTGGTCCAACCGCCTCATTTTACAGCTGAGGAAGCTGAGACCCAGGGAAGGGTATTAGAATCATAGACTTAAGGACCTTGGAAGTGATCTAGTTCAACTGTCTCATTTTACAGATGAGGAAACTGAGTCTTAGGTGAATTGACTTGCTCAGTCTCACAGGGAATAAGTGATGAGTTTGGGATTCAAACCCAAATCTTCTGATTTCCAACCTATCACTCCTTAGTGCTCCAGAATACCATCACAATGATCCAGCCAGGTGAGGTGAGAAAAATATTGTAAACAGGCACACTGGACAGGAGGAGAAGGGAATCTCTGTTCCCGAGCACCAAACTTCGCTAGAGCCTCAAGAAGTCTGGTCCCTTCATCAGCTTCCATGTTTCTGCTAATATATACGAGGGAGGATGATGCCCGTGCCAGCCAGTTACAGCTGCTTCTGCTTTCTACCATCTCCCAGCATCATCAGGGTTGGATTTTTTCCCCCTCCAATCCTAACCAATTCATTGCTTTATGTGTCTCATCCAATGGGAATCAGAGATGCTGGATCTTCTGAAATGTCTGCAAACGTGCCGAGTCTGCTTGCGGGGTCACGCCAAGGCTTTCTGGTTCACTGGTGACAAAGCTGGTCCCTGAAAGGGGGTTGGCTTGGGATAGGGAAGGGGTTTGTTTTGAAATCCCTGTGGACTCTGCCCAAAAGGAGAGAATGGAGTAGCTCTGGGGGAGCTTGATTCCTCAGCCCCAGATGCAAATAATCAAACTAGATCTTCGATCCCTCCACTCGGCAGGGTAGGAGGCACCTGTGGGGAGGGGTAATTCAGCTTTGAGAATTTCCTTACCTGATGAAGGAAATACATGGAGCCTGAGGCTGACCATCAGGAGTGGAGGCTCGAGTCAGCAAACGCTGCTTCTTCATCTCCCCCATCCTCTGTCTACCTCTGTCTATGATCCCTTTCCTCCTCCCCTCGCTCCCTTGAATTATTCTTAGGTCTGTTGTATAACAGGCGAGCTGAGGAGGGCTCCTGGAGATGAGGCTGTTGTTAAGTCTCCACGGCCACAGCCTGATGGAGAGTAGAGGAAACTTGCAGTCTGGAAATTGCTTAGCCCAACCTCCTTGGGAAGCTGAGTCCTGTGGGGGAATGAACCCCAATACTGGGATCCCTGTTGGGGTTATGGAGAGGGAGGGCATAGCCAAGCACAAAGATGCTGTGGCCAGCATGAACTCTCCTTTCCTCTATTGGGTTCCCAATCTAGAATTCATAGACTATAGAATTCCACATCGAATAGAGTGTTAGACCTGAAGTCAGGAAAACATGAATTCAAATATGGCCTTGGACATTTACTAGCTGAATGATCCTGAGCAAGTCACTTCACCTCTGCCTCTGTTTTGTTGATCACAAAATGGGGATGACGGTAGCATTTCTCTCCCAGGGTTGTTGTGAGGATCAAACGAGGTAATATTTTGTAAAGTGCCTGGCATATAAAATGTCCATAATAAATGCTTGTTCCCCCTTCCCTTCCTAGAGAAGCCAGGTGATTGGCTCAAGTTCAGATAACTAGCAAGTCACAGGTCTAGGATTTCAGTCTAAGTTCTTTTACTGGAAAGCCAGTCCCCACGTCACCACTCACAGCTCTGGAACCCTCCTGTAGTATGGGACTGACCATCCTACAATATCTCTTAGACACCAGGAGTCCAATTCAAGGGAAATAGAATTCTGCATTAATAAGTCAGACGAAGGATTTTTAGAATGAAGCATGAATTCTTTGTTTTCTTTCTGATCCAGCCTCCTACCCACATATCCCCACAGCTGGTTTCCCTTGGTTTCCTAGCAGTGTGATCCAGGAAAGTAATTTCTTCTTTCTTGACCTCAGTTTCCTCATCTGTAAAATAAAAGGGAGAGGATCTCTAAGTCCATTCTCCCTGGACCCAGTTCTAAATTCTGGGAACCTATGAATGATGGGAGTTTGAAATCAATGGTCCTGTACTTAGTATATGCCAGGGACCTTGCTAGGCACTGAAGATACAGAGATAAAATTAAAATGATCCCTGTCCTCTGGTCTGTTTGGGAAAAATAAAACATAAAATGAGAAAATTAAAAAAATATGCAAAGTAAACACAAGCAGCAACCACAACCAGAAAAGAATGGAAGCTGAAATGTTCTAAAAGTGTAACTAACTAACCTGGCCCTGAAGAAGACGTGTGAGATGATAACTCCCCCTGTTCCTTTGAAGAGGTGGGGTCCTGTGGGTGTGGAACAGTGCATATAACATTGATGTTTTTATGCGTTAATTAGTTTTCCTGATTTTTTTCTCTTCTTTAAAGAAAATCTCTTTGTAATAAGGGATAACTCTCGGACAGGGGATAAGAAGGATATAAGGGGAAATACAAGTGTTAAAATAAAAGACATAAATACAGATGTATTAAAAACAAAGTAACTGGAGGGGGTAGAGGGCTGACAACTTGGGGTGGGGGTGGGATCAAGAAAGAACTAGCATAGGCATGTGGTGAACCATTCAACAGACGCTTATTGACCATGTTCCCACTGTGTTAGGTATTGCCTTTAGACATGAGAACCCCTGGAGTGGTTGGAAATAGATTGGAAATGATAAGACTACTGGGGTGATGGAGTAGGAGGAAATTCACATGCAGGCATTGTCCACAAAGGCAGGATGGGAAAGTCACAGCTAAAGCAGGTTCATGGAACCACTCTGGGGACTTTTGCCTGGGGAGAAACTGGTCCAGGGATGAGCCTGGTGTGTTCATCAAAAAATGCATCACTCCTCTTTTTGTTTCCCTGGCCCTTTGGGCTAGCTCATGGGCTGGCAGCTGGCTTCCTTGGGACTAGAGGGTTAAGACTCCCCACATAAATGGATGAATGTCAGGCCTGGCACTTTCCATTTCAGGGAGGATGCTGGTCTTAGAGGAGAGTGAATCCTTGCTGGCTAATGGAGTCAGTACTTCAGTAATGAAATTCAGTGGGGAGAGAGCTGAGGGTGAAAATAGTGTAGGGTAAAGGTGAGGTCAAACACCATGCCCATAGGGCCAATAGCAGCACCTGAAAAGAGTCTTAACCCTTTTGAATTTTCATTTTATGAGGCAATGTAGGTCAGTGGCTAGGGCAGGTTGGTGGTGCCAGGCCTGGAGTCAGGAAGACTCATCATCTTGAGTTTAAATCTGGCCTCAGACACTCACTAGTTGTGTGACCCTGGACAAGTCACTTCACTGTGGTTGCCTCAGTTTCCTCATCTGTAAAATGAGCTGCAGAAGGAAATGGTGAACCATTTCAAGCAAATTTGTCAAGCAAATCCCAAATGGGGTCACAAAGAGTTGGACATGACTGAAGTAACTGAATAACAACAAAGTGGTTCAATGTAAGAAACCCTGAAGTTCTAGGTTCAAATCCTAGCCCAATTTAACTAGTTGCATGACCTTGGGTAAATGTCTTCTCTGAGCCTCAGTCTCATCCTCTGTAAATACAAGGGGTTGAACTAGATGTTCAATTTTTAAATCTCCCTTTGACTCTAAGTAACAGAGTATTATGATTCCTGGCTAGTCTCCATGTGCAAATTTCCCACTTCCATGCCTTTCCCTAACTTATACCCTGTTCCTAGAATATTCTCCCTCCTTAACTTTTCAAGGCTCAGAGCAGGGTCCTCCCCTTAGAGAAGGCCTTTCCTAATATATCCAGTTTCTAGTAGTCTACTCAGCACTCCCTCCCAATTATATTGTATTAATTTTCTTTTCTTTTTAAAATTTCATTTATTTGTTTTTAGTTTTCAATATTCACTTCTACAAGATTTTGAGTTCTAAATTGTCTTCCCTTCCCTCTGCTCCCCCTTCCCCAAGATGGCATGCAATCTGATATTGGTTTGTATTAATTTTCTATTTACTAATCTGGGTATATGTTGCCCCATCCCAGGTAGAATATAAACTCCTTGTGGGTAAAGATTGTTTATAACCCCAGGATCGTCTTCTTGGCTCCCAGGGTGGTTCTGTATCCCTAATCAGGCTGCCTTTGCCATAGACAGAGTAGCTGCTTAAGAAATTCTGGGTTATTTCCCCAATGACCCAGGAGACAGAGCTTCAGCAGAAGTGAACCTTTGGGAGAAGGGGCTAGCCTCAAACTGCTGTCCAAATCTCTCACCTGGCTAGCTGTGAACATGGATGCTGCTGTGTCTTCTCTCTGCCCAAGCCTCCCTGGAGTCAGGCAACCACACAGACAGAAACTCCTTGGGAGGCTTGGGGGCAGTGTGAGCCAGACTCCAGCCTCACCCTTTTTGTCTCTGAATGAAGCCTAAGTCTAAGGGGATGGTGAGGGGCAGCCGAATAAACTTAAAGCCTTTTCAAGAGCTTTGGAGTTTAGGGGGAGGAGTTGAGCATTAGTAAGTTGAGCCATCTTCCTATGCTGATAAGGGATGAGAAGGCTAAGCCTGGGCTTAGGGGGCACCCCCACAGCTGAGTTGTTATATCTGGAGAGGAATTTGGGAAATGATAAAGCAACATCAGAGAAATCCATGCTCAGGTCCCCAGCTCTTTCAAGAAACCCTCCTGGACAACTCTGGCTCACCCCTGGCTCTCTCTTTTCCCAAAGGGTAAAAACACAGTGTGGATTTGGAAGACATGCCGGCCCATTCAGATTTGTGCCAAACACTGCCTTTTCCACACACCCACCAGCAGCTACAGGAAGAGATAATATAGTTTGCAAAAAGCCTGTGGACTTTCATTTGCAGTTTTTATAAACTGAGAATGAAATCCAAGCCCGTACCATGTCATTTCCTCCATTCTTACATTTCATTCTTTAAAGGGGTTTTGCACATTGTCTCACCAACTGGACTGCAGTCTCCTGCATGGTGCCATGGGTGTTGGGTGGAATTTTAAGTTGGTAGAGTCCTCAGAGGCTGCCATCTAACCCAACTCATTTTATAAACCACCATTCTGTCCCCTGATTTGCTGCTTCTACAGCAGGCTGTGCCTCACCTCTGGAATGCTCTCCCTACTCATCCCCACCACATAGATTCCTCACGCCCCTTTCAAGATTCAGTTCAGTGCCTCCTCCTATGAGAGTTTTTCCTGATCCCTCCAATTCTTAGGAACTTCATTTTGAACATATTTTGCATGTACACTTTTCTCTGCTTGCGTTGTTTTACTCACAGTAAAATAGAAACTCCCCGACAGCAGGAATTGCTTCATTTTTTTTCCTTTTTTAATCTCATTGCACAACATAGATCTGAGCACATTTGTTCTTCAGTCATGTAAGTTGTCTCCAACTCTTCCTGACCCCATTGGGAGTTTCTTGGTAAAGACACCGGAGCAGTTTGCCATTTCCTTCTCCAGCTCATTTTATAGATGAGAAAGCTGAGGCAAACAGGGTGAAGCAACTTGTCCAGGGTTAGTCAGCTAGTGAGTGTCTGAGGCTGGATTTGAACTTGGGTGTCCCTGATTCTATTTCCAGTGCCACCTAGCTGGCCCAAGTATGAGCACACAGTAGGCACTTACTAAATGCTTGAGTAATTAAGGCGGAAACTGAGACCCAGAGAGTTGAAATGGCTTTTCTGAAATATTCTCCCTCCTCCTCTTTGCCTGCTGACTCCTCAACGAGGCCTTTCTGGATCCCATGAGCTGATAGCTGTTAGCTCTTGAAATGACTTTGTGTAACATGTATATGTATTTTGTATATGTGCATATGTATGTGTGTTATACACATTTGTCTATTCAATCATTTGTTAATTTGTTTGTTTATTTTCTCTCTCGTATAGGGCAGCTAGGTGGCCAGTGAATAGAGATGCAGACCTGGAGTCAGGAAGACCTGAGTTCAAATCTGGCCTCAGACGTGTCCTAGCTATGTGACCCTGGGCAAGTCACTTAATTCTGTTTGCCTCAGTTTCCTCATCTGTAAAATGAGTCAGAGAAGGAAATGGCAAACCACTCCAGCATCTTTGCCAAGAAAACCCCAAATGACCTTTGAAGTGTCAGATATGACCGAAACAACTGAACAACAACAAAACTGAGAGCTTAAGTGACTTACCCCAGCTATCACAGGTTCAGATAATATCTGTAAAGCATTTTGAATAGTGCCCAGCACACAGTAGGTACTTAATAAATGCTTCTTCCCTTCCCCCTCCTCTCAACAGTTTTCAGTTCTATCTTTATACACTGGAACTCTCAGTAATTAGCCCAGAGCTAAGCAATGTAAATCGTAACCATGTCCAATATATGTTGGTTGATTGATTAAATGGGCCAACCCCAAGGCAGCCACAGGATCTTCTTTAAAAACTGGAAACAAGAACAACCCTTTTTCATTGTTCTGTCATATGCCTGAAATTTCATCATTAGTAAAACTTTCCAAAAGGCCTTTCTTAATAGATTGAGGGAGCTGCATACTGAATACATCCTCTACCTACTTAATTTGGTTGAAGGCTGACCTTGAAAATGGAGGCACCATAGTGTGGTGGAATGTATATCGAATATGGAGTCAGGGGATGTGAGTTTTAATGCTAATTCTGCTTTTATAGCTTGAGAAGATAGATTCTTCTCTTGGAGCCTGTGAATTTGTTTTTAAAACTATTTTGATAATTGGACTGTGATATGATGGGTTCCCTTTCACCCATATATTTTACTTTATCCAATTAAAAACATGATTATGAGAGAGGATTCTTTCACAGACTTCACCAGCCTTCCCCAGGGGTCTAATCACACACATACGCATACACACACACACACACACACACACACACACACACACACACACAGAAAAGATTAAAATATCTAGGTTAGAAGGAAACCTGGAGATCATCTAGCCCTCCGCCTTCATGTTACAAGTGAAGAAATTGAGACTCTGGGAGATTGAGTGCCTTGTCCCACTTCATAGTAAGTAGCAAGAAGTACTCCTCTAGTAAGCAGCAGTATTTCCATAGTGAGTAACAGTAAATATTCCATTAGTAAGTAGCAGTAAGTACTCTACTAGTAAGTAGTTAACATTTGGACCCAGGTCCTCTAGCTTTATAGCCAGTGCTTCTCTTGGCACCAAAATGCCACTCTTAAGATCTGTGTGATCTGCTTACTAGATATATGAATGTATGTACATGTATGTGAGGAAAAAGAAAGAGAGAGAGAAAAGGAAGGAGAGAGAGACAGAGAAAGGGAGGGAGGGGGAAAGAGAAAGAGAGAAAAGAGAGAGGAGAGAGAAAGATGGAAGACAAGAGAGAGAAAGAGAGGGGGGAGGGAGGGAGAGAGAGAGAGAGGGAAAGAGAGAGAAAAGACAGAGGCATCTGGTAGGAGAGAGAGAAAAAGAGTAGGAAGGGGAAGGAAAAGGAGGTAAAGGAAAAGAGAAGACAAGAGAGTAAGAAAGAGGAGGGGGAAAGGGGGTCTGGGAGAGAGAGAAAAGAGGGAAAAGGGAAGGAGAAGAGGAAGAGAAGAAGGGAGGGAGGAGAAGGAGGAGAAGACAAGAGACAAGTCAGATCAGATCTAAAAATACATTGACCTCCCACCCCAGGTCCCTTGGAACTGAAAGACAGCTGGCTTGGTTGTTTTCCCAGGTGTCCTCTGTCTCTCTTGTGTGTCTGGTAGTAAGGGCTGAGGATAAATGTGGGGCTTTGAAGCTCATTTGTCATACTCTTGAAGTTGGGGGAGGTAGGCTTCCTTTTGATATCAATTTACTTTGTGACAATCAGTCATAGATCTAGAACTGTTAATCCATATATTCCTTTATTTTACAAATGAGGAAACTGAGGCTAAGCGAGGTTAAATGACTTAAAATAATAGATAATGAGTGACAGCTGGAATTCCAACGGTCCCATGGCCCCATATTTGGTGCTCTTACAACCCCAAATTCAGTGTTCTTTCCTCTGGCCCTTGGCATCCTCCCCTGTAAAACAACCAGTTGGTCTCTTCCAGATCTGACATTCTATATGTCTTTAAGTCACTCCACATACCAGGCCTCAGTTTCCTCACCTGAAAAATGAAGAGTTTGAACTGATGGTTTCTAAGTTTTCTTCTCCATCTTCAGATCCTCCTCCCCTCTTTCTTATTCCTGTAATGGAGACAGAAAGGCCTCCATCTCTCAGTGGGTTACCCACTCACTTGGTTCCGGAGCCCCTGATAAGTGGGGCATCAATCCTTAATGAGAAGCTGATCTATTAATAGCTCTTTCCTGCCTTCCTGTGGATAGCAGAGGGTCTCTTTAGGGCAAATTAGAGTGAGTAAATACAGCCCAAAGTCTTGCTTTAATCAAACACGTGGCTCCCTTTTATCTGGAGGGAAAAAGAGAGTGTCAGAGAGGAGCTGCAACTGTGGCTTTAGTCACTCAGGCAGCAGGATCCAAGTTCAAAGTTGCTGAGTCTAGATAAAGGGTGGGTGGGTGGAGGGAGGGGGTAGAAAAGGGATGTTGTTTTGCAAATCTAATTGGTCCCTTGATGGTAGGAGGTTGGGTTATTTTTGTAAGACCAGCAGACAGCTCGAAGGGGAGAAAGAACTGCTGGCAGTGTCTGCTGGGGTGCCCTACTTTACCATGGTCACCAGAGAGCACTTCCAACAGGGATTGACAGGCTGGTGTGATGAGTATGACTCAGGCATTAACCTCTAGACCCTCCAGAACCACTGACTCTGGACAGCTCCAGTCCTTGGACTGATGAATAGCCTGTTGTTATTTCTTACCTGCTTGACTCTGGATGAGCCCTTGGCTTCTCTGATTCTCAGTGTAAAGTCCATGGGTTGGGCTGGACAATCCTTAAAGTGCCTCCCTGCTCTAGGCTCTTTGACTGCAATGACTCCTAGTTCAAGGACTCCAGAAAAAGAAGGAAAGGGTTATTATGCTGGGAGGTTAGCCGTATGGAAATGGTCATAGGCTAAAAATGAGAATTTGGAATTGATACTGAGCCTGAGGTATTTTAAAGCATGTTTGTGGCATATGTCTGAGCACTGACCCTTCCCAAGCCTGAATGAAGGCACTTTTAAACACCTCCCCAATGGCAGGGCATCCTGGGTCAGTGCTGGATGAAGATCAGGGATCGGGAGCTGCCTCTAACAAGGTGTCTGATGGGAGAGCTAGTTTCTGAGTGGGAGGGAAGAGGTGGGGAAGATGGAAGGGACCCTGAGCAAGTCAGTCAGTGAGTCAGTCAGTCAATGAGAATTTCTTAAGTGCTTAGTGTGTGCCAAATGGTATGCTAAGAGTTAAGTAAGGGACAGCTAGGTGGTGCAGTGGATAGAGCACCAGTGCTGGAGTCAGGAGGACCTGAGTTCAAATCTTACCTCAGACACTTGACACTTACTAACTGTGTGACCTCGGGCAAGTCACTTAATTCTAATTTCCTCATCCTGGGTCATCTCCAGTCATCCTGATGAATATCTGGTCACTGTATTCAGATGGCTCTGGAGGAATATGTATGTTTATACATGTGAACATATCTGTAAGTGTACATATATGTAGTGCATCGTGTGCATACATTACCATGTGCATTTGTATATATATATGTGCAAGGTATATATACATCATGCACTGTATATATGTTAACTATTGTGTTATACATGCATGTATGTGTATGTTACATTGAGCTGAAATAGGGCTCTCTGCAACTTCCATTCATCCATCTCACTTGCGTCCTCTGGTTCAACCAGGAGAAGTCCTGGGAGGGACCTTAGTGCAGAGAATGTCGGAGCTGGAACAGATCTTAGACATCCTCTGATTCATTCAGTCATTTTTCAGATGGGGAAACTGAACCAGGAAAGACCACATCACACAGAAAGTCAATGCTAGTGCCAGAAACATTTCCTCTAACTGCCAGTCCTAATATTTCTATGACTTTATTTTTTGAGCTCACACATGGTCTCCATTTATATTAACTAGAAAAGCGTTGCTTGGCTGGAAACTCTGTTGATGGCCTTGCCATTGAATGCTTCTGTCTAACACAGAGATTTTTAATCTTTTGTTGTGTCATGGGCCTATTTGGCAGTAGGATGAAGCTGATGGACCCCTTCTCAGAATAATATTTTTAAATGTATGAAATAAAATACATAGGATGTAAAAGGAAACCAATTGTAGTGGAATAAAGTTAGCAAAATATTGTTGTTTTGAATTAATGGGCTCAGAGCAACTAGGTGGCACTGCTGTGGATAAATTACCAGCCCTGAAGTCAGGAGGACTTAAGTTCAAATGTTGCTTCAGATACATACTAGCCATATGACCCTGGGCAAGTCACTTAAACCTGATTGTCTTAAAAAAAAATAATGGATTCTAGGATACAAATCTCTAGTCTAACAGAACTTACCATGAGGACAATGGCTCATGAAACCCGGGAGAATTGTCTGTTTTGGAATTCACAATATTGGGAGAGGGAAAGAAGCAGGAGCCCAAGAGACTGGACATTGTTCTGCAGGTTTGGCTTGTTTGGAATGGGCTTGGAGACTTGCAGAAGATATAGTCAAGTCACATCAGGGAGCATCTTCTTGAACAACCATCTGCTTGAAGGAACAGCAGCAAGATCTAAGTTCAAATCCAGTCTCAGATAACTACTAACTATGTGACCCTGGAAATAGTCACTTACCTACTCTCAGTCCTAATGATCTGTAAAATGGGACAATAGCACGTACCTCCCAGGGTTGCTCTGAGGATCAAAGTGGATCTCACAGGTACAGCACTTTTTGAACCTTACAAATGCTATTTAAACACAAGTTACTCATGACTATATTGTTGCTATGAGGTGCCCCAGGTCCTGGCTGCCCTGAGCGTGATCCCCCAAGTCCTCTGAGTCCCCTGCCTGCTGGCATCTCCCACTGCTCCTCACTGATTTTGGCAGCCAACAGCTTTGATGTGTGAATGAGGAACTGGAAGAACAGAATTCTGAGTCATCATTCTCTGGTTCCAGGTCTGATTTCTGGCTCTCGTCAGGGAATTAGGCTGAGTCTTTGCAAACAGTTACTCAGACTGTTCCCTTAGGAAGGTCTGAGTCACTTCTTGAATCTCCAAGCTGAAAAAAGTGGGGGTAGGGGGACAGAGTTTCTTAGAGAATCCAGTCTCTTCCAAACACATCCCAGTAATGGATACAGATACAAAGTGATGTGGATTTGGACAATCTGCTTGGTCCTTTTCTTGATGGGCAACCAAGATGCATCACATTCTCTACTTGGTATCAGGGAAAAAGGACAACTTGAGTTTTTCCCGTCTTGGAGAGGCAGATAGTCAGGAGACCTGGGTTCTCACTTTCCCCTACTACTAAACTGGTGGGGTGACATTAGGAAAGTCACTATCTCTCTCTGGGCCTCAGTTTCCCTTCTAAAATACAGATCATGGAGTCCTAGGATTTTACTTCCATGACCATTATGAGTCTGCAAAAGTGAGCTGAGCCTCCCTAAGAACCTTTCTAGCTCTCAAATCCTATGATTCCATGATGACCTTGCTTAGAATGCCCTCCCTCCCTCCTCACTCTGCCTCTCAGAATCCCTGGTCTCCTTCAAAGCTCAGTGGAAATAACACCTTCTGCCAAAGGCCTGACCTGCTCTCCTGGCTGCTAGTGCCTTCCTTACTAACATTTTCTTGTATTTAATTTGCTTAGCATTTGCTTAATCATCTCAATAATACAATAGCTAGTGCCAATATATAATGTAATAATAGCTAGCCTTGCCTACCAGAAAAATATCCCTTTATGTTTATTTTGTATATTTTTGCATAATGATTATAATAATAGATTAGTGTTTTAAATTTTGCAAAGTGCTATACAAATATTATTTCATTTGGTCCTTCCCACAACAACTTTGAGAGTTTGGTGCTATTGTTTTCCCCATTTTACAGATGAGGAAACTGAGGCAGACAAAGGTTAAGTGACTTGCTCAGGGTCACACAGCTAAAAAATGTCTGGGGTCAGATTTGAACTCAGGCCTTCCTGATTCCATCCAATGCTCTACCCTCTGTGTTATGTATGGATATGTTGTCTCCCCTGTTTGAATATAAGCTCTTTGAGAGAAGAGACTGTTTCATGTATGTCTTTGTTGTTCACTCATTCCAGCTGTGTGTGATTCCCTGTGACCCCATTTGGAGTTTTCTTGGTAGAGATACTGGAGTGGTTTGCCATTTCTCTCTTTTGACAGATGAGGAAACTGAGGCAAACAGGGTTAAGTGATTTGCCTAGGGTTACACAGCTAGTTGAGTGTCTGAGACTGGATTTGAACTCAGGTCCTCTTGACTCCAAGGTTGGCACTACATTCACTTAGTTAGTAGATGCCCAATATATACGTATTTGTTGGTTGTTGGGTCTGCGAGGTGGTACAGTATGGAAGACCTGAGTTCAAAAACCCGTCTCAGGTACTTCCTGAGCTGCGTGACCTTGGGCAACTCATTTAACTTAACTGTCTGCCTCATCTGTAAAAGCAGAATGATAATAGTGTCTAACTCCCAGGGATTTTATAAGGATGAAATGACAAAATAAATGTGTTTTATAAACCTTAAGTGTTCAATAAATGTTAGCTATTGATTTGCAAATGAGGCAACTAGTTTGCTGAGAGGTGGGGTGTAATGGAAGGGGGCCTTAGATTCTGAGGCAGAGGACTCACCCACCCAGGGTTTGAAGCCCACCTCTGTTAAGTACTGCCTGAGTGACCTTGGGCAAGTCACTTTGCCAATTTCCCTGGACCTCAGTTTCCTCATCTGTAAAATGAGGCTGGATTAGGACTAGTGTTTCTTTAAGATTTCTTTTCATTTTAAATCCTCCTTTCCTCTGATGGTGAACGAATTTGAGAATGATGAGTTTCACCTTGTCTGCTTCCTGGGGCTCTTAATGTAAGGAAAGAATGAAATAATGTAACCGCAAGTCCTCAGTAAACTGTAAAGTGAGCTCAGGGCACATGGGAGGTGCGAATGCTGTTAGCATGTTTCAGCGCTAATAGGGTGAGTTGGTGGGGAAATAGCTTCTGTCTTTATCTTTGCGGTAATGATCATTTGGGCTCTCCAGGGCCCCTGGGTTATCTCATTTGCGCTTTCTTAAATACTTCATGAGACTTCAAGTGTTTAACAGTTTTCTCCTCTCAGCCCCTGGCAGAAGAACCCCTCCCCCTGCACACACACACACACACACACACACACACACACACACACACACACTTTAAACAGGAGATTTTACCACATGCTTTGCTGGACCCACTTAGCTCTTGGCTAGTTAATGAGGAAATGTCCTTCCTGCATGAAATACCTTGTGAGGGGTTTTGCAGCACTTTGTCTGATCCTTCATTAGCTAAAACCTCTTCAGATAAAGACCAGTGTGGGTAGATTGGCCCACTAAAGCACCTCTTGGGATGCTTCCTCTCAGTTTTTGTGAGAAACATAAAAGAAAACCTTGTTAATTAAGGAAAGTCTTGCAATACTTGAAGTATCTAAGGTTGGGGTTCTAGAGAGAGAGTCTCAGGATCTTCAGGATGCCTGGCTTGTCTTGCTTCTCCCTTCTTACCTGGTCCCTTCTTTCCCTTCCATTCTTAGGAGTTCCTGAAGTCTTACCTAATGACATGGGACCTGTTTTTTTTTTCATTCATCTCCCTATCTGCCTTTTTGTGACTAGTTATCTGGGGCACTGGGAGTTCACTCAAGCTGTCTGCTTGCCCATTGGCCTTGGAAAGGGGGCACTGGATCAGAAGGACACCAGAGATTTCAGAGCTTGTGGCTTTGAAAAAAAGTTAAAGAGCTTTGCTTGACAAGCAATCTACTAAAAAAGGTAGGGCATGGATGAAAAGTAGAGATAGTATCCTCTAGTGAAAAGGGTTTGAAGTCAACAAGACCTAGGTTTGGATTTAGCACTCCAGCTTACTACTTGTGTGACTGTGACAAGTCACAATTTTCTCTGTGCCCCAAATTCCTTCCTCTGGAAATGAGACGACTGGATTCTCTGACCTATATATGCTTTTTGTGATCATATGATCCTGTGAAAGCCAGGTAGAGAGGTTCACTATTAGTATCAGAGAAGGGGGCCGAACTGTAAATGGGAAGGATGTCTCTCATCTGGTGGAAATCAACCTTGGGATCCAGTCATTTAGAGACTAGATTGCCTTTGAGGCCTCTTCCAGTTCTAAATCTGTGATGCCTCTCTCAAAATAAGTGGGTGTGTTTAAAACTATTTTTACATGTAATTAGTTTTATGTATATATGTATTTATAATATTAATATTAAATATATTTTATTAAATAAACATAAATTATTCATTAAATATATGATATACTTATATTTAGAATATATTTATAATTTATAATACAAATATATTAAATATATTTGATGCAAAACAAAATAAACAGGTGAAATATAGCGTCTGCCCTTCAGGAGTTTAAATTTGAATGAAGGAAAATAACATAAAAAAGGAAGCTGAAAAGGTTCGGGGGTGGGGGGAAGATGAAGTTGCCCACTCAGGAGCACAGTGATGGTGTCCAGAAAGTCAGCAGCACAGCCAGGAAGGGAAGGAAGATTGGCCAGCCTGAACCCTTTTCCAAAATGGCGCTCCCAGGAGGATCTCCCCACGGGAGGAGGCAGAATTGGGGTTGGCAGAGTTGATGGATGTTCCATGTACTTGTCATGAGAATCCAGACATTCAAGAAGGTTCTAGGGTTAGATTTCAGCACAGGGGTAGAATGGAAATCCCAAAAGTTAGAAAACCAGCTGGGTGGTCCATCCTGCAAACTATAATCTCTAATCTCTGGGTTACCAAAGGAAACCCTTTAAAAGTAACAACAGTAACAATAAAAGTTGTATGTCATTTAAATCTCTCAAGAACCCCAGCAGCTAGGTGCTCTTATTAGCCCTATTTTGTAGCTGGGGAAGTGAAAATAGGTTTTCAGATAGGTTGAAGTGATTTGCCTGGGGCACACAGCTAGCTGGTGTCTGAGGTGGTATTGGAGCACTATCCATGGTACCCCTAGCTACCAATGCTTGTGGAATTGAATTGAAATTATGCTATCTGTGCCAATCTACTGTGCCACAGTGCCACAGAGAACCTAGAAAAAATGGTTTGGTCCAGGAATTGTTTAATCCTAGTTTTGTAAGAAGCACAATGGAGAGGGCTTGGGTTTTTTCAAACCTAGATTTCCTTCCCATTATGTCCCAAATGATCCAAAAGGGATCATAAGACCAATGTGCTTATTTATTGAACTAAATAATTCAAGGAGGTGTCTGGTGGCACAGTGTCCTGAAATCCTACCACTTTGGCGGAGTGTAGGTGATATATCGCACTCTTCCTGTCTACAACATTTGCACTGTTTCTCAGTGTGTGGGGCACCTCAAGCTTGCCATGAGTGCTGCTGCCTACACCCAATTCAGGTTGCATTCATGACTAGCTGGACTGATCCCTAGGTCATTTTCCTCTGGAAATAAATGGACCCTGGGTAGCAGCTCTCTGGGGATGCCAGCTTGTGGAGAGGGAGTGTAGAGTATAACACACTTCAGTGAACGAGGTTAATGAAGATGGATCTCTACTGAGAAACTGGTGACTCTGTTGGTTCCTCCATCCCTGGCACCCAGCTCTGTAGTCAAGAGAATTAGTGGTTTCTGAGCATCTCAGAATCAGCATAGGGGTTTAAGAGAAAGGCTGGGAATGAGGGAAGCACTTTGAATCTCTGTACCTTTAAGTAATCCTGGATGAGGAAATAGTCCCCTGATTTAAACTAGATCTTTAGATAAGTAATAACTGACAGTCAACAACCATTTATAAACACCTCTCATATGCCAGGCACTGTGCAAAGCTGAAGATGCAAAGAAAGGCAAAAAACAGCCCTTGCCTCCAAGGAGTTGACATTTTATCTGGAGACAAACAGCCTGTATATCAATAATTAAATTTTTAAAATATACGAATAATTTTTTAAGGGGTGAGCAGGAGTGAATAATGAAGGATCCGCTGTAGGAGGTAATGCTTGAGGAGACCTACAGATAGAGGGTCTTTAAAAAATTGATCGGTCTTTTTAAAAAAAACTACCTTTACTTTCCAATATATTTCTTCCCCTTGTTCACCTAGAGAACCATCCCTTATAGGAAAGAATAATGGCGAGGATGGAGAAGGGGAGGGAAGCAAGATATCACCCAAGGCTGCCATTATATGTGGTGTTCCAAGTCCCTTACCTCTCCAAAGAAAGGTGCTACATTTTCTCAAAGATATCTTTTTTGGAGAGCTTGGTCATTATAATCTCATGGGATTGGGGTTTTGTTTTAAAGTTGTTCTTTCATTTATATTGTTATAAATAATGTGCATGATGTTTCCCCGGTTCTATTTCCTCCACTTTGCATCAGCTCATCTATGTCTTCCCATTCTTCTCCAGCATCTTCACATCCTTCATTGATTGCAGTCTAGTCATGTTGCCTGGCATTCGTGGACTCCTTTAATCATTTATCCTTGTATTTCCCATCCCCCTCATATCTAGCCAAGCTCCTGCATGTCTCTGTGGGCTCAGCAGCAGAGGTCAGGTCAATTCAATTGCCTTGAATTGGAATTGCACACTGTTACTTGGAGTTCACAAAAAGAAATTCATTTCTGAACAAAGAGGCTTTTCCTTTAAAAAAGATTTTTTTTCTCCAGATTGGATTTTTGCAGCCTGAGGGGCTGGGTGATTTCTGGGGTTTTTAATAGAGGGAGAGAGATGGTCCATTTCCCTGGGCCTGAGTGGATGAGGAGTGTAGGGGAAGAGAGAGGCTGACCTCTTCATGCGTGGTCCTGGCTGGTGTACTTGCTTCCCAATTCTTCTCCAATCAGCCCCCTGGGTGCTCCCCCAACTCTGCCCTCCTCATCCATTCTTCTCCTCCTGAGCAGTTTCAAAGGCTGCCAGGAGAAACAGATGATTCAGGCCTGAACTTTTTAAAAATAGTGTTGTTATCCGGTAAACTATGGGGGAAAAAAATCTGTTTTTTTTTCATTCCTACAAAAACATGAGTTCTGAGTGAGTCTCTGCCTCTTTGTCATCCTTTCGGAAATGCCAAGCCTGTTAAGTGAAGATTTCATGTCCCACCATGGGGCAATTGAATGATGAAGCTGGGGAAAAGGACCTCTTCCATTCAGATTTGCATTCAGGGCTTTTTGGGCTGCCCAAGGCCAATGTGGTACCACTGGAGGTTGAGTGCCATGTGCCCAGACTTGGGGCCTCATCCTGAAGACCCTTTACAAAGAGCTGGCACTTCCTCGGCAGGAGATTAAAAAGGGGACATTGTCCCATCCCTTTCATCCAAGAGAAATTTTATTCTAAACTTATGACAGCCAGCTAGGTGACAGTGAATAGAACACTGGACTAGAAGTCAGGAAGACTCATATTCTTCAGTTCAAATCCAGCCTCAGACATTTACTGGCTGTATGACTCTGGGCAAATCACTTAACCCTGTTTGCCTCAGTTTCCTCATCTGTCAAATGATCTGGAGAAGGAAATGGCCAACCACTCCAGTATCTTTGCCAAGAAAACCCGAAATGGGGTCACAGAGAGTCAAACATGACAGGACAACAGCAATGATAAAAGAGTGATAGATATAGAACTGGCAGGTACCTTAGAATCCAACTCCATTTTATGGATGAGAAAATTGAGGATCACAGAGAAGCCAAATGATTTGTCCAGGGCTGTACAACTAGTAGTAAATATCTGATCTGAAAGGTTCAAAGTCAAGTCTTCCTAGCTCCAGGTCTAGCATTATCTCCATTTTGACCCTTCTGTGTCTTACTGGGAATGGGACTCTCAACTCCACCCTGTCCTTAAGGAACTCACAAGCTAACAGGGAGAAGGGCAATAATAATATAAATGAATTAACTAATAATTAATTTAAAATAATGACACAAATAATTATGATGTCTAGTTAAGCAATCAATCAACAAACATTAATTAAGTAGCTATTACATCTGAGCCATAGCACTAGGAGACATAAATTCAAAGAAAGAAATAATCCCTGATATCAAGGATCTCATATTTTAAGGGGGGAAGTGAAGTAAGGCAAAGGAGAGGTCCAGGCAAAATGTCAGTCAGGGAAGAATATCGTGGGAGGCTTCATGGAGAGGGCAGCATCTGAGTTAGGTGTGGTGGGAAGGGTCACCAGACATTCATTCCAAGAATGGGAGAAGACATGAGCAAAGGCATGCTCATATGGACTAAAAACATTTTTAAGTACCTACTCTGTGCTAGGCATTGTGCTAAGCCCTAAGGATCCAAAAAGAGGTACAAAGGCAGTCCCTTGTCTTCAGGGAGCTCAAAGTCTAATGAAAGAAACAATGTGGGGGGATTATGTACAAACAAGTTACAATATACAAGATGTACAGGAGATATTTCCAAAGAAAGGCACTAGAATTAGGGGGGATCAGGAAAGGCTTTCTGCAGCAGGTAGGGCTTTAGCTGAGACTAAAAGAAAGCCAAGGAGGTCAATAGATGGGGTTGAGAAGGGAAAGTATTTTGGGTATGGGGGACAGCCAGAGAAAACCTCCAGAGACAAAAGATGGAGGCTCTTGTTGGATGAATCTAGTGTCATTGGACACTGTATGTGTCAGGAGTCAGGTGTAAGAAAGCTGCCAATGTTGGGAAGACAGTCTCTGAAGGACTAATAGCAAACAAGATTTTGTATTTGGTTCTGGGGGCAATAGGGAGCCACTGGAGTTTATTGAGTGGAAAAGGTCAGACCTGAGCTTCAGGAAAATCCCTTTAGTGACTGAATGGAAGGTGAATTGGAGAGGGGAGAGACTTGAGGCAGGCAAATCCTCCTCCCCCATTCCAGCAGCAACTGCAATGGTCCAGGTGTGAGGTGATGAGTTGGCAGCAGTGTCAGAGGAGAGAAGGGGTTGTATTAGAGAGATATCATGAAGATGAAGTTGAAAGGACTTAGTTACAGTCTAGATATGGGGGGATGAGAGACAATGAAAAATCCAGGATGATTCCTAGGTTTCAAGCCAGTATGAGATGTCTGATAGGCAGTTTGGAGGTATGATATTGGAGATCACTGGAAGGGAAAACAGCCTTTCAAATGACCAGCTTCATCTTTTTTGGCGCTCATGGGCGCAATGGAAATAGATCTTAATTTGGAGTCAGCTAATGCTGACTGTTATTTAGGAAATATGTGACACTGGGGAAGTCACTCACTTCAGGGCTCAGTTCCCTCTTGTGTAAAATGAGGGCATTGGAAGAGCAGGTCTCTGAAGTCTCTGTGGAAAGAATGCTGTGGCTGGGGACGGAGGGCTCAAGAGAGCATGACACCTATGTGACATGAAGCAGGTGCTTCTGGGGGCTTCTGAACAATCTCAGGAAATCATCAACAAATCATTCCACCAAGCATCCCCAAGGATGGGTGTGGAGTGGAACACGGACCCAGAATGGAGCACATTTCCCAAAGTCTCTCAAGCTGCTGGTTTATTCTACATTCCTTCTTTTGCTTGGCATCAATGTCAACATTTTCATTGATCCCTATGATCGGTGTCTAAGTGCAGTTGGCTCCATTTTGCCCAGAAGGTGTTCTTGCATTTCTCCTTTCCCAGCCACCTCCTGCAAATCTCAGCTTGGGATGGATGGAAGATAACACCACTGGTTCTGGGATTTGAGTTTTATATATTCTGCCAAATCAGTGTCAGCCGCCTAACCAAGTCTTTGCAGCATGCCTATGATGAGCTTGGTACCTTGCCAAGCTATGCTGGGTGAGGGACAGAAGAGGAGGCAGACCTGGCTCTCATCATTGGGGAGCTCCTAGTCTGGGTTGTGAGTGAATGGGAGATGGAATCACACTATGAAATATTATTCTAGGGTTGAAGGAATGGTACAGCTGATAGAAGAATCAGAGAAAGGAGAGATTGATATGAGCTAGAGGAGTCTGTGAAGGCTTCTGTGAAGATGGGGGACTTAGGAGATGATGTCCATGGTGAGGGAAGTCTAATGTGCTCAACTTTAATCTACATCTTTCCTCCCCTTCCCTCTTCATCCATCCCTCTTTCCCTTTCCTTCTCCTTTCCATCTTCTCCTCCTTCCCTTCTTTTCTTCTTCTCCTTCTTTCCCTTCTTCTCTTCTCCCTCTCTTTTCTTTTTCATTACCTTCCCCTTCACTTTTTCTCTTTGCAGTCTCCTCCTCCTCCTTCTCTTTCCTTTCTCCTCCCTTTCCTTCCTCCCTTCCCCTCTTCCTCTCTTTCTCTTCTTCTCCTTCTCCTCTTCCTTCTCCTTCTTCTCCTCTTCCTTCTCCTTTTCCTTCTCCTCCTCCTCCTCCTCCTTCTCCTTCCCTTCTCTTTCTTCTCTCCTCTTCCTTTTCTTTCTCTTACTTTCCCTTCTCCTCCTTTTCCACTTTCTTTTTCTTCTTCCCTTCTCCTTCCCTTCCTGTCTCTCACTCCATTCCTTTCCATCCCATCCTACTATCTCCTTTCCCATCCCATTCTATTCCATTGGGAATGCTAGATGATTTCCAAGATGTTCCTAGTTTTGCTGTCTTGAGAGTATATCTTTATAGGTTCCCCTGTCTTTAAACTTAATCCTTTCATCTTCCAATGGCTCTGAGCTTGCTTTGGGGTAGGGGTGGGGGAGAGTGTTGAGCAGGGTCCCTCCCCCGCCTCCCTGGAAACATGAAGGATATAGCTTTTCCTCACACAAAAGAAAACCCTAGTTCAAATGAAGGAGATGGCAGGGAGAGATCTTATTTTTAACTCTTGGGCAGCTTTGGAAGGCAGCATGGCCCCATGGAAAGGTACATTGGTTTGGAGTCAGGGGGTCTGGGGTAGGCTCAAATCTCTGCCAGTTATGTCCAGTGTGGGTTTAGGAAGCCCCTTCCCTATTTGCTCATTTGTGGATTGACGGTTGTGGGATGTGGTGACCTTGGAGGTCCCTCCTAGCTCAGAATTGATGTGGCTTGTTGTCTTCAGGCAGAATAACAACTGGTTTTTCTTATTTGTGTCTTTGTCCTTTGAAGCATTTGAAGTTGAAGGCACCACATAGCCGTGAGCTGTTTTCATTATTAGTATCATTAAGTTGCAGACAATGGAGAGTCTGACTCAAGAGGTCTTGGTTGGTAGAGGTGTAGCTGTTCTGCTGTTCAATGCTCACTGAGCCCACGTCATGAACAACCCAAGATTTGTAGCCTTGGTTAACTGGGTTTTGAGGACACTCCTCAGAGCAAATCTGGTAGTTTCCAGGGAGACACTGGATGGCAGGCTTGTGGTCTCACTCTTTATATTAGTCTTTTACCTGGTGTTCACTCTTTCCATTCCTCTAGACATCCTGTGGAGATGCACACCTCTCAGAACCGTTTCATCTATGCAGAGAGCTCCATCCTCTCTGTATACAGCTGTCCCTAGAGTGGTTTCCACAGAGAGACACAGCCAGACCTCTCCGAGGGAGTTCAGACGGGTCCTTTAATCCCTGTGTGCCTTTGCTCACTGTCTTCCTCTTCCTCTTGCCTTGGTTCCCCCACCCACAGTGTCTTTGGTCCTACCCAGAGGATTGGCACAGTTGATGGCTTTCAAGTATGTCTCTTTGAGGTCCTGGGCTTCTCTGGGCAGGGGTTAGGTCATCCATCACTTGTGAGTTGGGGCAGGGCTAGCACAGGTAGGAGTCTCAACCTCAAGGGCCCCTCTGATCTTTGTTCAGAGTGACCCATAGCCGACCCCACTTCCCATTCCATCTCCTCTCTCTCCCTCTCCCCCAGGACATACCAGAGCCGGATCTCTTCTCCAGCTTCACTGTGTCTTCATAGATAATTAACTAAGCTGGGACCAGAACAGCAGATGGGGAGGGAGGGAAGAACATTAATAATTCAGGAATGGGCACAAGCCCCTTCTGGCTTGCTCATCCATTGGGTCTAGTTTTGGAGCTACGTTGGTGAACTTGTGAGTTGGTGAGGCCAGGGTGGAATTAGTTTGGGGGTGGGGATGTTCTTCAAGGATCATGAGCAGAGATTGGGGGAGGTTTATTTCCAGCGAATGAACTATCCCTCTGCCGGTTGCAGCAGATCCAAACCAGGGCCAGGACTGAGAAAAATCTCTGGAGGCTAAAGTTAGCTCCTGGCTAACTCCATTCATGGACCTTTTGGATAACCTGGCTACCATCTGCCATGGTCAGACTATATATGACCTATTGTGTCCTGTTCCAGGCACGATGTTTTGGAAGGATATTGACAAGCTGGAAAACAACCAGAGGAAGATGATAAGGATGGTGAGGGCATCTGAAACTATGCCCATGTGAGGATCATTTGAAAGAATTGAGGATGTTACTGAGATTGAGAAGAGATAGTGGTGAGCATGTCATATGGAAGAGGGATTAAATTTGTCTCACTTGGTCTCAGAGGATGGGACTAGGACCACTGTGTAAAAGGGTAACAAGGCAGACAGAGAACCCAGATCTGGAGTCAGATGACAAGTTTAAAGCCCTATCTCCGACTCTTTCTACCTGTGAAGAGTAAAACATCTGCCAACTTTTTAAAAAAATTAATTTATTTGTTTTCAGTTTTCAACAATCACTTCCATAAGTCTTAAATTTTCTCCCTCTCCTTCTCTCCTCCCTCCCTGAGATGGCATGCAATCTTACATGAGTTCTACACATACATTCTTATTAAGCACATTTTCACATCAGTCATGTTATCTGCCATCATTAAGACCAAGATTCTTTACCTGTAAAATGAAGAAGTTATATGACCTCTGAGGTCCTTGCTAGCCCTCTAGATAGCATGGGATTTGGAGACAGAGAGCCTGATTTCAGAACCCTTCTGTTCTAGCCCTTCCCAGGGTGACTTTGGGCAAATCTCTACATTTCCCTGGTTCCTTGTGATCTCTTCTGTAGAATGAGGGGACTTGTCTAGGCGAGGGATGTCTAAAGCCCACTAAGCCTCTAGATCTGTGATCCAGAGTCAGGAGGAGGAAGCATCAGAAATGTCACTGAGGCATAAGGTTGTTGTGGAACCCAGCTTCCACAAGGCAGAGAAGCACAGAACCGTAAGATTACAGGACACACACACACACACACACACACGTGTGTATATATACACACCTAAATACATATATGTATATACAGACACACAATCATGTTATATATATGCACCATATTATATATAGATGGGTGGATAGATAGATAAAGATAGATAGATATAGATTCAGAGCTAGAGAAAACCTCAGAGGATATCCAGCTGTTTTACGAATAGGGAAACTAAGACCAGGGAAATGAATTACCCAAGGTCACAAAGGTAGGAGGAAGACCCAGGGTTTAAAACTAGGCCTTCATTCTTGAGATCTGGAGGTCTTTCTGCTGTAATCTGCCTCCCAAGTTTCCATTCATTTTGTTTTCTTATCTAGATCTGTTAGTCCAGGCTGTGCTATGGGAGGAGGAGGATGGGGAGCTGGGAGTTTCCTACAGCTAACCAGGGACCCCAAATTCCATTTTTTGCTCCTTATTAACTGTGTGACTTTGGGCAAATTATTTAATCTCTTTGAGACTCAGTTTCCTCATGTGTAAAATTCAGGGCTTGGACTAGCTGAGCTCCAAGGTTCCTCTCAATTTCAAATCCTCTGAAGTCCCTGTTCCACAGGGCATTTCCTCCAGCCAGGCAGGAGCCCTACATTCCAGACATGGGCTTTTTCAGTCTGCTGGCTGGATCTTCAATCTTATCACTTTATCCCATCTGCCTCATTTATGGAGGACAGGACCCTTCTCTTCACCACAGTATGTAGTTAAAAAAACAATTATTTCCCAATCCAGAGGTATTGATTTAGAAGCCATAAGACCAAGACTGCCTGGTGATTCTTTAGTTAGGGGGAGGAAGAAGCAGAAAATTCTCTATTTCTTCTCCAGGGTGGATGGAGGAGGAATCAAGGAAATCTTGTATATTTTTCTCAGCTCAATAATGACCTGAGTCCCCTGAAGTTTCCTTCGCTCTATGTTTCTCCTTTTGGGGAAAGGTTTAGCATAGATGATTAGCACAGTTTCAGAACCTCGTCACTATCCCCAAGACAGCCATCTTTATTCTGGTGAATAGAACTCTAACTTGGTATCAGGAAGGCCTGGGTTCTAATCGTGCCTCTGACACTAATTTTGTGACCACCAAAAAGTCAGTTAACCTCTCTGGTATCTAGTTTCCTCATCCATAAAATGAAACCAGTAATATATCTAAAGCCTTTCTCAAGGGTTGCTGTGAGTCTTAAATGTATTAATGTGGGGGTAAAGAATTATGAAAACCTTAAAGTTACAAGAAGTGTCCATTTTTCTTATTATCACCACCACCACCATCATCACCATCTTGCCATCATGACGATCATTTTCATCCTCGTCATTTTTGCCATCATCCTCATCAATTTAGTTATCATCCTAATATCCCATTGCTAAAGTATGATACTATGCTTTCCCAAGTATTTTCATATTCATTCATTCCTTACTATGTTTAGATCATGAACCAAATTTTAGCTCAGACATGGAGCTCTGGGATGGAGCTCTGATGAGACATAGATGCATTGTGAGCTCCCAAATGTGTTAGGTTCAAACAAAGTACTATGTGAGATGGGAGGGGGAAAGGTTTTATCAACCTGGAGGCTGGTGCAGGGGATCAGGGAAGCCTTCCTGAAGGCAGCAGCTCTGGAGGAGATCCTCAAAGACTGGATAGAAAGAATGCAACAAGAAAAACAGAGGAAGGCAAGATATTCAGGAAATAGTGAATGAGCAGTATGTTAATTATTTCATTAATTAATTCTCACAACAACCTACAGTCCAGGTACCATTCTGTTTTTTAAAGATGAGAGAACAGAGGCACAGAGAGGTTAAAATGGTTTACCCAAGAGTGTTTGATGAGTTGGTGGTGGCATCATGACTTAAACCCTGGTTTCTTGACTCCTGGACCCATGTACTTTCCCACTCTATCTCACTGAGATCCTTCTCTTTTCAGAAGGAATTATTACACATCTCTCCTCTATTCCTTTCAAGCAGTGGGAGTGATTGAAACAACAGGGATTAACTCCATTTTCAAGCTAGGTAGCCTGAGGCCAAGAGTTTAAGCAATTTGTCATTTAGCATAATGAGGCAAACAGATCTGGAAACAGATCCCTGCCTGGTTCCTAATGTTATTTCTGCTGGCCAACATGGCTCCACTCCAGACTTCCTTTCCTCTTTTGGGGTAGGCAGAACACAGACGGGGGTCATTTTCCTCTGGGTTCAGGAGCAAGAGCATCTGACATTTCTTCTGAGTCATATCATCAATTCCCACTTTATCTGAAAGCCAGCATCATCATGGTCTGGCGGGCAGCTGCTTTCCATTTGGGAGAACAGGGGACTTACCAGAAGGCCTCAGGGATGTAGGGAGGTGCTGTTCTTTGGAGAAAATCTACTAGCAAGGACTGGGTGGGCATGGCTTCTTCCCATCATGGTAGTCAAAGTCAAATTTGGGAAATGACATCTCAGAACCAGATTTTCAAGTCCCAGCTAATGACGGATTTGTTTTAAGCCACTGAGAGGTCTCTCGTTATAATGGAGTGGAATTGGGGAGACTGCATGACCCTGGGCAGTTCAAAGAACCAGTCTGAGTCTTGGTTTTCTCATCTGTGAAATAAGTATAATGATAATAACTATATTATTACTATATATTATAAGGTTGTGAGGCTCAAATAAGATCATGCATGCAAGGCACTTCTTAAAGTAACATATAGAGGTCAATTCTTGTTATTTTATTAATCAGTATTTGGTATGAGAAAATTCCAGTTGAGTAACGTTGCCTCATGGGCCATCCCAGGGCCTCACACCTACATAACCAGGTGTTAAGCATCCTACTAGAATAGTAGACAGAGGGCTAGTCTTGAATCAAGCATTTAAGTTCCTACTATGCACCAGGCACTGTGCCTGGGGATACAAAGCGAAGCTAAAGACAGTCCCTGTTCTCAAGGAGCTTATGATCTAATAGGGGAGACCACATGGAAACAAGGCAAGAGCAACAGAGGAAAGGCAGTGAAGAATGATAAGGGATGGGGGCAAGGTTTTCCGTAGAGGATGGGATTCTAGGAAACCAGAGAGGTCAGTAGTTGAGAGGAGAGGGAGAAGGGAGAGCATCCCAGCCATGGGGGAGAATCAGAGAGAATGCCTGGAGAAGAGAGAGGGCTTGAAATCTTGAAGACTTGAGTAGGAATCCTACCTTTGACACTCACTAACTGTGACACTGTGGGTAAAATACTTAACTTCTCTGAACCTCTTTGTTCATCCAAAAAAGAGGGAATCAAATTCCCTCTAGTGCCTGCCTCTGAGTTGTGAGGCTCAAATGAAATCCTGTCTGTAAAGTGCTTTGCAAATTTTAAATTTCTGTGTAAATGTCTGTCATTACTCTTACTGTTGTTTTGTGGAATGACAGGGGGTGGTAGTGGATAGACAGCCAGCCTTGGAGTTAGAAGGACCTGGGTTCCAGTCCAGCATATACTGGCTATGTGGTCCTAGACAAATCCCTTAATCTTTCAGTTCTCCGGACAATTCTCCAAGATTGTAGGTTTTAGAGCAGGTGCCAGTCTACTTTGGTAGAGGAAATTTCTACACCAGGAGTTCCACAGATGGAGTAAAAAAAAGAAAAATCCTTGTGGGCACTCACTCCTCTGATATAGATTGCTGCTCCTTTCCTTTTAGATGTTTAACTTTCATAAATTCTGTAACAGGAAGAAATCACCTCCCTGGTGGCCAGTGTCCTGGTGCTGAGTACCTCTAGATTTAGCCATCCTGGACCTCAGGCCATAGCCATCTATTCTCTCCCTTTTCAAAGCCCTTCCAGATTGGTCAGGGCTCCTACAGTGGGGCATCCCCTAGGTATGGCCTTTGAGATTTCTGGGTCCTCCATAGGCCTCCATGAAGTACTGGAGGAGGATATTGGTTGGAGGGAGACTTCAGGAAATCAATTAATAATTTGGGCTCCAGTAATTAAAGACTCATGCTAGTTTGAGCAAACGTGGACCGATGTTTCTCTCTGAAGTATTGATGATGGATAGGTTTATCTAGGCTAATTCAGAAGGTAAGTAAGACTGGGAGGGACAGGATTTGCCCTCTCCAGGGAAGGTTCTCTTACCTACAGTGTAGATGGAGGGGGTGGGGGAGAAAAAGGGAAGAAGAGAGAGGGGGAAGCACCAGAGAAGGGGGTGGGGGAGGAAGCAGTATAGCCCAGGGCTGAGTTCTGGCCTGGGCCTCGTGCAGCTTGTCTTCCCTCAACTTTGCCCCTGGTCTTGGGCAAATCAGTCTCACTCACTAGACTTCAGCTTGCCCTTGGCAAAATGAGGGAATACAACTAGAATAGTTTTTGATCTAAGATTCAATGAACATTTAACCCTCTTATAGGGAATCAATTACTTTTAAGTAGCATTGTTGTCCACTAGCTAGCCAGCAAATTGTCAGCAACCAATTAGAGGAAGACCTTGTCTTGCCATTGAAGCAAATCCACTGGGGCTGGCACTTGACAATATTACTATGCCATGTCAGCCTCTATTTACCCCTGGTGGAGATTTGGTGCTCATGGAAAACCCAGGTATCATTGTGACCAAGGGCAGGTGATCTAGAGAGATTGCCAAATGGCAGAAAACAGTTTGTGGCCCTGGTGGGGTCAAGTTTCCTGGACTGCCATGATGTTCAGATGTGTGAAAATTGATGGAAAGGTTGGGAAAGGACTCCACAAACTGGAAATTTCCATGTAAGAGTCAGAGAATGCTGCCATTTCCAAGGTTATTGTCTCTCTCAGAAAGTTGGGGAGCATCCATCTAATCCAGTCAAGAACTAGTTGAGCCAGGCACTGGCTAGGCTCTAGGGAGACAAAGGAAGAGGTCCCTTCCTTCAGGGATCTTGAGATGAACCTTAAAGGAAATATTCTGAGAGGCAGAGGTGAGCAGGGAGTATAATTCAGGTGTGGGTGGCCACATGGACATGGGCATATAGGGAGATGAAACACCAAGCTTTGGGTAACAGCAAATAGATCAGTTTGGTTGGAATGTAGACTATGTTAAGGGGAATGGGGGATTAAGGGACAATAGGTCTGGAAAGATAGGTTGAGGCAGACTGGGAAGGTCTTTTAGCAATATGCCCAACAAGTTTTATCCTAGACTGAAGGAGGAGCCACGAAGGGTCCTTGTGCTAGGGAGTGGCATGGTGAGATTTGGGCAGCTGAGTAGAAGACAAGATGGAGAGAGAACGGATGAGAAGGAGGAAACTTCCAAAATAACTGTCATTTCATCTCCTGGACTTTCTCTTGCCTTCTTCCTGTGGATGTTTCCCCTTCCTCTTCCCATAGCAGTCAGTTAGTCAAAAAATATTTATTAAGCACCTACTATGTGCTGTGCTAAGTTTGGGTGATACAAAAATAGGAAAAAGACAGTCCTTGCTCTCAAGGTTCTTATAATCTAATGGGAGAGATAACATGCAAATAAGCTATGTACCAGAGAAGTAGGAAATAATGAAGATACTGGAATGAAGAGGGGTGGGGGCTGACTTCCTGGAGAAGGTGGGATCTTTAGTTAGGACTTAAAGAGAGCCTGGGGGATCAGTAGGTGGAGATGAGGAGAGGAAAACATTCCGGGCATGAGGGATAGCCAGAAAAAGTGTCTGGAACTGAGAGATGGAGTGTATTGTTTGAGAACTGGAGCCAAGAGGCGGGTGTCACTAGATCAAAGGCCCATAGCAGTGTGAGCATGGTACAGATGACCATTTCAAGCACACAGACTATCAAAGCCTCAGGGCATCTCAGGGTATTCCTTGAATCCAGAGGTACATACTGGACTGCCCTGCCTACTACAACCCTTCTGGACTTTCCAGTTTATATAGGAGCATGTGCCCTCAAATCCCACAGCACATTCAAGTCTTAATGGGAATTAATTAGTTCTCACCAGCAGCTTTTAGCCATATAATAATAACAAGGTCATATTTTGGGAAACCCATGGGCAGTGAGTCATATAGCCTCCAACCAGCCCTGGAGTCAAGAAAATGGGATAATTTTAGAGTCTAGGAGATCTGAGACCACAGCAAATGCCATCTGAGATTTCGAGCCCTAGACTCGATCCTCTGGCAGCCAAGTGTGTAAATCAAAGTTATCCAAGGCCTTCCAGCCACCCAATTTGGATCCTACAGTGTGAGAGTGTGAAGAATTTGAGCGATTGACAGACCTAACTCATTTTACAGAGGAAGAAAATTCATAGGCTGTTGTGACCAATTTGCCCCTGGGCAAAGCTTGAGGGTGGGTTGCCTGTCATTTTCACCCCCACTGGAAACTGGTTCTGTAAGATGTGTCCAAAATTTAAACTATTAAAGCTTAAAACTGTACTAAAACTTTTGAGATGCCCTGCATATATCATAGGATGAGTTTCCTTATCCCTGTTGGGAAAAAGAAAATTCATGCTATTAAAATTGTATCAGTTTCAGAGTTGAAAGGGTCTTCTAATCCAACCCATGCTTGAAGTCTGTCTATAGGATGAGTGGGCAGCTATCAGGGCCCCTTCTAAGCCTTCTACAGGCCAAGCATTCCCAGTCTTCTCATCAGAGCCTCAAATGACAAGAGGATGTCAGAGTGTAAGGAACTTTATGGAGGGATCCAAACCTCTCATTTACAATCTGGGAAACTGAGGCTCAGAAAGAGAAAGCAACGGGGCCTGGAGCTAAACCTAGATCCCATTTTTTAATGGTATTTCATTTTTTTCCAATTACTTATAAAGACAATTTCTCGCATTCATTTTTTAATAAGATTTTGAGTTCCAAACATTTCTCCTTCCCTTTCTCCCCACCCCCCAAAACAGCAAACAATCTGATTTAGGTTATATATATATATATGTAACCAAATCTTATTTTAAAGCAATAATGACAAAGGTTTTTGAGAATCTAGTGATATCTGCAACGTTGTAATGGCAACGGGTGTCCCAGCATTATAGATTTTTAAAAATTCATTCCTTTTGAATTTTGATTTTGATTTCAATGAAAAATAATTTATTTTCTCTCTCCTACCTTCACTGAAAAGGAGAAGAAAAAAGAGCATTTGTAACAAACCCGCAGTCAAGTAATATGAATTCTTGCCTTGGCCCTGAACAAAAATGTATTTCCTGAGGTCACACTTGGTTGTATTTGTCTGTGGCTGGTTTGGGGTTCATTTCATCTTGGAGAATGGTGGTTCAGAACTGTTGAGTGTATTAAGTGTGTTTTATTATGGAAACAATGCTCCAGTTGGAGACACTGTGTCCCTTTGGGCTGGTTACTTTACCCACTTAAGCTTCAGTTTCTCCATTTGTAAAATAAGGAATTTGGATGAGTTGACCTTTAGGACGCTTCCCAACTTTGACATTTTCTTTTTCTTTTTGTAAATTAAAAAAAATTTAAACTTAAATACAAAATGAGAAAAGAAAAAGAAAACGTTGCCATGTATACAGCGGACCATGAGAGGACTCAGCGTAAAATGATACATTTCCATTGCAAGAAAACCTATAAAATAAACACCATACAACCCTTGCTGGTTTTCTTTTGCCGTCTGGTGTGCACTTTGTATTTTATTGAATCCTTCCCTCCCCCTACCACTCTAAAAAAGGCCACAATTGAATGTGTTTGTGTGTGTGTGTGTGTGTGTATATATACACACACACGTATATACGTATATATAAATATACACAGACACTCATACACATATATGTAAGACCATGCTATTTTTATTTCTACTCTTCATCTGTTTCTCTGAAGATAAATGGCCTCTTCCTTCACCAAGTTTTTCCATGTTTTTCTAAATCAACCAACTCATCATTTCCTTCACCATCCTATCGGAAAGACTGTCTATGAAAGCTCCACCCACCCCCCTCCCCCTTGTTCTGCATTCCTTTTATTTTTGGCTATATAGGTTTTATTTATGCCAGAAAATTTTACTTTGAAATAAGGAAAATTATCCTTTTATACTTCAACAATACTTACCCTTATAATATAGTTTAAGGTCTGCTACAATTGAATCTACTTCCTTTATATCTTTTTTCGCCCGGTTTCTTTGAAGTTCTTCACCTTTTGCTCTTCCAAATGAATTTTGTTATTATTTTTCCTAAGTCAGCAAAATAATTTTTAGTAATTTAATTGGGATGGTATGGAATAAATTGATTAGTTATGCAAAATTGTCATTTAAAAATTATATTGGCTTTACCTACCCATGAACAATAAATATTACTTCAATTATTTAGATCTGAGTTCTGACATTCCATGTTCTCAGGGTCTTCCCAGCTCTGACATTGTACGTTCTAAGATCTCTCCCAGCTCTGACATTGTACGTTCTAAGATCTCTCCCAGTTCTGATGTTGTATGTTCTAAGGGCCATCTCAGCTCTGACATTTCATGTTCTAAGGTCCCTTTCTTCTCTGATAGTCTCCGCTTCTGTGATGGTGGTAAAGCTCCCAGGACAATATTGTCAGACTAGCTCCTGGACAGTGTGGGAGGGACCTGCCTGAACAGGCTGTTGACAGCGGCAAGGGATATAATAAAGTCTTTTCCTCAGATGTTGCCTTAGGCCCCCTGGTAATGCCAGGCATCTGATAACAAGCCCCTTTGGATGTTTTGCTCAGGGTAGCTCAGGATTCACTAAGCATTGAGCAGCCGGTGATAAGGAAGGACAGCACTCATCTGTTCCCCAGGCATGCTGGCTCCTTCTAATGTCTCTAGAAAGCTGAACAGTCAGAGGTTTGGGATCCACACTATACATACTGCTATGATACCTAGTAGGAAAGAGAAACTTCAGTGGTCCAGGTACATCTGGAAGCATGTCAGCATTTGGATTCCTGGCACATTGGGGAATGGAACAGCTGACAGTCTTTTCAGACTTTTCAGACTTCCCATCCAGGTGTTTTTCCCAGCACACAGATGTTTGGTGTCGGTTTGATAGAACATCTGGACAGACTTTGCATCTCGAGGTTCAGGCGCCATGAAGCTGGAACTTCAACAGCCTTTTGAACAGTGCAGGGAAAGCAGGAATTTGCTCAGCTTAAGAGCAGAGCAAGACCTCAAAAGACATCTAGTCCAGCTCCCTCATTTGACAGATGAGGAAACTGAGGACCAGTATAGTTAAATAATTTGCTCCGTGTGACCCAAATAGTAAATGGTAGAGCTGGATTTTGAACCGACATCCTTACTCTCCAAATCTAGCACACTTTACACCATACTATTGACTGAGCAAGTCATCTCAGTTCAAAATAAGTATCTATTGAGTACCCATTATGCACAACATATAGCTTAAGAGGTCATCTCTACTGCCTACTGTGTGTCAGCCATCATGGAAGACACCATAGATTGAGGAGATGCAGCCCTATTAGCCCCCAAGATGCTCATGAGCACCCTCTTATAGAATCCCATGGAAGGGAGCTTAGAGAGCTGCCATTTTACAAATGAAGCTATGAGACTCAGAGAGAAGGCTGGATTTCTCCAAGATCACGAAGACAATAACTGGCAGTCTTCAACCCAAGTCTTCCAATGGCCAAACCAGTGTAAGTGCCATTGTACCCTGCTGCCCCAGAACTAACTCCCATTCTTGGAGCCCCTGGCTATGTTTCTGTGATGTGTACCTGGGATTTGCACCTCACTGATCCACTTACAGACTAGAATCCATGAGCAAGGATCTTCCTATGTGAGGAATTCCCTCCACAATCAGGTTCTGAGTTTGTAGGTAAGTCCTGAGGCATGTTCTGAGGCAGTAGGAAGACAAACATCTGGGGTCAGAATATATGGTTCAATGCAAAGAATACTGGCTCTTTCATCAGAGAATCATTCATTACCTGTGTGGCCTTCAGCAAAGTATATCTCTGGGCCTCTGTTGTCTCATCTGTAAAATAAAGGGATGGGGCTAGTTGGGCTCTGAAGCCCCTTCCAACTCTATGATTGTAGGAATTCTCCTCTCTTTTGTTACAAGCTCACCTATACTCTTTCCCCTGCACCATACTGACTGAGTCTCATCGAGGTTAATCGACTTGCCCAAGGTCACACAGCCAATATAGTTCTGAGGTGAGATTTGAACTCAGGGTTGGCTGATTCCAAGTCCAGCACTCTCCACCCAATACACCATGTTGCCTAGAGACTAAGGTTAACTGACTCGCTCAGGGACCCATAGTTAATAAGTCTCCAAAGTGGGATTTGAATTCAGGTCTTATTTGAATTCAGGTCCATGTCTGATATTTAATCCAGGACAGAATTTGAACTCTGGTCCTTCTCTTTCTAAAGTCAGCATTCTATCTACTTTTCCATACTCTTTCTGTGCTGAGGTACTTAGGAATTTCTTTTAAATTATATTTCTTTGTCTTTGTGGGTCATATATCCTCACAACAGTGTGAACTTCACTTGAGCAGGGCCTACATATAGCTTTTTCTTTGTATCTCTTCTGATACCTTGGGTGTCCAGCACAATATTCCACACATAGTAGGTGCTTAATTAAGACTGTCTTTTCGATTGGACCAGAAACAGACATTTCAATGTAACTAGTAGCCCAGCATTCTCCTTCCCCAGCCTCCCCGAGATGGTTTCTGGGTGCTTTGGGTGACTGATCTCAGCTAACTCTGAAGGACCAGTAATTGGCAAATGGCAATGTTTTCTGCCCAGTTGTCTCCGATCTTCAGAGAGCTTTACTGCTTAATAGGCTCATTCCCTACCCAGGGATTGCTTCTGTCTCTCTCAATTTGAATTCTCCATTAGGGAGGAAGAGGACATTCCCGTAGTTCATAAACAGGTCTCTGGGGAAGGGAGGCACTGGCTGCCTGGGCCTGTGTTAGGCAGAAAGCTCAGGGAATCAGATCCAGACCCAGACCCAGACCCACAGGCTGGGTGTTTTAACCCTTTCATTCTCAGGCATTGGTTTCCAAGAGGTGGAGTCTCCCCTTTTTCCTAGAGCCCAACTCAATGCCTTGCACACAGTAGGCATTCCATAAGGATTTGTGAAATTGGATTGAATTGAATTTTTAATGGCAATAACAATAATAAACCTCCATATCAACCAAGTGGCTTCAGGTTTCCAAAGTTGTCTCCCCATAATGCATATCCTCTCATCCTCACAACAATCTTACTGGGCAAATACAGTTAACATTTATCCACTTGCCAGTGTCTTCACCTTTGAGGTTCAGGTCCCTTCTGGTGGCCATTATATATGGACCTCTCTGCACCTTTTCCTTCCTTTATCAATGAGCTCAGTGTCTGGCTCACGGTCTTTCTCTCCACCATAATTCCTGACTTCATACCAGGGAACTTTAGCATGCATGTCAATACTCCCTCAAATATCCATTTTTCAAATGCTATCCACATCCAGAGAAAGAGCTACAGAGCCCGAATGCAGATGGAAGCAGACTATTTTCTCTCCTTTTTCTTTCTCGTGGTTTTTCCCTTTTGTTCTGATTCTTGTTTCAAGGGAAATATGTTTAATATGATTGTACATGTGTAGCCTATATCAGATTGTTTGCCATCTTGGGGAGGGGAAAAATTTGGAACTCACTATCTTATAAAAGTGAATGTTTAAAACTATCTTTACATGTAGTTGGGGGGAAAATACTATTAAGTGGGGAATTTTTTTTAAAATCTCAACACACATACACACACATACAAACACACAAATCCATTTTCCAGGTAAGGAAATTGAGACCAAGACAGGTTAAGTGATTTGCAGATTCCCCAAGCATTAATCTACTAAGTGACAAGAGACAGTATTTGAACCCAAGGTACTGTGACTGCCCTTCATTCCCATATGCTCTCCGCTTTCTGATTTTTCATGAGTAGGGAGAAAACGAGGAAATAAGCACGTATATAGCCACTACCATGAGCTAGGCACTGTGCCAAGCTCTTTGCGTTGCCTCACCCTAAGTGAGCACCTGCAAAGACCTTGGCCTGAAGGCCCAAGGTCTCCCATTGCATCCTGGACCATCTCCAGTCATCCTGATGAATATCTGGTCACTGGATTCAGATGGCTCTGGAGGAGAAGTGAGGCTGGTGACTGGCACAGCCCTCCCTCACTCAAAGCAAAGTCAAGTGCAAGTCATGTCATCATTTCTCTGATGGCATGGTCTTCTTTAATTTGGTCCTTACAAAAACCTATTATTATCCCCATTTTACAGATGAGAAAACTGAGGCAAACAGGGATTCAGTGGCTTGCTCAGGGTTACATAGCTACTATGGTGTCTGAGGTCAATATGAACTCAAATTCCTGACTCCTTGGCACAGCACTCTGTGCACCATAGTGCCACCTAGAGGCACTTTACCTATGACACTGTCCTCTCTTGTTTCTCATTCTACCTGAATGACCTGTCTTTAGTTTCCTTTGATGAGACTACTTGTATCCTCTCCCTCCACCCCATCCGTACTATGGTTCCATCCTGAACCCTCTTCTGGTCTCTCTCTACACTCTCAGTAGCTTCAGCAGTGCCTATAAGTTCAATTATGTCTATGGAAATGATTCCCAAATCTATACACCCAGCCCTAGCCTCTCTCCTGAGCTCCAGACCCAAATTACCTGCCATTTGCACATTTTCAATTAGCTATCCCAAAGGAATCTCAAATGCAACCTGTGACAAACAGAAAAAAAAATCTCTCCCCCAAATTCAACTATCTTCCTGATTTCCTTATTATTATTATTAAGGGCACCACAATCTTTTCAGTCACCCAGGTTTGCAGCCTCAGTCATCCTCAACTCACCATTCTCCTTACCCCACTTATCCATGAAATGATTTCCTTAGCTTTTCTCTCTCTATGTCATCTCTTAAATCTGTCTATTGGAAGGAGAGAACTCTGTGCCTGGACTCAGGAACTCCTGGATTTTAATTCAGCCTCAGATACTTCCTAGCTATGTGATTTTACATGTCATTTAATTTCTGTCTGCCTCAGTTTCCTCAGCTGTAAAACAGATATGAGCATAACTATTTCCCAGGGTTGTTATGATCATCAGATGAGATAGTATTTGTAAAACACTTAGTGCAATGCCTGATTGACTTAATGATCTCAAAGTTCACACAGTCAGTGAGTTTCAGAGACAGGATTTGAACTCAGGTTCAAACTCCTCTGTTCCTCTTTTAGAGGCCTTTATGGTCTGTCGCCAGCCTCCCCTGCCACGGTTATTACATTGACACCCCTTCTTTCACAAAGTATTCCAGAAGATTATCTGTGGTTTTGGTATTTTTCAAGATACAGTAAAAGAAACATGGAGTTCAAAGTCAGGAGACCTGGGCTCATCTTGTCTCTTTCTGCATGGTCTTGGGCAAATCGATCTACTTCTTCTGGCCTCAGTTTCCTCCTCCCCAAAATAAAGGGGTTGGAGTGGACACTCTAGTAACTGTGCACAAGAAAATCCCAACTGGGGTCAGAAAGAGCCAAGCATGACTGAATAGGAAATTATCCAAGAAAGAATGTGATAAATTCATAGGAACCGTGGAAAGAGAATATTAAGCATGAACATTTTAGGAAAGAACGACTTTCTTTGAGCCGCTGGAAGAGAGGGAACAGTCAAGGAAAGCTTCATGGAAGGGATAGGCTCTGTTTGGAGATTTGACTTAAGGGTGCTGGGCTACACAGGCAAGTCTAAAGAGAAGACTCAGCAGGGCTGGAAAACTCACATATTGGTGTTTTGGTAGCGATGTCTTCTCTTCCTCCACTCAAATTAGGGAAATAGATCTGGACGTAGGACAAATAGGTCTGGACCCAGATACTTCTGCATGAGTCAAGTCAGCCCACGAGTCTTTACTTTATGTCTGTTCTGACTCCTTCCTGTAGGGGAGACAGAGGACGCATTTCTTTACCCTAAAGTCCTTCCATTCTAGATGGGGACAGGGAAGAGTCAGTATAGTATGGTGCTCAGTTATTAACTAATAAGTCATCCTGTAATTCAGAGGGAGAAGAGATCCATTTGGTTTATGTAATCAAGAAACACATAGGTAGCACAGACGATAGAGCACCAAGCCTGGAGTCAGGGAAACCCAGGTTCAAATCTAGCCTCAGACACTTCCTAACTGTGTGACCCTGCGCAAGTCACTTCACCCTGTTTGCCTCATTATCCTCATCTGTAAAATGAGCTGGAAATGGCAAACCCCTCCAGTATCTTTGCCAAGAGAACTCCCAAAAGGATAACGATGAGTCAGATAAAATTGAACAATAATAAACAATCACAGAAAGCTTCCTGTAGGAGGTGGCTGCAGCTGGTATCTGAAGGACAGGAGGAAGCTGTGTGGGTGAAAGTGTGGTGGTGGGCCTCCTGAGAACAAATTACTTCACATGCCTGATTTCATTTAGCCTCACAAACATACTTTGAGGCAACCATTATTATCCCCATTTTACAGGTGCAAAAACTGACAACCAGAGAAATTAAGTGATTTCACTTCTGCATCAACGAATCAGGCTCATTATTGTCTGAACCCAATCTGCAGTCTCAGCCTGTCCAAATCGCACCTCTCCTTCAAAGCCTAACTTGGGAAAGCAGCATGGTAATGGAATTTGCCCTGGATTTGGCTCTGGCATGTATCAGTTGTATGACTTTAGGCAAGACTTTAGTCCCCTTTCTGAGCCTCAGTTTCCCCTCTAGAAGATGAGGGGTTGAACTGGACAGCATCTGAGCTCCCTTTCTGCTCTAAATTCAAAGTCCTTTGATCCCTCTGCCTCTGCCCTATCTTCCTCCTTATCCCCTCCCTTGCCTACCTGTCATGGCTGAACTCTCATAGGTGGAGAGAGAGCTCTGGGGATTGCAGTGGGGGCTGTGTGCATGTGCATGTTTTTTAAATGAATTTTTAAAGAAACTTTTCAAATGCAGCTGTGGTTGAGTCAGTTAAATTACTCGGGAAAAATTCAGCAAGCCGAGCATTCTGGGTGTTATTTTGAGCTCCGCATTATTGGGAATTATTACATTTTCTATTTGCAAGACAATTGCATTGGCTGGGTGATAAATCAAACACAATATTGTCAGAGGATTGCTGTTCTTTGGTGGGGCTCGGTGGGAGATGGTGCAATGGGGGTAGTGATGTGGTGTCAGACATTCAGGCTTTATGGAAGCATCCTTGTGGAGCTATGGTGGGACTGCTGTGCCTGTGGCAGAATGGTTGTCACTGAGACTCCTTACACACCCATGCCCTTATCATCAGCTACATTCAGCCAATTTGGGGAGAAAGTGAACTGCTAGGTGCTATTAATCCTGAGCTTGGAATCAGCCTTACAAAGAGCATTTATGAAGCATTTACTATGTGCCAAGTATTGTGCTAACAAAGAGGAAATAAAGACAAAAATATAGCCCCTGCCTTCAGGGAGCTCACATCCTTTCCTACCTCAGGTCTGCCTCTGGTTCTCCTGACTTATCACTGTTCCTCAGCCGCCTTCTCACCCTGACATAACCTTCCACCCTTTGGCCCTCATCTCCCATTGGTAAATTCCTTCCAGAACCTCTCTTTTGAGAAAAGGCTCAGAATAGACATCTTTCATTCCTCTCCTGGCTTTGCTTCTGACTCTAGACTTTGTCACCATGCTCCAGTGCCCTCTGTTCAGCTCCCTGTTGGAATAAAAGCTCCTCAAGGGTAGAAACTATCATTTTTGCTTGTGTTTGTATACCCAAATGCTTGCTGTCTCAAGCTGACTTGACATTCTAATGGGAGGGACAACAAGGTCAATATACAATATATACTGAGTACATAAAGGGAATTTGAGAGAGGAAGAGATTAGGGGAACCTGGAAAGATGTCCTGTAGAAAGAAGGTTAGTCTTGAAAGAAATCAAGAAAACTAAACAGCTGTGAAGAAGGAGAAGATGATTAGTACCAAGGCAAGGAGATGGGAGATTGAGCATCGTGTACAAGGCCATTGTTGCTGGATCTTAGAATGGGAGGAGAGGGGTCAACGTAAGAAAACTGGAAAGGTAGGAAGGGCTAGGAACATGACTTTAAATACCAACCAGAGAACCTGACATTTGAATCAGGAAGTGATAAGGAAACACTGGAGCTTTGCTTTAGAAAAATTATCTTGGCAGTTAGAGAGGAGAATGGATGGGAGAGACTTGAGGAGAAAGCAATCACAAAGCTGTTGAAATACTCCAAGGAAGAAGTGATGAGAGCATGTTGTAGGATGGTTATTATGTGGGTAGAGAGAAAGGGAAGTATATGGGAGATTCTATAAAGGTCTGGTGATCAATTAGATTCGAGAAGTGAGAATGAGTTGAGAATGGCACCAAGGTATCAAGCCTGAGTAACTGGGAGGATGGTGGTACCTTTGGCAACCCAGCTTCAGACACTTTCTAGATGTGTGACCATGGGCAAGTCACTTTACCTCTGTTTTCCTCCGTTTCCTTGTCTGTTAATGAGGATAATGATAGCACCTTCCTCCCAGGGTTTTTATGAGGATCACATGAGATAGTAATCATATAATACCTGACTGTAGTGTTATGTAAATGTTAGATATTATTATTAGTAGGAAGTTCAAAAGAGGGGGAAGGATTTTCTGGGGAAAATAATGAAAGCTGTGGAGTGGAAAGAGCCACACATTTGGAGCTTGGTTTTAAAGTCAGTCTTGGGCATTTACTTATGTGATCGTGGGCAACTCCTTAGCTGTTTTCCTCATTTGTAAATCAATCAATCAGAGTATTTATGATGCTCCTGTTTTGGGCCAAGCACTTTCTTAGGCTTTTGGGCTACCAAGACAAAAATGAAACAGCCCCTACCCTCAAGGAGCTTACCTTCAATTATGGCAAACAGCATGTACACATGTAAGTAGACACAACATATAGACAAAGTGGATTCTAGGGTGCTGGGGAATCTAAGAGTCCTAAGTAGATCAAAGGATCTGGGTTAGAATTCTGATCTGACCACTTACTGCCTTTGTAGGCTGGGCCAAACAAATGGAACTCTGTGGGCCTTTGTAAAATGAGGGGATTTTACTGGATGATCTATGAGGTACCTTCTAGCTCCCAATATATGATCCAAAGCTATAGGTCCTCAGTGGAAAGTGAGCCTTAGAGGTGTTGGCTGGAACCATGAAGGGAAAGAGATTTTGAAGAGCCAGCAACTGTCAAAACAGGAAGGGACAGGCTTTAAACTTCATCTAGTCAAACTCCATCATTTTAGAAATAAGGAAATTGAAGCCCAGAAAGGGGAAAGCAGTTTGCCCAAGGTCACAAGCAAGGTCATGGGACATTCAAGTAATGCTCCTAGATCTGACTCCACGCTCATTGTTCTTTTCCCTACATGAGCCTGCTCATTCAAATGTCATTCTCTCCTATCTTAAAATCTGCAGGGGTGGAGTAATTCCATACCTCAGTTTACCTTCCCATCCCATTTTGGTTTCTAATAATCATCCGCACTAGGAAGATCTTTCTGCATTCACTGTCTTTCTCATTAGAATGCAGAAGCTGTCTAAACTTTGCATTTGCCTCCACAACACCAACTGCAGTGCCCGGAACACAGTAGGAGCTTTAATAAATTCTTTTTCATTTGTTCACTCCAACCCTTTAATTTTACAGATGAGGAAACTGAGACCCAGGAAGAGCCTAGTGACATGCCTATTACACAGATCATAATCATCAGAGGAGAAATTTGAACTCAAGCCTTCTGAATTCAGAGCTGCTGCATTTTCTTTTCTACTGTGTGTGCCCACCTGAAAGGAAGCCCCATGCCCTGGGCAACCATAGGATCATAGATTTAAATCTGGAAGGGAACCAAGAGACCATCTGACCTAACCCTCCTAATTTTAAAGAAGAGGAAATTAAAGCTTAGAGGCATGAAATGACTTGTCCATGGTCAAAGGGCTATTAAGAGTCATAGGTAAAATCTGAACCCAATTCTTTCTGACTCCAAGTCCATTGCTCTATCCACTCTGCCATGTTACTTCTGGAAGGGTCCAGAATCTTAGAGTCAGAAGGGGCCTCAGCGGCCATCCAACCCAAACCTTTAATGAGCAAGAATCTCTCTAAAACATCCTGGACAATTCCTTCCATTCTCCGCTTGTAGAACTTCTATGACAGGGAACTTACTACCCATCCTGGCGTAGCCCTTTCCACTTTGGGTATGAATGTAAGAAGTAGTGGTCACATCTCCTCCTCTCTTTAAGTCTAAGAGTCTATGCATTGAAGATCAGCAGGCCTCAGTGGAGGGTAGAGGGTATGTATGGGTAGTAGGGGAAGTGCATGTATGCACAGAGTAGGACTATATATATATATGCCAGAGGGAGGGGCTATGCAGAAGGCTTGGTCACTGGCAGATGTTCTGAATGCCTCCTTCCTGGCCTGCCAGCCTGCTGAGATAACTCCATCACACAGAGTTCCTGTTAATTAATCACGCCAGAACCGAGATTTAAAGTGTCACTGGTTTTCTTTTTTTTTTTTATACTCCAGAATAAAGCCCTGGAAGTTCTCATTTGACAGCTTATTCATAACCCTCCATTCCCTCAAGGGGTGAAGCTCCCTTTCAGGTGGGCACACACACCTGACAATCAGTATACTAGAATGGAAAAGAAATTGCTCCAGTTCTGAATTCAGAAGACCTGGGTTCAAATTTCTCCTGGCCTCTCTGTGGGCCTGTTTCCTTATCTGTAAAATGAAAGGTCTCTGAGGTCCCTTCTAGCTCCCCATGGTGCTATCATCCTAAATCATCATGTCTTCCTTTACTAGGATACCCAGAACCTCCAAAGGGAAGGTGAGTTCCCTGGTGAATGATCAACAAGGTCAGCAAGTGACCATTCAGGATCTAAGAGTCCTTCATCTCAGGAAGTCCCTTCTTTTGTCTAATCTAAGACTAGTTTGCTCTGGTTTGATCTCTACCCTCTCTCCCCCTTTTCACCCTATGCTTAGGAGAAATCAGCAGAGTGCGATGGAAAGATTGCTAGGTTTAGAGTCAGAAGACAGGCTTGTTGACATCTTAGTTATGCAAGTCTAGGCTGGACCCTCCGAATCTGTAACATCTAGGGTCAGACTAGTTCACCTGTAAGGTCATCTCTGACTCCAAATCTGTGATAGATGGATGGATGGATAGACAGATGGGTAGACAGAGACAGACAGATACATAGATAGGTAGGCAGACAAATGGACAGTCAGCTAGATGGATACATAATGACATGAACAGGCAGACAGATAGAGGAACAAACAAATAGGACATAAAGTGCTTACTATGTGCTGTGCTAAGAAACTGGAATATAAGCTAAAAAGAAGACAGCCCCTACCCTTAGGAAGTTTACAGTTTAAAGGGAGAAGACTGAAGGGGTTAGATACTCTTAAGGGGTCAAGATTGCTCCTGGGGGGGCAGAAAATCTAAAGTCAGGAGTGGGTAGAGAAATGGTCCTTTGTGACCTTGGTCAAGTCTCTTCCCCTCTGTGGGTCTCAATTTTCTCCCTAGTAATATGAGGACTAGGTGACCTCATGAGTCTCTTCAAGCACTAAATTTGTGACTCTATGAAATGGGAAAGAAAGAGCCTTTGTGTTTCAAAAGGGTGGGTCGCAGCCTACCGCACAGACGAGCAAAGAGTTCTGCTCTTGGCGTTAAAACACAGCTGTGTTTGCTCGAAAGGTCATCTTCCTGCGTCTTTCTCTTAGAACAAGAACAAAATTGCCCCTTTTCTCTGGGCCGGGCTTTAAAAAGCCCCATGCCATGACTCAACCATCAGGTTTAGAAATGCCTTGCCTTGAACTCAATATGCCGTTGATTCCCCCCCAGTGACATCCAAGGGCAGTGCCTCCTCCTCCTCATGGGGAGAGAGTGGATGCCTTTCCCTGCCCTGCCTCTCCTGGGCCCAACATAGGGAAGGCGAATGGGGAGATGTTGATATAATGTAATACATACAACTCTATCAGAAAGCAGTTTTGACCAGAAGACCTTGACCTCATTCCTTCTCTCCTGACCTCCCATGGGAGTGAGCAACAGAGCAGACACATTTGACCTGGGCCTTCTAACTCTGACACCAACATTCTTTCACTATTCCAATGTGAATTGACACCAGGGATTGTTTTCCATTTTTCTTTCTATGTCTTGGCACAGCGGCCCCACTGAGCAAGTACTTATTAAATGCTGATGGATCGATTGATGGATTGACTGTTACCATGCTGCTCATGCTGTAAGATCTTCTGATTTAAGAGCAGGGCCTTTAGAGACCATTTGGTCTAAAACCTTTTATTTTATAGAGGGAGCTAAGCTTTAGAGAGGAAAAGTGACTTATCTAAGATCATATGTTTGTCCTTCATTGCTGAAGAATACCATGACATCAGAGAAATGATGACATGACTTGCACTTGACTTTGTTTTGAGTGAGGGAGTGAGTCACCAGCCTCACTTCTTGTCCAGAGCCATCCGAATCCAGTGTCCAGATACTCTTCAGGATGACTGGAGATGACCCAGGATGCACTGGGAGACCTTGGATCCTTTAGGCCAAGGTCTTTGCAGGTACTCACTTAGGGTTAGGTAATACCCTCTACTCATTGAATAGACCTGTTTAAGAAGTAGCCAGGGCATGGCCCCTTTAATGAGGCAAAGAAAAAGAAAGACAGCAGGCTGGAGTCAGTGTCCAGGGGTAGCACCTGACCCCAAGTCCTCTGATTTCAGACCTGTGGAGCCATCAAGGCTTTGCAATTTGGACATTACTCTTACTTAAATGCGAGCACCCTTGGGAACCCCGAGCTGTGCATCCATTAAGACAGCCCAGGAAGGTGTTGGTCTTAGGTCTGAAGGGGGAAAAGGAACATAAAGAAAGAAAGGAAAGAAAGTGACAAAGTCAAGCTTTGCAGGTTTCACATTTGTCCTGGGAAATGATAACCCTGGGTCCAGCTTGGAAAAAATGCTAGCTTGGGTCCCCCTACCCTGCTCTAGCTGTGCTGCAGATTCTGGGGTGTCCAAAAGAGCCCAGGGAGGTGTCAGGTGAAGCCTAGGGGGTGGTGGAGGAAAGAGAATGCAGTGCTTCGCACCTGGTAGGGAGCTGCTTACCGAACGAATGAATAAATGGAAGAAAAGTGGAGCTCTGGAGAGTTCATGGAATCTTGACATAAAAATGAATGATGTGTAAATGGCATGCAAATTGATGCAAATGAACCCCTCTTCCTCGGAGGGAGCTCAGGAAGAGAAATACAGTGTGGGTTGAGCAACTTGCCCTGTAGGGACTCTAAAAATAATAACAATAATAGCTAACATTTGTATAGCACCTACTATGTGTGAGGCACCATGCTAAGCATTTTACAATATTATCTCATTTGATTCTAACAACCAGGGGAGGGAGATGCTATATTATCCCCATTTTAAGCTGGGCAAACTAAGATTAAAATGACTTGCCCAGGGTCAGGTAGCCAGGATGTCTCAAAGGTAACTTTTTGGGGAGGGGAGAGGAGAGACAATCAGGGTTAAGTGACTTGCCCAGGGTCACACAGCTAGTATGTGTCAGCAGCTGGATTTGAACTCAGTCCTCTTAACTACAGGACCAGTGCTCTATCTACTGAGCCACCTAGTTGCCCCAGAGGGAACTTTTGATCTTGGATCTTCCTGATTTCCTAAACAGCTCCAAACTTTCTTTATGGAAAAATAATAATAATAGATTGCCAAATATTAGAAATAAAAGGAAATGAGTAGTTTAGTGACTTGTCCTGAGACTATTTCTGTATCAATGCTATCTAATATAAAGATGCCTCAAAGGCTAAAGACAGCAGTGTGGTGCAGTAGAAAGCATTGAACTTGTAGTTATCAGTCCTGAGTTCAAATCTCAACTTTGTTCCTGCCTGCGTGACCCTGGGCAAGTCACTGGACCTCCATGAGCATTCATTTCCTTTTCTGTAGATAAGAGAGTAGGTGGCTTTGGAAGGTCCCTTCTTGCTCAAAATCTAATATTCTAGATGAGAAGGGAAGAAAATAATGATAGAACATTTTCCCTGTGACAGCCTTAAGAAATAGACACCATTTTATATGTGAGGAAACTCGGACCCATGGAAGTAATGAATTTGCCCAATGTAACATAGCTATGCGGGGATTTGAACTGATTCTAACACTCTTCTTTGTCTAACACTCTTCCACAGCATCATACCTACACCAAAATATTCAGGTGTTCATGGAATCCCCACCCTACCACCCCCTCTTTCCCCATCTACCCAGGTTCCTACATTCAGTGGGATGTCCCCAGTTGAAACTTTGCTTCTCTGGGCAGAGAGTGATGCATGGGAGCTGGGAATGACAGAGGATGAGGGGGATTAGGAGGAAGAGGCAGCTGCCTTAGTTCTAGAGAGAGGGTGCCTGGCCGTTTCCCATTGGCAGATGCTAGATACCCAGCGGCTGAGCAATGGCTCCGGGAAATGCTTGGCAGCTCATTCTTTTCTTTGTAGTTCAATAGCTGCTTGCAGATGGGCAGTGTCTGTCCTTAGGGGCAGCTTTACAGGAAGGCAGTCTAAGTTCTTAGTTAGGGCTGGAACTCTGAGGAGTAACAAGGCTTACACTGTCTCAAAATGCCTCTGGAGCCCTACCATCTTGTGGGGGACTAAAATTCCACCGTTAGAGAGTATCTCCTTTGGGTCTTGAATTCTCTTTTGTTTGTTTGGGTCTTCTATAATCCCTTCCTATAAGGACCCTAGGGAGGAAGAACCTCCTAAAATGATAGAATTCTAGATTGTCAGAATTGGAGGGGATATTGGAACAGAGAGACTAAAAATTGGGAGGGTCCTTGGGACAGAGAATGTCAAAGCTGGGGGTGGGGGCTTAGGGACAGAGCATATAAGAGCTAGAAAGGACTTTTGGACAGAGAATGTTAGAACTGGGAAGGGTCTTAGAACGGGGAATGTCAGAGCTGGGAGGGGCCTTAAAATAGGGAATGTTAGAGCTGAGAGGAACCTTAGGGTTGATAGAATCTAACCTGTTCTTTTATAGAAGAGACGAGTACAGAGACTTGGCCAAGGCCACACAAGAAGTTGCTGCTCGAGGACATGCTGTCCCAGCTGCCAGAGCCTTGTCTGTAGCTCCCGGATGGCCCCCCAGCTCCTCCACAAAACACAGAACTAGAACAAAGGAAGCCTCCAAACCTTTGTCACTAAATCCCCCGGTACAGCCGAGCAGAGGGGTGTTCCAGCGCTGCTTCCTTGAAAAGACTTGGGCTGACTCACTGCTAATTGGCCTCCTTCTTCTTTTCTCTTTATTTCTTTTCTTTTTTTTTAACCTCTGAAGGAAAAATAAATATTTGGGTGAATAGCATTAGATTTATGTAGCCCACACATGGCTTTGTGCCTGATTCTGCCAGGAGGTGGGAGGGGGAGGGGAGGTCAGGAGAGACAAAGGGGAGACAAGGGCGGTGGGATGGGGATGAGTCCAGGAGGCTGCTGCTTTTCAGCTGAGCATGCAGCCTTTGAATCTGAGGCCTGAAACTGGGACCCCAGGCTTCCCCTAGACTTGCATTGCCTGACCCCACCAATCTGTGCAGCTGGTCCTGCCAAATTCCTCAAAAGACGGCACCTGGGTTTTGCTTCTTTTAAGAGCCAGTTTGTGGATACTCAGAGTAGGGAAGGAGCCAAGCACTGTCCAAGCTTGATTAGATGCTGCTGGAAACAGAGACACGGTTGGCCAGTCATTACTTTTTTCCTACAATGTCAGGGGAGAGAAATATAAGGATCCAGGGACAAAGAAGGGATTGAACTACAGGAAGAGGAGGAACAAGGGAATGATTTCGTATCAGTAGCCTTTGAATACCAGCTCGGACTCATGATGACCCTGTTCCACTAACTCAGGACCCTGCCCAGAGCCCCATTGATGCTTAACGTGCTCCTTCAGTTTGGCCTGCTTGGTGGTATTTTGGGCCAAAGATGTCAAAGTCATGGCCATGGGCTGCAAGAGACCCACAAAACTCCGGAGTGTAGCCTGAACCAAATTAAAATGTAATTGGAAAATGCTTAACAAGATAAGTAAAAATACAATACAACATGACTAGTTCATCTGTGATTTTCTAAGTCCATATGAGGCCTGTAAGGGCCCATTTTTATTTGTTTGAAAACATTGGTTTGGATAACCTCAGTCTTTAGTACATTGAGGAAGGTCATAGAACCATAGAATCCCAGAATGTCCAAATTGGCCTCAATGGCTGACTCACTCTGACTCACACCATTGCAACACACTGGAGAACTAAGCATGCAGCCTTTACTTGAAGATCTTCACTGAGAGGGACCCCCCCCCTCCCACTCCCCACTGAGGCAGCTCCTTCTTCTTGGAGCCCAGAGTTCTAATTGTTTAAAAGTTCTTCCTGATATTAATTTGTTTGATTAGCCTCCTCTTCTTCTAACTCCCATTCTTCCTTCTTTTTCTCCTCCTTCCTCTACTCCTCCTTTTCCTTCTACTTTCTTTCTTTCTCATCCTCCTTCTTCTCCTCCTCCTTCTCCCTCTCTTTCTCCTTCTTCTTCTTCTCCTTCTTCTTCTCCTTTTTCTCTTTCTTCTCCTCCTCCTCCTTCTTTTCCTTCTCCTCCATCACCTCCTCCTCCTCTTCTTTCTCCTCTTTTCTTGACCCTAGGAAGTTAAATGACAATCCTTTCCTCCCCTCTTGTCTCTACCCCCACCCATGAAATGTTCCTGGTTTCCAGCAGAAAGATGTGTATGCATCTGCAAGTCCTTTGTTAAAGTCAAGTGGATAGATGTCACTGTCCCTAATATCCCTGGGAGATCCTTATTTTTGGAAAGCCAAAGCTTCAGAAAGCGAGCATGTTTGGTCAGGCTTGACCATGACTGCAGAAGAGTTTGACCAAAGAAGGGCTTGGACAAGGAAAGACTGATCCAAATCTCAACCTCAGCTTGTATTTGGGTCTGCAGCTACCTACAAGAAAACAAGACCCAGGGGAGCTTTGGATATATTGATATTTGCAGCATAAACTAATATCAGGAAATAAGCCAGGTGCTGTCTCAACAGGGGGGGATTGGGAATGAGAAAACAAGTAATCAAGAGATACTGAACGGAATGTTATAAGGGCAAAGCTGCCACCCAAAGACTGAAAAAAGGTAGGGAAGGAGAAGAGTAATTTTTTCTGTCCCTGAGAAACAGCTCTAGGGATCCCCGTGGATAGGACAAAAGAGAAGGCTAGCAAACTCATTAGAAATCCTCATCACACTTCCATACTTTGTGAATGGTGGGTTGAGTTCCATAGTCACCGCCACACTCCTTGAGGCCCTTCAGTACTCTGGCTAGCTCCACTTGTTGACTTTGCCCCAAGCAGACCTTCTGAACTACCTTTAAACATTATCCATAGTTAAGAGTCCTGAAGGGTATGAAGAAGATACCACTCACTGTAGGCTCCCAGGGAGAATCCCAAGATTCAAGAGGCCCTCCTCTTATCACGATCAATCAACATGTATTTATCAAGTGCTTCCTTTATGCCAGGAAGTTATATTAAGTCCTGGGGATACAAAGAAAAAGTGAAAGTAATTCCTTCCTTCAAGGAGCTTACCTTCCAGTGATGGAGCAACAGGTAGATACATAATGCATGAAGAATTGATGCCAGGTAATTTTGGAGGAAAAGCCTCTAGCAGCAGGTGGGGAGCCTGGGGCATCAGGCCTAGAGAGTTAACTGAGTCTTGAAGCCAGCCAGGGAGTTGAAGAGACATATGTGAGGATTCTCTCTCTCTCTCCCTTCCTCCCTCCCCCCCTCTCTCCTGGCCCCAGATGTTATCACCATAGAGTGTTACCAGTCCATCTTTTCCCCCCCCCAAAACAAAGGCGGGAATCTTACTTCTTGTGCAACCTTGGACAAGTTATTAAACCACTCTGGGCTTCCATTTGCTCATTTGTAAAATGAGAACAGATAACCTCTCAAATTCCTTCCCAGCTAGAGATCTATGATGCTCTGATTCTCTGATCATCCTTCCTTCTGTTTGTTTGACTGCTTGTCCTGAGGCCACAGTCACAAAGAAGAAAGCCATGCAAAGAGATGATTAATATCCTGCCTTCCCAAAAGAGGAAGATATTTCTCCAGGAGACAGTCTTGTGGCAGGTTAAGTTGGCTGAAAGGAATGGGCAAGATCATGCCAAGCATAGCATCAGAGCTGGAAGAGATCCTAGAAGATGACTAGTTTAACTTGCCCATTTTACAGATAAGTAAAATGGAGGTTCAGGAATGATTTGGGCATATAATCATAGATCATAAATCTAGAGCTAGACACTTAGTCCAACATGCTCATTTTACAGGAGAGGAAACAGCCCCATGGAGGGTGTGCCTTACCTAGGGTCACACAAGAAGTAAATAGCAGAATCCAGGATTAAACCCAGGTTTTTAACTTCAAATCCAATACCCTTTCCACTGTGTCATGTGATTGATGCCCCCTTACAATGGGGTGGTAGCAGATGCCTCCCCAACTAGGGCAGTCTGCCAATCCCCCACACTGGGGCTTACACAGACCTCTCAAAGTCAGGTCTATAAAAGGCAAGGAGGGCATACAACCACAGATGTTGCTGGGAAGCATCAAGCATGATGGTCTACAGGCTTTTTCAGGAAGTCAACCACAATGGTCTAGTGACAGGTTGTTTCGAGGTCTTGGTGCATGGCGACTCCAAGCTTCCTCTGGGACTTCTCTGTCTGTCTTTATTACAGAACATAGGCAAGATTTTGTTATTTCACCTTATCCCCTTTGGGCAGAATGTGGCATGTCTAGTAGTGTTAGCATAATTATTGTTCTTAAGAGGAGTAATGTATATTATATATTATATATATATATAGAGAGAGAGAGAGAGAGAGGAGTAAAGATATTTATCTATATATATCTTTAATATATAATATAATATCTTTAAAACTTGCAAAGAGATATATACATACACACATGTATATGCTGGTTTTTATATACATATATATACATATATATATGTATATGGGCTGGATTGAATTTCTGAAGATGTGTCTTTCTAATTCCAAGTCCAGTGCTCTATCTATTGCACCACCTAGCTGCCCATTAACATATACATTTATACATATACACAGACACACATATGGGGATTATTGAGAATATATATACACACATACGTATATTGTACACACACACATACACATTTTCAACGATTCCCATAATGGCTTTGTGAGCTAGGTAGGATTTTTTTAATCCCCATTTTCCAGAGGGAGAAACAACTATTAAGTGGCTTTCCCAAGCTCACACTGCTGGTAAATGTCTTAGGTAGGAACGAATTCTCTCTCACATTTGTACCATTTGCAAAGTAAGAATTTGGTACCCTAAGACCTCTTTAAGGTAGGTGGTATCAATAATTTACTGTCCTTGTTTTATAAGTAAGGAAAAGGAGGCTCAGAAAGTTAAGTAGCTTGAGAAGTGTCATCCAGCCAGCAAGTGCTCAAGTGGGGATCAGGAACGTGGGCTTTCTTGCTCTACAATGCCCGGCATTGAGTGACCTCTTATAATGTCTGTACCTGCAGATCAATATTGAGAATAATGCTCAACAGACTAATCCATGCCATGAATGATTGATATGGACTAAATCAATGCATGTTACTTGAACTGGATGAATATTAAATCCATTCCTAGCAAATGTGCATAGCCATTAAAATCTTACTAATTTAGATTGACTGAGTACCAGTTATATCATGAAAGTCTGCAACATAATGTGATGAAAAAGTCCCAGACTGGGATTTGGGTTTTAATCTTTCTCCTGCCCTAGAATAATAAAGGTAATAAGATTTCGAGCTACCAGGGACGTTAGAGATCACAAAGTCGGCCCCCTCTCATTGTACAGATGAGGAAACCAAAGCTTGATAGTGGAAGTAATCTTTACAAAACCCAGATAGGTAGGAAGTAATGAAGGTAGAATCTTAACTCATGTCTTCTACAGTGTGACTTTGGACAAATCACTTCTCAACAATCCCAGAAGCTGATTTCTCCTCTGTAAAATGAAGGAGTGGGGCTTAATGATACCTAAGATTCATTGTGGCACAGTAGATATAGCACTGGGCTTGGAATCAGGAATATTCATGTTGGTGAGTTCAAACCCAGCCTCAGACACTTACTAGCTCTGTGATCCTGGGCAAGTCACTTGACCCTGTTTGTCTATAAAAATGATCTGGAGAAGGAAATGGCAAACCATTTCAGCATCTTTGCCAAGAAAATCCACAAAGGGGTCACAGAGAGTCAGACACAACTGAAAAATGATTGAACCACAAAACATCCATTTTAGCTCTAACTTTATATTTCCATCTCTCATAATTCTAATTCCTATGATTTATAGACTATATTCGGTGAAATTTCACTTTCTTGATTTGCTCTGCACCTCATCGCTCCAATTGAATGCTAAGAGAACATTATAAAGTCAAGATCCTGCTTTCATTAATCGGCCAGATTCATTTATCATCTGAAAGTTCCTGATTTATAAACAAACAAGTGCTGTTAATACACCGAAAAATTAGTTTCCTGAAGAAGATTAAATATTCCTCCTGTAATTTTATTCAAGCTACTAATTTGCTTAGAAAAATCCCCTCCCCCAACCTCCTTGCCAATGATCGTGAACATAAACTTCAGCCAACTACAGTAATCATATATTCTTTGTGTGGAGTCAAAAGAACTGAACCCCTTTCCACCTAGTCCTTTAATCAGCATCTGGAGAGCTCCCTTGCCTGGAAGAATTCCTTGACAACCAACTCTGATTGGTTCAAGGATGGATGACTGTGACCCATCTACTCTGGGAACGGATGGTATTTGGCTCTCCATTGGACCCTGATTGAAACACTATCATTCTTGAGGCAGATTATAAATTTTCTATGGTCTCGACTGAACACTGGTTATAACATTGTAACTTTTCTCCACTAGAGACTGGCTATAACACCATACTCCTTTTCCCTGAAGTCTGGCTATGTACATATCACTGGTAGAGATTCTCTAGTGTTAAAACAATTCTACTCTGAAATTTGACTCTCATATATTCACTGTATCTATACTGCAGCCCAGCTATCATATCATACTACTTTGACACTGAAGTTTGGCTGTTCTTGATACATTACATCTTATTTCTCATTTCTATGCCTTTGCTCAGGCTGTGCCCCATGCCTGGAATGCACTATCTCTTCACATTTGCGTCTTAGAATTCTTAGCTTCCTTCAGAGCTCAGGTTAATGTTACCTTCTACATGAAGCCTTTATTGAGTCACATTAAATCCCCCAACTTCCACTGCCATAAAATATTATATATGTATATGCAAAATATATGCATATACAAAACCATACAAAGATGTATATAGTCTGTATTTATTTTTGTTTATGTTTTGTTGGTCTAGAAGGAATGCAAACTCTTTAAGGTCAACAGCTATTTTATTTTTATGTTTGTATTCCCAGCACCTGGCAGAGTACTTGGAACATACTTGGTGCTTAAAAAATACTCATTGATTGATCCTAATGTCATAATGCTTCTATACAGGATCGTAACTATACAACTGTAATACACTTGTACTTGACCTTAACTATAACCATGTGTCTACACTGGAGACAACTATGATACTGTAACCCTTCTCTGCTTCATCATATGATGTTCCTGTAAAGGAGACTGGGTCTATAGAATGTTGTAATGCTGCTAGATGCTGCGAGGTGGCGCAGTGTATAGAGTGCCATGCCTGGAGTCAGGAAAACCTGAGTTTTTCTTCTGAGTTTCTGGCCTCAGACACTACCTAGCTGTGTGACCCTGGGCAAGTCACTTAACCTTGTTTGCCTTGGTTTCCTCATCTGTGTAATGAGCTAGAGAAGGAAATAGCAAGAAATGTGGCAGATAATTTATAATAACTGAGGAAGCAATCTGAGCAAAAGTAATTTATTAGCCAGGCAATCAGAATAAATGAGTCAGTGGCCACATCAGTCACAAAGAGTGGGACATGACATGACTGGAAATGAATAAACAACAAATGCTTTTACACCATAGCCTGGCTGTAAGACTGTACACCTCTATACACTCAGGGATAAGGATAGACAGTGCGACTGTGATGTCACTGGTATTAGAAGCTTCCTCTACCAGTGGTCTTAGAGAGTTTCCTAGAACTCTAAGTTGAGTGATTCACACAGGATGACACAGTCATATGTGTCAAAGGAAGGACTCAAACCCAGACCTTCCTGGCTTTGAGGATGGCTCTTCTTCCCCTCCCCCCATGTTTCTGTACTAGAGATAGAGTGACAGGTGTGCACAGATGTGCTGCCCGCACTCCAGCCCATACTCTGTGCATACCTGCAGCACCATCCCCCTGGAGGTGGTGCTCCCTGGTAGGCTATTTCAGTGACTAATCATAGGATAATAGACATAGAGCTGGAAAAGACCAGAAAGATCACTTAGTTCCAGCCCCTTTTTACATTTTACAGATGAGAAAACATTCCTAGGGAGCTTACTTACATAAACTCATGCAGGAAGTAAGTAGGAGAGGTGAGATTTGAACCCTGGTGTTCTGACTTCAGAGGCAGTGAGGTGGCTCAGTGGGGAGAGCATGGGCCTGCGGTAAGAAAAACTTGATTCTACATCCGGCTTCACACACTTCCTAGCTGTATGACCCTGGGTAAGTCACTTAACCTCCATCTGCTTCAGTTTATTCATTTGTAAAATGGTGATAATAATTGCATCATTCCCAAAGTTGTTGTGAGGGTCAAATGAAATGATATTTGTCAAGTGCCTGGCACAGTGGGCATGGAATAAATACTTGTTTCCTTCCTTCTTTTCTTCTGTCTTTCTCTCCCTCCCTCTCTTGCTTTCTTCCTTATTTTCTTCCTGCCTTCCTTCTTTTATTTCCTCCCTCTCACCTTCCTCCTTTCTTTCTCCCCTTCCCACCCTCCCTCATTCCTCTCTCCCTTTTTGTATCCCTCCCTCCCTTCCTTTCTGCCCTCCTTCCCACCTTCCTTCCCTTTCTTCCTCCCTCCCTCCCTTCCTTTCTTTTTTCTCTCCCTTCTAACTTTCCTTCCTTCTTTTCTTCTTTCTCTCCTTCTCTCCTTCTTCCCTCCCTTCTTTCTTTTCAGCCTTCTCTCCCTCCCCTTCCTCACTTCCTCCTATCCTTCCTTCCTTCCTCCCTCCCTCCCTTCCTTCCTTCCTTCCTTCCTTCCTTCCTTCCTTCCTTCCTCCCTCCCTCCATGCAGAGACCATACTCTTTTCTCTGTGCCATTCTGCTCCCCTAAAGGGGGTCTTAGGCAGACTCATCACATCCTGAACTTTCCCCTCTAGTTAATGTGCTAGAGCTGCATTCCTGTATATTTACCTTTCAGGGATAGGCACAACAGATGCATTCTTCAGCTTAATTTAGTCCCTCTACCCTGCCAATACACCAATTTCTCAGCTGCTTTTAATCTCTGAGGCTTATGCAGCCATTATCTTCACCGAAGCACAAAAGGTTATTAAATCTTTGAATGTGTATAATGCTTGATAATGTGTATTTTGTCATCTCTCCTGAACTGGAGCAGGAAGGATCTTAGTGTGGCTTCTCCCATTAGCTCAAATCACACTTCAAATTATGTTGCAGGATTGTTGATACCATAGGTGTTTTGAGTCTTATTAAATGGGTTGTACTGTGGATATGTGTGGCCAGACACCGAGTCTCTTTCACATTCCTACGTTATGAAAAGAGACCACCAGAGTCCACCAATAAAAGCCAAATGACTCCAACCCCCAGGGCACAGGGTTCTGGCCTAGGAGAGAAAACCTGGAAAGGCTAATCTGGCATCCCTCTGACTGTAACGCAGTCCTGAAGATAATTCCAAAGCATTATCAGCCTGAGCAAAATGTTTTTTAATAACCAGTTCAGTTCAATTCAGCCAGCAGCTTCTATTTGCTTGAGTCTCAGAACTGGATCCCCATTGGGAGGTGAGGACTGCAGCATCGCTAGAAACACTTGCCAGGTTGTATCTCTGCAGGGGAAGAACAGCGACGGAACCACAGGATTTGGAGTTGGAAGGGATTTCAGTAGTCGTCCAGTACAACCCAGATCCAAACCAACGAGGGACCTTCTAGCATCTGCCTGAAGACCTCCAATGAGGAGAAGCCCACTACCGCCAGTCCATTTCACTTTTGGAAAGCTCCAATTCTGAAATTCTTTAATTATTAGGCAGTTTTCCTTATACTAATCCTCAACAAACCTCTTTGTATTCTCAGCCCCTTATTATGTGCCTGGCACATGGTAGGCACTTAGTAAATGCTTACTGATTGATTGATTACTTCTGTTTCTGCCTTCAGACCAAACTGAAGAAGGTAAATCCCTCTCCCATTTGATAGCCCTTCAAAGATTTGATGACAGCTAGCATGCCACCCTGAATCTAGTCTTCTCTTGGTTAAATATCTCAATTTCTCCCATGGATCTCCATGTGGCATGACCTTAAAAGGCTCTCCACCATCCTGGCTATCCATTTCTGGACACTTGTCAGCCCATCTAGATGCCCTTCCTAAATTGAGTTTCCAAGAGAGAAGGCAGTCCTCCCTATGTACCCCGACTGAGGCTGCCATTGAATAGTCCTGTTTAGCTAGAGCATGGAATATATGATATAAAGGAGTATATGAGAAGTCTGGACAGATAGGCTGGAGACAGATTGTGGAGATCCTTGATCACTAGAAGTTCATTCTGTAGACAATGGGGAGTCATTGATGTTTATTGAATAGAGAAGTGATATAATTCCAGAAGTCCATTTAAAAAGTGCTTTCAGGTAGTTCTATGGAAAAGATGGATTGGAGAACATAGAGACTGAAGGCAGGGAGATCATAGGGAGGCTACTACCATAGTCTAGGTAGAAAACATCAAGTTTGGCTTCTTCTGGTCTCTGGTGGAGCTCAGGTCTTCTGGCATTGTGGAATCTCAGAGAACAAAGGTGAGGAGTCTTCTTTCCTCAATCCAATTAAAGTCAATAGACATCCCTAATAAATGGCTCCTATGTGAAAGGGACTTCTTGGTCCTCTGGTCTTTCTCCATCCCCAGCCTCTCAACAAAAACAATGACATTAATACCAACCAACCTTTATATAGCACTTTAAATTTCCTAGAAACTTTATATGTGATTTTATTGAAGCTAGGGGAGTAGGTGCAATTATTATTCCCATTTAATAGAAGGGGAAACTGAGATGCAGAGCGGTGAAGTCAATTACACAGCTAGTGTCAGAGGTAGAGTTTGAACTCATGGCTTCCTGACACTAAGTTAAATGCTCTCTACCATGCCACTTTGTGGATGTACAGTATGAGGTGACTCTAAGTTATGATGGGGTCTATTTTGGCAGCTCTAGGGGATGCCCTTGAAATGATGACTGTCATCATTGGACTGTCATGGGTGCTGAAGGCTCCCAAAAGGGTTAGTGCTGGCTGGAGGTGCTAGATGGGGTCCCCACATGCTGGCCTAGTCTTCTTCCCTACTGCCACAGCCTTGATATTGTAATGTGTCAGAGAAAAAACAGAGGAATGTGTTCCCTCCCTCTCCCCTTATCCCGAACAGGGCACTATTGTTCTTAATAAAACTATCCATTGGTCTGTCCATCTGCCACCCCCATGGCCTTTGCAGTACTTACTCCTTGCTGGGGGAATGTCCTAGTTGAAGAAAAAATTGTTTTGTGGGTACTAGATCTTGCTGAGAGGTACTGGTTGTGGGTGTACCAGTTCAGGTGCTAGGTTCTGGGTCACCCACCTAGAATGATAGAACTCATGCACAGGAAGGTGATGAAGGTGGAGTCAGGAGGCCAGACCATTGCAGTATGCAATTAAAGAATATTAAAGAAATTAGTGTGTTTAGCTTGGAGAGAAGTTGAAATTATTTAAATATTTCAAGGGCTGTTGTATCAAAAAAGGATTCAATTTGTCTTCAGAGAGCTCCGGAGGACAGAACCAGGAGGAATGAGTGCAAGGTGCAGAGTCAGATTTAGGCTTGGCATCAAGAAAATGAGAAAGAGTAGATTTGGCTAACGTGGGGTGAGTAGCCTCTGGAGGGAGCAAGCTCTTCATCCCTGCAAACCTTTACGTAGAGTCTGGGAGAGAACTGTCAAGAATGTTGTAGAGGGATCCTGTCCAGGCAAGGCTTGGACAAGAGAGGCCTCAAACATTTGAAGCCCAGCCCCAAATCTTCTCTGCTCCAGGATAAATATCCCTGATTCCCTTTGAATGACCTGATCTCCCAGCATCTTGACCTCTTTGTCATTTTCTCCTGGGTGTATTCCAGGTTCCAAATGTGGAATTCTGTGATTCAATTCAATTCAACAAACACTTATTAAGCCTTCAAGAAGTCTGAATTCTATCTGTGAGCTTAGAGATGGGAGCAAATATGAATGGCAGTGTGCAGATAGGATTGATTAGACCTGGATCAGATGTGAGGGTTGGGGGAAATGTGAGAACCAATTATTCCAAGAAGATTGAAAGGACAGGAAGGACAGTCGGTCTGTCTTCAGTAATAGGAATGTTTGTACTGGGATAAACTTGGGAGGAAGAATAATGAGCTCTGTTTTAAACATGTTTGAAATACAATTGGGATATCCAGGTGGAGGTAGAGGAGAGGGAAGGAGAGGAGAGGGGAGACTAAGGGAGTGGAGGGGAGGGGAGAATAAGTGAGAGGAGGGGATGGGAGGAGAGGAGAGGAAGGGAGAGGAGAGGAGAGGAGGGGAGGTTATCAGTTTCAAAGGCTGTAGACAAGTCTAAAAGGATAGGGACTCAATAAAGGCCCTTGAATTTAACATCTAAAAGATTTCTGGTTATCATTCAGAGATAAGTTTCGAACGACTGGGTACAAAAGATTCCATTAAATTGTAAGCTCCTACATTATTATTTGTATTTGCATCTTTGGGATTTAGCACAGCATCTGGGACCTGGTAGTTGCTTAATAAATGCTTATTGATTATTGACCATATAGGATAGTAGTTTGAGGGGATGGCAGGGTCGAATGAAGGATTGGTGGTGTTATTTTGTTAGTGGAGAAAGACTAACTTTCTTCCAAACACAGTTCAGGTATCTCATCGTACACCAAACCCTTCTTCACTTCCCCACCCCATTGCCATTTGCTCTCCTTGAAATTATTTTTGTACACGCCAGGTATCTATGAGAGACCCCTGGATAGACAACCAAATTCTAATCCAAGAAGACTTGGGTTCAAGGTCCTACTTCTGATAAATCGTCCTTATGTGACCTTGGGTGGATCACAATTTCTCATTGCTTTAGGCAACTTTCTAACACTGTAGGTTGAAGACAAGGTCCCCATTTGCATTGGCAGAGGGAGTTTCTTTGCCAGTAGTCAGTGATTTTCCTAAAGTGCTGGTCCAACTGTCACCCCCAAATTCGATAAATTCCAGTAGTTCCCATATAAAACCCTATGTCTAGCTTTTAAAGTTCTTCATAAACTAGTCCTCCCCCTTTCCATATTTCTTATGCCGTATGCTTCCCCCTACCCTCCTCCACACACACACTGGCCTCTTTGTTGTTCCTTGAACAAGATACTTTCTCTTGGCTCTGTACATTTTCTCTGGCTGTCCCCTATGTCTGGAATGCTCTCCATCCCCATCTCTATCCCCTGGCTGTCTTTAAGTCCAAGCTAAAATCCTACTTTCTAACAAGAAACTTTTTCCCATTCTCCTTTAAGTCTAGTGCCTTCCCTTGGCTATTTCCAATTTACCTTGTATCTATCTTGTTTATATATAGGTATCTGCATGTTCCCTTCCCTCCCTGTCCCCCATCTTCATTAGACTGAGTTCCTTCATTTCAAACTGTCTTCTACCTTTATTTGTATCCCTAGTGCTTAACACTGTCTGCCACAAAGTAGGTGCCTAATAAAAGCGGGTTGTTTTGAGTAGAGTAGGGGCAGAAAGAGGTTTTTGCACTTAGTTCTAAAGGGTTGGAATGAGAGCGTGGAATACTACAGTCACAAATGAAGACATACAGTTCCAGTTCCCTTTCAGCCAAGGCTAGGCAGCTGAGAACATTTCTTTTGTTGGATTGGAATGTGTCTCTGTCAAATAATGCTGGAAATAAGTGGGTCACAGGTTGGGCTTTTGTGATGCAGAGCAACCTGTTCTAACGGTATTTGTGTGTGACTTTCTGTCCCCAGTTCCTTGCAATGAGTCAGGCAGGTAGTAGGTGCTTTTTAAAGGTTAACTTCCTGAATTTGTGGCCTTGGGATATTATCCACAATCAATCAACCTACGAGCATGTATTAAATGATTATGATGTGCCAGCTAAATAGCATAGGAAAGATAGTATGGGGGCCTGGAGTCAGGAAGACCTGAGTTCAAATCTGGTCTCAGACACTTCCTAGTTGTATGACCCTGGGCAAGTCACTTCACCCTGTTTGCTGCAGTTTCCTTTTCAATGAGCTGGATCCAGCACCTCTGCCAAGAAAACCCTGAATGTGGTCATGAAGAGTATGACATGACTGAAACGACCAAACAAATATACCACACACTGTCTAGGAGCTGGGGATACAAAACCCAAAATGAAACAGTCTCTTTTTTCAAAGAGCTTAGATTCTGTTCAATAGAAGAAGCACTTCAGTCCATGGAAAATATCTCCTGAGCAGGAATCAGAAGAGCTAAACTTTAGTCCTGATTCTGCTCCCCAACTTACTGTGTGACTTTGGGCTAGTCCTTTCCCCTGTCTTAGCTCAGTTTCCCCATCTATGAAATGGGTGTGATTGGACTAAATGATCATTAAGGTACCTTTGAGTTCTAATGTTCTATGGAGACACTTCCTGCTTTTCTCTTCCCACCCCTCAGCCCACTTTGTCTCCGACTTATAGGAGTGAGTAGTTACCCAAATATGGGAGAGGAAAGGCATGAGAAGGGGGGACTGAGACACCAAGACAGACTTCATCTACTGGACATTTTAGTTGCCTGGCCTATGAATGCAGCTTCATTCAGTAATGTGTACAGAGAGGTAACTGGGCAAAGCCCCAGGTGCTCTGTGTGTGTGTGTGTGTATGTATGTGTCTGTGTGTGTGCATGTGTGTGTATGTGTCTGTGTGTGCATATGTGTGTGCATGTATGTGTCTGTGTGTGCATATGTGTGTGCATGTATGTGTCTGTGTGCGCATATGTGTGTGTGGTTGTGTGTGTGCATATGTGTGTGTGCATATGTGTGTGTGGTTGTGTCTGTGTGTGTGCATATGTGTGTGTGTGGTTGTGTGGTTGTGTGTGTGGTTGTGTGTGTGTGTATGTATGTGTCTGTGTGTGTGCATATGTGTGTGTGCATATGTGTGTGTGTCTGTGTGTGTGCATATGTGTGTGTGTGTGGTTGTGTCTGTGTGTGTGCATATGTGTGTGTGTGTGGTTGTGTGTGTGTGTGGTTGTGTGTGTGTATGTGTCTGTGTGTGTGCATATGTGCGTGTGTGTATGTATGTGTCTGTGTGTGTGCATATGTGTGTGTGTGCATATGTGTGTGTGTGGTTGTGTGTGTGTGTGTGGTTGTGTGTGTGTATGTGTCTGTGTGTGTGCATGTGTGTGTGTGTGTGTGTGTGTGTGTGTGTACTGGAGAGGAAGCACATATTGGGAAGAAATAGAGTGGTTCTAATAGCTTGCGTCTTTAGAGTATTTTAAGATCTGCAGAAAACTTGACACAGTTGACCTCATTTGGTCCTCACAATTGCACTGGAAACAATGTCGGCATCACAGGGCCTGCCTTCCAATTCCAGCTCCTTTATTATCTTGTCTCCCTGGCTGAGTTCAGACCCAGCCTCAGACGCTAGCTGTGTGACCCTGGACAAGTCACTTCTCCTTGTTTGCCTTAGATTCCTCATCTGCAAAATGAGCTGGAGAAAGAAATGGCAAACCATGTCCTTATCTCTGCCAAGAAAAATCCAAATGGGGGTCACAGAGTCATATACATCTGAAAACAACTGAACAACAACAAGAATTCCCTGGACAAAGTTCCTTCCTTTGTAAAATGAGTGAATTGAACTAAATGGTCTTGGATCTCCCTGACAGATCATTTGAATGTGAAATGAATAACAATATCTTTTATGCCCATTTTTCAGAGGATGAAACTGAGGTCTAGTAAGTGGAAGGTCTCCTGCCTCTGAATTTCATCTTCTTTCCTCTGTCCAGTACTTACTCTAGGAAGTTAGATAGTCTAATTGGTGTAGTGGGCTGGTTTTACTTTAAGAAAACCCAGTATGCACAATCATAGATCAACATCAGAGTAATTCAATTTCTGTGTAGTTATTTGCTGACAAACATTTCCAGCAGGGCTCCTTTCAACAGTAGGTGAACCCTGGGTATTTAACGTGGGAGTCCATTTATGGATGTTTGAGTTACCCAACATCTCTCAGGAGTACCCTTCTGCAGGGGAGGCATTATGGTTCAGTAGAAGGCAGGATGGCTGTGGATTCAAAAGACTTGGGTTCTAATCCTATGTCTGATGGTGATTACCCATGTGACTTTGGGCACGTCCTTCTTGTTCTCTGCAACACAATTTCCTCATTTGTTGTCATTCATCCTTAGTTCTTGAAAAGGACCAGTGCCATCATGAGGGTGATGTCATGACATACTTGAATTTGGATTTGAGGGAGGCAGAACTCTCAGAGTCGTCTGCCTCACTGTCTCCTCCAGAGTCATCAGAGTCCAGTGGTAGAACAAAAGTCATGGCAACTGGTGATGGCCTGGCCAAGGATGATGCCAGGGTTGTAAGGATAGTGAACCAGGGGATGAACTCCAGTTATTGGCCAACATGGTTGCCTTTGGCTCTAAATCTATGAGCCCATATTTATGTGGTTTTTAAGGTTCTTTCCTGCTCTAAATCTATAATTCTATCAACCTGCATGAACTACATTGAAGGGGAATCTGAGGAGATGGTGTACAAATTACCATTCTAGTGAAGAGGGCAAGGACAGCATCAGGGAGGATGCTGAATGAAGAGGGTGTTGTGGGTATAGCAAATAATGACAGATAGCTTCTGGAGAAAGTGGGTTCTCAGCCCAGCTCTGTGTATGTGCTCACCTGCCCATTGAGTTTCATTGACAGAGGCACATTTAGGAAGAAAAGGCCTCTGAGCCTCAGCATAGACTTCTAGGGAAAGTATTCACTTGGATCTATTTTTTTGTCTCCAAAGGCCAATCCGTTTTTGTAGTCTGTTCAGCTACTTTCTAAGTTTAGCCTCCTAACTGTGGACATGTACCTGCTGGAGGCCACCCAGGGACTGTGTGTGTGTGTGTGTGTGTGTGTGTGTGTGTGTGTGTGTGTGTGCATTCACAGGTGTGTATCTGAATTCTCCCTATAGTCTAGAGTAGTAATGGATGCCCAGGAACCTGGGATGGGGAGAGGAGGGAGAAGAAAGAGACCATCTGGTTTTTAGGGTCAGTACAAATGTTCCTGTATGAAATGGACTATCGTGGCTATTCCTGGGACAAAGTGGTTCTTTCTAAACTCATTATATACCAAGTATTTTAAAATGCTGCCCAGTTAAGTCATAGAAATATAAAGCATCTGAGGTGGTATGAGGCTAGAGCAGAAATGTCAGAGCTGAGAGGGACATGAAACATCAGGATAAGGTCTAAGGGACCTTAGAATAGGGAATGTCTGAGCAGGGAGAACTCTTAAACTAAGGATTCTCAAGCTGTAAGAGACCTTGGAGCAGGGAACATCAGATCTTGGGGAGGCCTCAGAGTGGAGAATGTCAGATCTTAGAACAAGGAGTGTCAGAACTGGAAGGGACCTTGGCACATGGAATGTCCAAACTGGGAGGGTCCTTAGAACAGTCATTTTCCAAGCTGGAAAGGATATTATAGTTCAACTAATGTTGAGTTCAACTGAGAGGAGGATTCATTTAAAGATCTAAAATCTAGTCCAGGGGAATTCAACAACTTCATTTTATAGAGGAAAGAACCAAGTAGAATGAGGAACAGAATTCTTGAGTTTATAGAATGAGAGTTGGCAGTCTGGATTAGAATCCACATCCCTTGACTCTCAGCCAGTGCCCTTTGCTTTGCTATATGGTATCCTTTCTATGCTCAACACAAATGAGATATCCCAGGAAGGTCCAGCAGATGGGGTTGTGGGGGACTCACCCATGAATTATTGAGCATGAGTTGGGTCAGTTGCAGGATCCAGTGTCCCAATTATAGATACAGACTTAGCTGGTGGACAGAGAGAAGCCAAGCACTCCTGCCCAGTGGTTGGGGCCAACCTAAACCAAGGAACCCTGCCTGCTTAGTTTCCCCAGATATTAGGGGTACTCTCTACCCAAATTCCCCTCCCTAAACAACCAGAGTTCATCTTTGAAAGGTGACAAGAAATAAACTCCTTGCCTATCAGGTTCATCACAGACCTGACAGCCAGTGGTAAATTGGGGACTTTCTGGGTCTTTAAATCAATTCTCTTATGAATGAAATATCTAAATGTGATGTCCTACTGCCTTCCACAGAGATTCCTGACAAGCTCCTCTCTTCTCAAAAGTGTCTCAAGGAGGGCTTACAGGATGCCTGTTTCATGAAATCTTCTTGAATTAAACCCACCAATTTTGCTCACTTCTCTCATTACTCTGCCTTTTTCTCCTGGGACTAATTTGGGACTGGATAAATAATTATTTTGTTTTTATATCTCCTTTCCCCCTCTATTCCTCACTTTCTATATCCCCTTAAGGTTTCCAAGACTCTTTCTTCATTGTACCCCTGCCTGATATGTCTTAGGATCATATATTTAGGACTGAACAAGACCTTAGGGAGGGCTCCTAGATGGTGCCATAGTGCATAGATTGCTGGGCCTGGAGTCAGGAAAACTCAACTTTGTGGGTTCAAATCTTGACCCAGACACTTACTAGCTGTGTGTCCCTGGTCAAGTCACTTAATCCTGTTTTGTTTGCATTAGTTTCCCCTGTAAAATGAGCTGGAGTAGGAAATGGCAAACCACTCCAGCATCTTTGCCAAGAATATCCCAAATAGGGTCATGAAGAGTTGGACATGACTGAAAAAGGACTGACCAAAAGAGGGAACTGCGATTCCAACTCAAGTCTTCTGACTCTAAGACCATTGCTTTCTGCTATAACACATTGCCTTCATTCCAGCTATTTGATGATTAGCTCTGAAAGTGTTCAAAGTGCTTTGACAGATACATGTGAGTGTCCTCCCTGCCCTTAGATTCAGAACATCAGTTCCCTCATCTGTAAAATGCAGTCATTGAACTAGATGACCTTTGGGGCTTCTTCCAACTCTAGTTCTATGCTCCTATGAGCAAATCCTGTCCCTGGTACTTACTTAGAAGGAAGAACCAGACTAATGGGTGGGAGTTATAGGGATGCAGATTTTGTGAGGTCTTGTGAAGAAGGGTTTCCTAAAAGTTTTGTTCCCATTGAGTCATTTTTTCAGTTTTATCTGACTCTTCATGACACCATTTTGGGGTTTTCTTGGCAAAGACACTGGAGTGGTTTGCTATTTGCTCATTTTACAGATGAGGAAACTGAGGTAAGCAATAATAAGTAACTTACCCAGGTCACACAACTAGTAAATATCTGAGGTTGGATTTGAATTCAAGTCCTTCTAACTCTAAGGCCAGACTTCTATCTACTGTACCACCTAGCTGCCCCTCCTAACCATTGGAGCTGTCCAAAAGTGGAATGATCTGCTTCTCTAGTGAGCTCTCTGTCACTGGAGGTGTCACACAGAGGACAGATGATCATTGGTCGGGGATACTGAAGAGGGTATTTCTGTAATGGTAACAATAGGAAATGGTTAGACTAGATGTCCTGTAAGGCTCCTTCCAGCTCTGAGTCTATGACTTAAGACCTGAGCACTGTGGCCCCACAGGAAAGGATTTAAGAGCCATCCATCAGTAGTATGTCTAACAGGGCTCATGACACAATGGCCTTTAGCATGTCCAAGAAGACTTGATCCCTGGGATCCTCAGACCCTGGTACCCTCTGGGGAGGCCTGGAGATTCTGGAGTCTGTATTGGAGGGACGAGGGTGGGGGCATTGAAGAAGGTGCTCAGCTCCCCCTACATTCCCTCTGTTCCCAGAGCTCTGGGGTCAGGCTGCTCTGTCTGCTTTGAACAGAATGGACCCCCTGACCTCTCATAATGTTTAGTCAATCATCCAAACCATCTCTAGGCAGCTGGCAGGAGAATGTAGGTCACTTTGGTGCAGAGAGAGAGAGAGAGAGAGAGAGAGAGAGAGAGAGAGAGAGAGAGAGAGAGAGAGAGAGAGAGAGAATGAATATGTTGTCTCTCTTCCAAGCTCTGGGCTGGGCTCTCTCATTCTGTCATTTCCCAGGCAAAGCGAAACACTGCTCTGATGCATTGATCCTTTCTTTCTTCCTCCTTCCCTCCCTCCATCCCTTTCTTCTTCCCTCTCTCCTTTTCTCTTCCTTCCTTCCTTCCTTCCTTCTTTCCTCTCTCCATCTCTCCTTCTTTTCCTTCCATCCTCCCTCCCTTCTTTCCCTTTTTTCTCCTTTTTCTTATGGTACAGCAAGGAAAGTGCTAAGCTTTTGGTCTTAAGACCTGAGTGCGAGTTCTGACTTTGCCATTTGCTATCTGTGTGACCTTAGCTAAGTCACTCTCAAGGCATCAGTTTACTCATTTGTAAAATGAAGACCAGATGACCTCTGGGGTCTCTTCTAGCTCTGACTCTATGATCTTGTGAGCATATCCTGTCTCTCTTATGATGTTGATAATAATATTAATAATAGTTAACATTTGGATAACAATTACCATGTACCAAGCTCTGTGCTGAACACTTTGCCATCACTATCTCATTTGATCCTTACAACAGTCCTGGTAGGGAGGTACTATTATAACCCCTATTTTACAGATGAAAAAACCGTGACAAACAAAGGTTTATTGACTTGTCCAGGATAACACAGCTAGTATGTGTCTGAGGCTGAATTTAAAATCAGATCTTCCTGATTCTAGGTCCTATCCACTTCTCTCCCTTGCTATCCTGGGGGCACTTAGCTGCCTCTAATTGGCTTATGTGACTGTTGGAAAAAAACCACCTCTTTCAGCCACAGACTACTGAGCTGTAAAATAAAGATAATGTGATCTAAAGTCTATCCTGAAGAGAAGAAGGGATGTGGTGACTACATTAAAACATTTGAAGAAGGGTCCAGTCTGTTGGTATGTCATTTCGCAAAGGGATTGGAATGGATAGATGGCCACTAATGTACCTTTTAGCTGAAATTCTGTGCTTCCGTGAGTCTCTTCTGCTTGATGCCAGAGTTCAGAAATAGGGCCAAGGACTGTAATAATATGTAATCAAAGACTGAGTGATGTGCTGTCCTGAGTTTGCAGGATTGGACTAGATGCCTTCTGAGGTCCTTTTCAGCTCTGGGAATCTAAAATTCCTCAATTACTTGGGGTGCAGGTAGGGTGGGGGAGGGGTATCTCCCCACTTTCCCAAGGTATCCTATCTTGCCTATCTCCGGATGGGCACAATCCTTCCAATGGCCCCAGGGACTTACTCAAGTTTACTCCCTGTGACTCATTTTGCAAATGACTTGGTAACTTGTAATTACTTCTTGAAAGTGATTTTAAATGAAAGGAGAAAGAAGACTCTCTAAGTTCCAGAGAGACCTCTAGACAAGAAATCATCAGGAGAGATGAATGGGCAAAGAATTTATTCCAGGGACATTATGTTAATTATTAGCTACCACAGTTCATCATTGATTGTGAGATGTTTGAAAAGATTGGATTTTTGTTTGGTGATTAATAGCCTGGCAGAAGAGGAGACCCCTCCTCTTTTCTTCTACTCCATCTCCTTCTCCCCTCCCCCTTCCTTCCTCTCTTCCCCTTCTTCTTTTCTCTGTTTTCTCTTTCCTGTCCCCTCCTCTGCCCTCCTCTTTGCTTTCCCCATTGTTCTCTCTCCTCTCATCCTCTCTTCTTCCTTCCTCTCTCCTGTCTTCCTGCCTCTTCTCCTATTTTCTACCTCTTTCCTCTCCCTTCACCACTGCACTCATCTCCTCTTTTCTCACCTCTACTCTTTCCCTTCCCTCAGTTGTCCTCTCTTCTCCTCCCCTCCTCTCCCCTCCCTTCTGCCCTTCTCTCCTCTTCCCTCTGCTAGGCTTTCTTCGGATTGTCTCCCCAGTGTGGCCTTGGCATTCAGAGGCTATTGATGTCTGCAGGGAGAAACACAGCATCAGTTTCCTCTAGTAGGCTCTTTGTTTCCTTGAGATTTCTGTCAAATCTTTGTGTCAAAAAAATTGTTCCAAACCATCAGCACTTGGGAAGAATTCCTGTGGGATAAATGGATTGGGAAGACCCCCATTTCTTAGCCCTCTTGTGGCCGCCGTAGGAAGAAGGAGCTTTTCTGGCTCTGATTTCTCTTACTGAACTTCAAGCTGGCTTTGGGGCAGGCCCTGCTTGAGGAAGAAGCAGCATCCTTTGTTCTAATGGGCTAATGACTTGCTAAGTTCATTGATCCAGAACTGGAAAGGAGCTCAGACATCATTGAATCCAAGTCACTGAATCCGAGAAAATTAAGGAAGAAATAAATGATTTGCCTGAGGCTACGCAGCTAGTTAGTTTCAGAGACAGGTTCTCTGACTCCAAAGTCAGTCTTCTCTACTGTGCCAGGCTGCTCAACAGTCCAGACAAAGTTTTAAGCCCTTAGGAAGCAAGAACTCTGAGCCATTGAGAACAACCATGATCTTTTCCCTCTCTGCCCCTTTGTTCCACTCAATTAAATCCATCAGCCTTCAAGGCCCAGCATCACCCTCACCACCTCTAGGAAGCCTGCCTTGACCATCCTAATGACCTCTCCTTTCTCTGAGCCTCTGTTATCCTGACTGCAAGAATCCCAATATTGTTCTCCATTCTGGATTGTTAATCTTTGACTTCTCCCAAGCAGACCATGCTCACCCTGAGGAAGCAGTGGAGCTGGGCACAGGGCTAGGCACATAATGATGTTCAATTCCCAAATCTACAAAAAGAAACAGTTGGACTTCATAAGATTTAGTATCTCAGTCAGCTTTAGCTCTGTGGTCCCAGGTCTCAAGGCTTTCAGTGAAATGGAAAGGATTATAACCTGGGTGGGTGGAGCCCCCTGGATGTGATGTGTCTGTCTGCCAGCCGTTGGTGTCAGGAACAGAGGCAGCTAACTAAGATGGAAGAGAAACAGGATCCATCTTGGGATTCCAGGTTAATTGATGGTAGACTCCCACCTAGAGAGAAACGTAGAGGACATCTGAGTCAATTCCTTCATTAAAAAAAAATGCCATATGAGATGGTGGATAGAGAGCTTCTATATTCTAACCTTTCTACTCTTCTAACCTGGCATGGTGATATGTTAGGCTGTAATTAGTGGATACTCCCCTTAATCTGATCTGGTCTCCATGACATGTCATTGTGTGCATGTCTATTCTACTCCCCACACCCCCTCGCTTTCCATTCTCATCTGGACCTGGAGTAGGGAAGACTGCATTCAAATCCAGCCTCAGACACTTACCAGTTGTGCGACCCTAAACAAATCATTTAGCTTCTGCCTCAGTTTCCTCATCTTTAAAATGGAAAACAAAATAGTACCTACCTCCCAGAGTTGTTGCAAAGATAAAATGAGATATTTGTAAATCTCAAATATAAATATAATACATTAATATAATATAAATATAATTTATCATCGTCATCTCTGAGAGCAGTAATAAAATCAACACTATCATTCCTGGAAAAGGTACCATTAACTGTGACTTGACTTTGCTTTGAGTGAGGGAGGTCAAGTCATGTCATCATTTCTCTGATGGCGTGGTCGTCTTCGGCAATGAAGGACAAGCATAATCCTGTGAGTAGATGCAGCTGACTGAATGCTAGCTGGGTAACTCACCTCCTCCTCTCCTGTCTGCCTTCCCATCCCCTTCTCCTCTCCAAAGGAAGGTAAACTTGGATGGCCAAAAGATGCCCACTTGACTTGGGTTTTACCGGCTCCTTTCCTATTTCCCTCTCCTCTCCTCTCCTCTCCTGTCCTCTCCTCTCTTCTCCTCTGCCTCTCCTCTCCTCTGTCTCTCCTCTGCCTCTCCTCTCCTTTCTTCTCCTCTCTCCTGTCCCCAGTCCCCTGTCCTGTCCTCTCGCAAAACCTTAAACCTACTGCATTCTGAAACTGGGGCTCCATTGGGGCCCTGCCTGAGGGCTCC